>NC_090932.1:124871666-125174696 GCF_040938575.1 Ambystoma mexicanum | reverse complement strand
CTTTTGCCTGAACTACTAAATTTCGTTTGCCTCTTAAGAACCATCCCTGAATCATTGCTAGAGTGAGCCTGGACTATTATTAACTAGATACCACTCACCCTGAACCTCCTGAAGGGAATTAAAACCATTTTCAGCATATTTCTCACTGCATTGTCACCATATTAAAAGCATTTTGCCTGTGTTTCAAAACTCCTATTGTTGTATAAGCTGCTGGGGGGGAATTGAACTGAATTCTATTTGATTGCATTCCTAAGAACTGAGTCCCATTCTATTCATCTCCTTACATTGCATTAAGGGGGGGGTGAATTGTCCAAGAAAGTGATTACATTGTCTTTTGCTGAAATCCTATCAAGTTATTTTCTGTACTGCATTTCATTCCACATTGCATCCATTTGAAACCATAAAAGTATTGTTGCTATCTTATCCATCCTATCACCACTCATCATTGATTATAAAGAAGTGTGCTAGTGCCGGACTATCCATTATTGATTACTGCTCAGATTAAGTGTGATATTCAATTATTAATTTATTATAAAGTGTGATATATATATATATTGTTTAAATTATCAAATAAACCTTTTAAACTTGCAAAACAGAACTACTTCTTGGCTCAGTGGGGTCAGGGGGATTCCAAGAGAGGGGTGTTATATAGGGGTAGTCATCCAGAACTCATGAACTGGACATAAAGATATATCAATAAGGGTTTCCATTCAGTATCCCAGACTAGGCATTGACTTAGCTGTAGTGTTGAATTGAATCCTCTTACAGCGATAATTGCAAAGTCCTCCTGTATGTGAGTGACCTTGAGTGGACAGTACCACGAGCGGGGGAACTGTTCCAGGGGTAAGGGAATCTAGTGGATTACGAATGAATTTGGGCAAATCGACTTCTTTTATTCTCAGGGGGCGAGGGGATAGAGGATTGTGGACCACGGGAGGAGAACGCGCCCTCCAAGCAACCATTTAAGTACTTGGGTATCATGATCACGGGCCCCGTGTGTACCAAGCGTAAGACAGAATGGGGACGTGTTTGCACATGGTGTGGACATGCCCAAAGGTTAGTGACGTCTGGAGGTCAGTAACAGCAATGTTGAACGCGGTCTAGGAAGAGAAGCTGGTCACGGACCCAAAACAGTGCATGTTGGGGGTATGAGGCGATCTCTCCCTTATGGCACGCGAAAGGGAGTGGTGCTAGGGTTGAAGAGGTGACTTGGGGAGGAGTGGAGGGTCCCTCTCTACGAAGGGGGGAGGACGGGGTGCACAGATGCATGGGCCTTGAAAAGCTGGTATAGAAAATCCGGGGGAGTGCATGCAGAAGCATGACAAGATATGGGGGAGACGGAGGCAAGGGGGATTAGAGAGGGCGGGGGATGGGGATTCGGAGTAATAACAGCAGCCTGTTGGGAGCCCGAGGATGCCTGAGGTTGGGGGCAGTTAGACGGGTGTTAGAAGGAGACGAGGGGATGGGGGAGCGGAAGGGGATGGGGGAAGTGTTTCGAGAAAGGTATTGTTGAGGGGAGAGAATGTCATGAGGGAGGAGGGTGGTTGGGTGATAAGGGTGAGGGGGAAGAAGGCATTGACGCAGCCGGTAAGGGCCTCGGGGGTGGGGGGGGTGTATATTGTACTATCGAGCATGATTTGAGTTATAAAAGATGGAATTGAACTACGGATTGTCTTGGTGCAAAATTAACAATACTAAAAATGCAAAAACATACTGTTACATAGTAATATATATATATATATATATATATATATATATATATATATATATATATATATATATATATGTAAACTGTAGGGCTGAGCACTGCATTACATAATGCAGAGCAATGGAAGCATAGCATGCACACATCCCTGCATTTCACCTTTATTACCCAGCACTGTGGAAGAATATTGCAGCTGTGACGAGTCGGCTGTGCATTCATTATACTGCTATTTCTGCATGCTGCTGCAGAATATTGAGCATGCAAAGTACAAAAGCGTGTTAAACTAATGTCAAGGCCTGCTTCCCCGATAGCAAACACGCGAGCACTGGAATCAGCCATGCAATTTTGCAGAATATCGAGCATTGGAAACAAGCAATGCATTGGCATGTACAGGTCTGACGTCCAGCGCGTGCAGCCGCGAGCTTGGAATTACTTCTGGGCGCCTGTGCAGGATATGGGACGCGAATACATGGGTATTTGCGTTTCTTTATTTGTATAGCGCCCAGACCCGGAGGTACCACGGCGCTTGTATTGCATGCATGCCGTGTATTGCCGTTGTTATTGCTGCATGCATTTTCAGAATATCTGACATATAAATGCACAATGTGTGCTTTATGTTGTGTACTGGTATTGCTGAACATGGCTACTGTATAAAACCGGACATGTCAACAGTAAAATGTATGCGCTTGTGAATTATGGTTTTGTCATTACACGCCATTTTAATTAAAATGTCGAATGTGTACACGTGCATTGTAGTTATTTCTGCACGGTCTTGCACATTAAGGCCACATAACGGTGACAGTGGGGAAGAAGGAGGCGTCCTGCCACTTACTGTTTTTAACTTATCAAGATTCATGTACGTTTTTGCTATTCTGGAGGAAAAAAAATGGCTTGAATCAATCTGCCCTGTGTAGCCCTCCAAGGAGCTACTATGTGGTTCGCTGGTTCAGCAACTTACAGATACACCTGCAATTTGTGAAGATTTGCACAGCATATTTTAATTGGCGAATGCATTATTTTTCTTATTTTTTCTTTTTTCTTTAAACATCAAGGTGCAGAGAATGTGCGAGTTACAACATTACATATAATGGTGACAGGCACAATTAAGACACGATCAAATTACCTAGCACTGTCCCCTTAAATGTATCACACTTGTGTATAGGCGCGTTATAAATGCCATACCATATCATATCATATCGTAACACAAAAATACTGCCCGCCGCCCCCTCTAACACCCTGAGAAATGAATGGTGACCCCGCCCATGCACTGTTAGATTGTTTCACGGACTTATTTCAACCCACCAGATAGCAAAACCCTGTCCGACATTTGCGATTTCAGGAATGGTTAAAGACACAGCACATCGCAGCAGGGACGGGCGGCACAAGGGCTGGTCTTTCTGAAAAGACCACTGGGTTCGTATTATTCGGTTTGTTAACGAGTTCTCGCCCGGATTTCCCGAGTAAGGAACACTCTTCACCTGCCACCAGACAACCCTTTGCCTGTCTCCCCAGTTCCTTCTGGAGACCTCTATATCACCCCTCTTTCACAAGTGGGGGCGGTGTCTCCGTTTCTGGAGACAGACGCGGGATTTTCTCTCTTACTGGAACCCACGCCCTGCAACGAAACTCCCTCGAGGGCAGCAGACACTCGGGCATGACTTTCAGATATTCTGCCCTGGACGCTCGCTCCGCTCAGCGCCAAGCGAATGGCTCCTCTGTGCTATACCACACCTTCTAGGCGCTATACCATAGGCCGCAGAAGCCATTCACCTGGCAGTGTTGCATTGCACACAAAAAAACAAAACAGACAAAAAGCAACACAAAAAAAGAATCCCACCCGAGGCTTCGAGTATTTGAAATCAAAAATGCACCCGAGTTGGAAAGAGTAAGGGCCTGCTGATTTACAAAGCGTTTTTTGAAGGGGACTTTCTCCATTGAAGAACAGTTTTCTAAATCAGACATGATGTGTGCACTTACACATACAAAGGACGACCGAATATAAGCCTTCAACATCATCTCTGTCGACATTTGGATTCTAAGACAACCCCAAGTTATTTTGAAAACGGATAGTCTGACACTGTCAGCACTTATTCTTTTTTGCCAAAAAGAAACGGTATTCAGCGAAAATATCGCCATTAAAAATGTTGACTACAAAAATATCGATTCGAAAATCACGTTACAAAAATAGGCTGAATTAAAGAATGTGGTCAGCAAACTGTTGGGTGAGTGGCATTAGTGTTCAGTGGTGGGACACAGAGAGGCAGTCACTTCGGAGGTCAGTCATCACCAGGTGGCGGGGGGATTGGAGGGCAAGTAGATGGAAGGAGTATGAAGAAGGAAGGCACGTATGGAAACCGGCCCCGACAACCTCGCGCAACCTCCTGGAACTATAGAGGTTTTCTGTGTCCTCCGAAAAATGACGTGCAAAATACTTGAGCGATGGGAAAGTGCACACAACTAACTATGGCGCAGCCTCACGCTTTGCCCTTTAGTCTACGTTTAAATGGCAGCCCAGGGGATTCCAGAATGTCGTTAAGGAAGTGCACAGCTGCAGATAAGTGAAACACCCCACCTTCTTCTGCCGGAAGGAGACATCATTGCAGTAGAGACTATTGTCTATGAAGTCCTCACCGAGTCGAAGGGGGTGGCGGGGGCTGCCGTGGGGAAAGGCAGTCTCCATCCACGGGACAGCGGGGACCAGCCGGCCGCCGAAGCAAGGGTGCTGGCGGGGTAATCTCAGCCTCCCTTCTGTACCACAGTATGATCCTGGGCACATCAGAATGTAGCACTGCGCCTTATGCATTTATTTGTCATAAGTGGGAGACGCACTGCTTAGATGTTTACTGTACATATAGGGGGTAAGAGGCGGTTGGGTTCCATAGCCTGAGAAGTGTTCCCGAAACAGACCCTCGATTCTAAAACATTGCGTACACATGGTAAACCGGTTTAAGGGGTTAGCTTGCCTGCTGCATGGATGTGAGTTTAACCCTGGGGTCGCGGCGGGTTTATGTCTTGCTGGGGAAGGAGCGTTCTGCCGATGCAGAGACCCCACTCGGGTTTTACTGGCACTGGGAGGGGGCAGGAATGCGGCCGGGCCGTGACAGATAAATGCTGGCTACTGTTACACCGCGGCCGGGCGTCTATACCTGACGGGTCGGAGCAAACGGGGCTTTAAAGGAGCAGCGACTGCCGGAGGAGCACCAGAGATCACCTCTTCCAGCAACCCCCACAACCCACCCCTCGATTGCACAGTGCACGCCCTTCACGCAGAGTTTGCTTATTTGGTATGGCGCAGCAGTAGCACTTCCCAGCAGGGCCGCTGCACTTTAAATGCACCATACTCATACGTCAGAAAAGGGCTGCTATACATTAAATAGGAGACCGTCGGTCATTTTTGAAGGGCAGCGAATGCTCAAATTAGATCTTAACTTGACTTTTAACCAGGGCTGCTATACTCCAACTGTTGCAGTAGCTGCACTTCTCAGCACGGCGGCTATACTTGTGACAGTATCAGCACTTCGTCGGCATGGCTGCTTTAAGTCGGACAATATGGGCACTTCTCAGAAGCGCTGCTGCGATATTTTACACAGCGCCGCTGTCGTTCTCAGCAGAGCTGCTATACCTCGCCTGAGACATTACCCTCACTCCTAAGCTCTGTTGCTATGTTTTACACACGACCGCAGCCGTTCTCAGCAGGGCTGCTATACCTCGCCTGAGACATTACCCTCACTCCTAAACTCTGTTGCTATGTTTTACACAGGACCGCTATACCTCGCCTGAGACATTACCCTCACTCCTAAACTCTGCTGCTATGTTTTACACAGGACCGCAGCCGTTCTCAGCAGGGCTGCTATACCTCGCCTGAGACATTACCCTCACTCCTAAGCTCTGCTGCTATGTTTTACACAGGACCGCAGCCGTTCTCAGCAGGGCTGCTATACCTCGCCTGAGACATTACCCTCACTCCTAAACTCTGCTGCTATGTTTTACACACGACCGCAGCCGTTCTCAGCAGGGCTGCTATACCTCGCCTGAGACATTACCCTCACTCCTAAGCTCTGTTGCTATGTTTTACACAGGACCGCTATACCTCGCCTGAGACATTACCCTCACTCCTAAGCTCTGTTGCTATGTTTTACACACGACCGCAGCCGTTCTCAGCAGGGCTGCTATACCTCGCCTGAGACATTACCCTCACTCCTAAGCTCTGCTGCTATGTTTTACACAGGACCGCTATACCTCGCCTGAGACATTACCCTCACTCCTAAACTCTGCTGCTATGTTTTACACAGGACCGCAGCCGTTCTCAGCAGGGCTGTGATACCTTTCTCAGGGGGGCTGCTATACCTTGCCTGTGACATTACCCTCACCCCTAAGCACTGCTGCTATGTGTATGACTATATCAGTGCTGTCGGAAAAGCTGCCATTAGCAGCAGTTCCCAGTAGGGCGGCTGTTCTCAGACTGTGGCCTAGCGCTCACCCCTAAGCACTGCTTAGATGTTGCTACTCCATGGACTACGGGTTCGCTGCCCCCAGAATAATCTAATGATGCCCTCCAGAGCAAGCGTTTATTACTTATAAAATGACCTGTCACTCCTTCACATAATTAATGGAACTGCTCAGGAGTGGACTGGCCTATAGGGAACTCTGGAGATGTCCCGGCGGGCCTCTGCACCTTGGGCCTCTTCTGTGTAGTATTTCTACATTTTCTCATAGTAAAAGGGCTGGGCTTGATCCAAATGTGTCATATGGGGCCACTTTGAAAATTATTTCCAGGGCCTCTTTTGGTTCCCAGCCCACCCCTGGAACTGCTCCCTAAATCATGCTGTTGTTGCCCCTCAACGAGTTTTCATGTCTACCTTCAGCTATCATGGGAGCCCCCAGACTAGCCTCCTCGGACTCGGCACCAATTTCTCCCCAGGCTGGGCTTTCATTGCTCCCGAAATGGCTGCAAGTGCTCCCGCTCCTTGGAATGGTCTCTCATTGCTGAGCTGCCATTGCTCCCTGAAATGGGCTCTCATTGCTGCACTGACAGAGCTGCCAGTGCTCCCTGAAATGGGCTCTCATTGCTGCACTGACAGAGCTGCCAGTGCTCCCTGAAATGGGCTCTCATTGCTGCACTGACAGAGCTGCCACTGATACCTGGAATGGGCTCCCATTGCTGCACTGACAGAGCTGCCAGTGCTCCCTGAAATGGGCTCTCATTGACAGAGCTGCCATTGCGCCCTGGAATGGGCTCCCATTGCTGCACTGACAGAGCTGCCATTGCTCCCTGAAATGGGCTTCCATTGCTGCACTGACGGAGCTGCCATACCTCCATGGAATGGGCTCCCATTGCTGCACTGACCGAGCTGCCACTGCTCCCTGGAATCGGCTCCCACTGCTGCACTGACGGAGCTGCCATTGCGCCCTGGAATGGGCTCCCATTGCAGGAAGGATTGAGCTGCCATTGCGCCCTGGAATGGGCTCCCATTCATGCACTGACAGAGCTGCCATTGCTCCCTGAAATGGGCTCCCATTGCTGCACTGACAGAGCTGCCATTGCTCCTGGCTGAAATGGGCTCCCATTGCTGCACCGACAGAGCTGCCATTGCTCCCTGAAATGGGCTACCATTGCTGCACTGACGGAGCTGCCATACCTCCATGGAATGGGCTCCCATTGCTGCACTGACAGAGCTGCCACTGCTCCCTGGAATGGGCTCCCATTGCTGCACTGATTGAGCTGCCATACCTCCATGGAATGGGCTCCCATTGCTGCACTGACAGAGCTGCCACTGCTCCCTGGAATGGGCTCCCATTGCTGCACCGACAGAGCTGCCACTGCTCCCTGGAATGGGCTCCCATTGCAGGAAGGATTGAGCTTCCACTGCGCCCTGGAATGGGCTCCCATTTCTGCACTGACAGAGCTGCCATTTCTTCCTGTAATAGGCTTCCGTTGCTGCACCGACAGAGCTGCCATTGCTCCCTGGAATGGGTTCCCATTTCTGCACTCACAGAGCTGCCATACCTCCTTGGAATGGGCTCCCATTGGTGCACTGATTGAGCTGTGATTACTACTTATACTGGACTGCCATTCCAACACTGATTGAACTGCCTCTGCTCCATAGATTGGGCTATCATTGCTGCACTGATTGAGCTGTCAATGCTCCCTAGACAGGGCTGCCATTGCTGCACTGATTCTGCTGCCATTGCAATAGCGCGTGGTCTGTCTTTCTATATAGACTGAGCTGGCATTGCCCCCCAAAATGAGCTGCCATTGCTTCCTACAACGAATGCCTTGCACGTCCCAAAGGACCATGAAATCGTGTTCCTTAGAATGAGAAAAAATGGTACCCCAGAATTATATGTGAATTCGTCGTCCCAAACTATGATAAAGAAGGACACCCGAGAAACAGATATGACTGCACCCCAGAAAGTAACAACATTGAACCGCATAATTACATCAGAATCAAATGGGGGGGGGATTTGAGGGGGGTGGTGGAGGGGAGTAAGCCATCGATCTCTATTAAGGTAACATTGCACCCCATAAAGAGAAAACATAACATGCCAACATTAGTTAACATTGCACCTCAAAATGAGATAGGAAATAAAACGAGAATGAGAAATGACTTAGCGACAAAATGGGATATTAAGAATATGTTACAAGAGAGCACCCCAGAGTGAGATACCAGACCCCTGACAGGGGTGCGACTGCAGACCTAAAGTATTCCACATGTCACGGGCCACACCGAGTGTTGGGGCCTCGATGTACTCAGCTTGAGGACAGTTTACACCCCAGGATAGGAAGTAGAGTGGGAGCTCATCGCGAGTCAGGCTGCACCCCACAACTAGAAACGTTGGCACCCCAGAATGATGGCTGATTCTCCTGTATGAGCTTGGCGCCCCTGTTTCATATGAGGTCACTTAAAATGCGTTACTTACTTTTCCGGGGTTCCGTGGTGTCCCCTCCAGGGGTAGCGCTGGGGCTCTCCCTGCAGTCGGTCTCGTGGTTCCGCAGAGGTGGTCGGGGGGCTGCGGAGCTCCCCTCAGTCTGCGGGGGTCGGTGCGACAGGATGTCCTGGATGAGGAAGGAGGTGAGCGGCCTGGCGGGAGCAGACATGTCGGGGTGAGGTTCACCTGCAGGCATTTGGGGGCTTCGGTTGTCCCAGCTCCCTCTGACCCCTGAAAATGCCCGCTTGAGCCCTGCACCTCTCAACTGAGCCCTGCTCCTCTCAGCGAATCCCTGCGCCTCCCTCGCCTGATCCCCGCACCTGACCGCTTATCCCCGCGCCTCCCTGCACTGGACCGTGCCGCTCTGGCCCTGGCCCCGGCCCCCTGACCCCCCTTCCGAACTCTCCCTCTTTCTCCCGTAGCGCCCCTTTGCCTCTCCTCACTCTTACTTTCCCCACTTGTCAGCGTTCTCAGAAAGTTTGCTGTATTATAGGACATCCTGGCTCTGTTTTTGGGAAGCCAATGGACCGTCCTCATTGGCCCCTCTATGACAGCTGATTGGCTGCGTGTACCACCTGCAGGCCCCTCCCTCCCGTGCCACTCCCCCAGCTGCAGGGGGCCTCCCCCGTGTGTGCTTTTCAGTGAAAGAACGCCCACAAACAGCACTATTAGCTTGGACACTGCACTTTCTCCACTCACAGTAAACATGGGATGGTCCGGGACAGGCTGCTGTTCTACCCCCGAGGGGGCTCGCAAGGGGCACGCACACTCAGGCCCGTGCAGAGCCAGCTTCATCCCGAGAAGAGCAGGCTCACTTCCATGAGATCACTCAGAGTGTTTGCCCCGCTCTGTCTGCTTTTACTACTGTTTAACCAAACCACTGTAATCCTGACGAGAATTGCCAGTGCAGTGCCGCGCCGTGGGCATTATGACACATCTGTAGTTTTCACCTAACAAATGCACCCGACTACTGCCGTACACACACTACTACGCTACAGTAATTCTGACACCCATGTACTGTCCACTTTCACTCCTTTAACCCGCCGAGAAGTGCCAGGATCATGTGTGAAGGCGTGAAGGTGATCTGCCGTGAAGTGCATGAGCAGTGCCTGTATTGTTTGTATTGGGCACCCCCCACCCCCCAACCCCAAGTCCCTACTGGGACGTTCCAGTACTGTTGCATTCATTGATTGATAGTTTGTTTGCATAGCGCCTATACACAATGCGTTTCAAAGCACTACATTACAAGTATAGAAGCTCAGCTTACAAATAGCAGAACGGTGCTCTGAGAAGACAACCGCCTGTGCTGCGAAGCGCGAGGTCTGTAGAGTAGCATCGGTGTTCAGAGGCATCATTTGGACCAGGACAGCACATTTCCGGTATCCCGTGGCATAACGCTACATTCCTTATCCTCCAGGACTGTCGCATTAAAAGCATAACAGCTCTGCTAACAATGGCTAGCACCGCCCAAGTAAACGCAGTGAAGCCTTGGCAATACGTGCCACGATCCTATTCCTAACATAGCAGCCCGCGAGCCTTCCAGAACTGTCCCATCACAACGTTAGCATCGCTCTTGATAAGGGCAAATACTGTCTGTTGAAAGAATAGAAACACACTCTCCGAATGACAATGACTGCTCACTTGATCGTATGCCAACCTGCTCGAAAGTGCACACACTGCCTTACTAACAGTATGTCAGCCTGCTCGAAAGTGCACATACTGCCTGATTAACAGTATTCCAACCTGCTCGAAAGTGCACATTCTGCCTTATAAACAGCATGCCAGGCTGCTCCGAAGCGCCCGTACTGTATTGAACGTGTGTTTCAACAATAAAAAGCGAAGGTGACAACTTTGAACTAATCATAACCACTGGCGATTGCAGTAGGCATCCTCCCATTCAATCATTTTTAAGCACGCTGTGCTATTATTGAAGGGGCCGGGGAGCGGGGGGTGGGGGAGACGGGGGAGAGTGGGAGATGAAAATCAGAATCAGCCACACAGTAAAGTGGACATTCCATCCCAAACCAGTAGGCCACAACCCTTCCATGCAGGATCACAAGCAACCCCAGACATGTTTCAGCCTCATTGGACATCACTATGTTATGTTATGTTGATTTATACTGTGCACCGCTACCACCCAGGGGCAGTCTCCAGGCGCTTGCATGGCTTTGCAAGAGAGAGGGGTATGGAGGTTAGTGAGGACAGGGTGAGAGGATAGGTTCAGAACCAGGGGGACCTGGCGTTTGTGAGTGTTGTTTTGCATGTGGGAGTTTGTGCAGGAGGCCCTGTGTGTTGTAACCGTATGGGTAAGATTCAGAGCCGCGGGTGTCTAGTAGTGTTTTGTGTTGATGTTAGTGTGTTGTGTGGTGTTGTGGTGGGTTTTGGTTGTGCGCACTAGTTAGATAGTGTCCATAAGTCATGAGTGGCCGTAGCTGTAGGACTATCCAGTGACTCAGTGTGTATTGGCGTTGTTGATGGTTTTATGGACTATGGGGGGTGGTTCACTCTAGGTGTGCGTCAGCATCTCAGTGATCCTTCGTGTGAAAGTAGAATTGATTCTTGATTTGTTTGTATGTAGTGTGGCTAGCTCAAGGTCTGGTGTAGTTGTGTCAGTTATGTTGCAGGAGCAGGAAGGGGAGGTTGGTTAGTAAGCCTGTCGGTTTGTTGGAGCCTCTGGTACAGCCTTTGGTTGCCGCTTGATGGTATCTACCCAGGTTCTTGGTTGTAGTTCTTTTGCCTATCTCGTCTCCTCTCTCATTGTATGTCTGTGATGTTATTGTTGCCGTGTCCCTTCGAGGTTGTCATTGTCTGTTGAATAGCCACGTTTTGATGTCATTTCCTGAATGTGATGTGGTCTTCTGTGGTTCTAATTGCTTTGGGCATGGTGTTCCAGAGGTTAGCAATCAGATGTGAGAATGCTGTTCCGCAACATTTCCTTTTTTCTTAATGTTTTGCCTCTATTTGTAGGTCCTTGCTAGACGTTAAGTCCCTTCTTGGGCGCTACCAGCTAATAGAGTGCTTTGAATTTGATGCTTTTTTTTACTGGTAACGAGTGTAGGCTTTTCAGTGCTGGAGTGATGTGGTCTCTTCTGTTTAGTCTCAATAGGATCCGGGCTGATGCATTTTCCACCCTTTGGAGTTTCTTATTGAGTATTTCTGGCATTCCTACGTAGAGACTGCTTACAAAATCAATTCTTGTGAGTATCAGGGATATGACTGTGAGGGTTCTGTGAGGGAAGGAGAGGTAAGAGAGTAATTCTCTGAGCAGTCTTACAAGGGAGAAGCATTTTTTTGGTGATTGAACTGATTTGCGATTCCAGAGATAATCCATTGTCCATTAATATTCCTAAATTATTTACTACACCGGTAGTCTCCGGTGGCATTCCCATGCCGGTCGGCCAGTCCAGTTGTGGGATTCCTCCATCGAATCCTGCGGCTGAGAGCATTATTTTCTGTTTTTGCTGGGTTCAGTTTAAAGTTGTTTGTTGTCATCCAATTGTAGATGTCTGTTATTTTGCTCCAGGGCTTTGATTGTTTTCACAATCAGTTGTGTGCCGTCTGCGTAGTTGAAGGCAGAAAGTCCATGGATTTGAATGATTTTCATCAGTGGGCACATGTAGATGTTGAAAAGCAGAGGGGAGAGGCTGGATCCCGGAGGGACTCTGCAGGATATATCTTTGATGTTTGAGGTGAATGGTGGTAGGTAGTTTCTTTCGGTTTGGTTTGTTAGGAATGAGGTAAGCCACTTTAGTGCAGATTCCTGTATGCCACATTCCATCAATCTTTTTATTAGTGTTGCATGGCTGATTGTGTCAAATGCCACTGATATGTCCAGAAGTATGATGGCCAATTGGGCATCATGGTCTGTGTTTATTTTCACATCATCCCATATTGATAGGAGTACTGATTTGGTTCCTCTATTGGTCTGAAGCCAACATTTGACTGGTTGAGTATTCCGTTTGTCTCAACATATTTAAGTAGGATCTTGTGCATATGGTTCTGCAGGATCTTTCCTGGATAGGGCAGGTTGGGTATCTGTCTGTAGTTGCTCGGTCCTTCTGCGCCTTCTGATTCCTTTTTCATCAGTGAAATGCAGCGTGGTACCCTTAGGCACAGCAATCCCGATGGCCCACATCTGGGCATACCCGTTCCAGTTAGGGAAACCATTGTAACCTTTATGCCAAGAACAACGTCTAGATCCCTCCGGGTGAAGTGCGCTGTATAAATATCAAATAGATAAATAACCATGCCTCACTAAGAAGTGATGGATGGAAAGATTTTAATTAATCATAACCAGTGTCAACATATCTCACACTTTATGCAAAATGAAGGCACTATTCAAATAAAAATGATGACGATGGAATCAGTTTCTGCTCTGTCAGCAATGGGAAATTACATACAAATGTCAATTTTTAGTTCTCTGATGAGGGAAAGGTTCTCAGAAGGTTGACCTGCAGGTTGCCTACTCACTGCCCCTTAATTTGAGACATGAATATTACGTGTGCATGTCTGTTTTTCCCTTGTTTACAACTCGTTTAATCTTGAAACCTTTCAATGGAAGGTAGGGTCTGCCCCTCTTTCAACTACTCTGACTCAAAAATAGGGGTCATCCACTCACAGAAGTGTACAAGCCAGTGAGGTTTTCAAAATTCCCAGCAAATCGTCGACTAAAAACCTGCAAGATAGCTCTGAGGGTTGAGTGCTCGTTGCTGTGATCTGTGTTTGATCTGCAGGTCGCAGGTTCAAATCCTAGTACCATCGTCTCTGCCTTTCATCCATCCAAGGTTGTTAAAAAAAATGTAAATATGTTCTATATAAAGCACTTGGGATAAACGCTCTCTATAAAGAACACTTTAATTATTATTAGTCTCTACCGCGTGTATACATTTTCACCATAGACAACCCTTGTATGTATCCAGAAAATCTGTCTAGTTTCTACTGTGTAGAGAGCTGGTGAAGCCAACACTGCTGTACATGGGCATCTTTTGTACGTGCTGTTTGGTGTACATGTACGGACAATGATATATATATATATATATATATATATATATATATATATATATATATATATATATATATATATATTACATGGCCACGGTAGTGGCCATGTAGTTATGGTTAAGTTGCTGTTTCCATAGGAAGAGCACTTTTTGGGTGGCTTATAACTTCGCTCTCCCTGGACGGATCCTCACCAAACTTTGCAAAAAAAGTAGTTCGGTCACTCTGAATTTTTTTGCAAAGTTTGGTAAGGATTCGTCCAGGGGGGGCAAAGTTATAGGGGGGGTCCTAAAACTTTTTGTTTTCCCTTAGACATAATGGCAAAAAACTTTGCTCATGCCTACAGCCCAAACCGATGGACGGATTTACACCAAATTAGCGGCAGGAGCGGCGGCTTGGTCCCGAAAGCGTGCTTGCTTTATTTGGTGTAAATCCGTCCAGTAGTTTTTAAAAAAATGACAAAAATGTAAGTGAAAAAAATTAGTGATATCTGTGTTCGCTTCACACTTCCCTGTTCGGTCCGCGGACAAGACGGTGATTGGGCCAGCAGCTTGCGTGATGTCCACGGACATCTGACGTGCTCTCTCATTGGATGCGTGGAAGCGTGCAGTGCGTCTGGCTTCAGAGACGCCCGCCATCTTTGTTCCTCGCATGAGAGGCTTTGTATCCCGCCTGCACAGTAAGTCCCCCACCCCCGCTCATGCCCGTGTCTGTCTCCTGTTCCTCCCACCTCTTGCCCCGTGTGTCTTTCTCCCTTACACCCACCCCCGCTCATGCCCCGCTCCTGCCCCGCTCGTCTCTCCCAACCGCCCACCCCCCCGCTCTTGCCCTGTGTGACTCTCCCCACCCGCCGCCCGCTCATGTCCGTGTTGTCTCTCCCCACCCGCCGCCCGCTCATGTCTGTGTTGTCTCTCCCCACCTGCCGCCCGCTCATGTCCGTGCTGTCTCTCCCCACCCGCCGCCCGCTCATGTCCGTGTTGTCTCTCCCCACCCCCTCCGCTCTTGCGCCGTGTGTCTCTCCCCACCTGCCGCCCGCTCATGTCCGTGTTGTCTCTCCCCACCCGCCGCCCGCTCATGTCCGTGTTGTCTCTCCCCACCCGTCGCCCGCTCATGTCCGTGTTGTCTCTCCCCACCCGCCGCCCGCTCATGTCCGTATTGTCTCTCCCCACCCGCCGCCCACCCCCGCTCATGTCCGTATGTCTCTCACCACCTGCCGCCCACCCCCCGCTCATGTCCGTGTGTCTCTCCCCCTCCCGCCCACCCCCCGCTCATGCCCCGTGTGTCTCTCCCCCTCCCGCCCACCCCCCGCTCATGCCCCGTGTGTCTCTCCCCCCCCGCCCACCCCCCGCTCATGCCTCGTGTGTCTCTCCCCCTCCCGCCCACCCCCGCTCATGCCTCGTGTGTCTCTCCCCCTCCCGCCCACCCCCCGCTCATGCCTCGTGTGTCTGTCTCCCTCCCCCACCCCCGCTCTTGCCCTGTGTGTCTTCCCCCTCCCGCCCACCCCCGCTCTTGCCCCTCCCGCCCACCCCCACTCTTGCCCCGTGTGTCTTCCCCCTCCCGCCCACCCCTGCTCTTGCCCCGTGTGTCTTCCCCCTCCTGCCCACCCCCGCTCTTGCCCCGTGTGTCTTCCCCCTCCCGCCCACCCCCGCTCTTGCCCCGTGTGTCTTCCCCCTCCCGCCCACCCCCGCTCTTGCCCCGTGTGTCTTCCCCCTCCCGCCCACCCCCGCTCTTGCCCCGTGTGTCTTTCCCCCTACTGCCCACCCCCGCTCTTGCCCCGTGTGTCTTTCCCCCTCCCGCCCACCCCCGCTCTTGCCCCGTGTGTCTTTCCCCCTCCCGCCCAACCCCGCTCTTGCCCCGTGTGTCTTTCCCCCTCCCGCCCACCCCCGCTCTTGCCCCGTGTGTCTTTCCCCCTCCCGCCCACCCCCGCTCTTGCCCCGTGTGTCTTTCCCCCTCCCGCCCACCCCCGCTCTTGCCCCGTGTGTCTTTCCCCCTCCCGCCCACCCCCGCTCTTGCCCCGTGTGTCTTTCCCCCTCCCGCCCACCCCCGCTCTTGCCCCGTGTGTCTTTCCCCCTCCCGCCCACCCCCGCTCTTGCCCCGTGTGTCTTTCCCCCTACCCCCCACCCCCGCTCATGCCCCGTGTCTGTCTCCTGTTGCCCCCCACCCCCCGCTCCTGCCCCGTGTCTCTCTGTTGTTCCCCCCACCCCCGCTCATGCCCCGTGTCTGTCTCCTGTTGCCCTCCACCCCCCGCTCCTGCCCAGTGTCTCTCTGTTGTTCCCCCCACCCCCCGCTCATGCCCCGTGTCTGTCTCTTGTTGCCCCCTGCTCATGCCCCGTGTCTGTCTCCTGTTGCCCTCACCCCCCGCTCATGCCCCGTGTCTGTCTCCTGTTGCCCCCCACCCCCCGCTCCTGCCCCGTGTCTCTCTCCTGTTGCCCCCCACCCCCCGCTCATGCCCCGTGTCTGTCTTTTGTTCCCCCCCACCCCCTGCTCATGCCCCGTGTCTCTCTCCTGTTGCCCCCCACCCCCTGCTCATGCCCCGTGTCTGTCTCCTGTACCCCCCCGCTCATGCTCGTGTCTGTCTCCTGTACCCCCCCACCCCCCCGCTCATGCCCCGTGTCTGTCTCCTGTTGCCCCCCCTGCTCATGCCCCGTGTCTGTCTCCTGTACCCCCCCACCCCCCGCTCATGCCCCGTGTCTGTCTCCTGTACCCACCCACCCCCCGCTCATGCCCCATGTCTGTCTCCTGTTGCCCCCCCTGCTCATGCCCCGTGTCTGTCTCCTGTTCCCCCCACCCGCTCATGTCCCGTGTCTCTCTCCTGTTGCCCCCACCCCCCGCTCATGCCCTGTGTCTGTCTCCTGTACCCCCCCACCCCCCCGCTCATGCCCCGTGTCTCTCTTCTGTTGCCCCCCACCCCCTGCTCATGCCCCGTGTCTGTCTCCTGTACCCTCTCCCAGCCCCCGCTCATGCCCCATGTCTCTCTCCTGTTGCCCCCCACCACCCCGCTCATGCCCCGTGTCTGTCTTCTGTACCCCCCACCCCCCGCTCATGCCCCGTGTCTGTCTCCTGTTCCCCCCACCCCCCGCTCATGCCCCATGTCTGTCTCCTCTTGCTCCCACCCATGCCCCGTGTCTGTCTCCTGTACCCCCCCACTCCGCGCTCATGCCCGTGTCTGTCTCCTGTTGCCCCCCACACCCCCGCTCATGCCCCGTGTCTGTCTCCTGTTGCCCCCCACCCCCTCGCTCATGCCCCGTGTCTGTCTCCTGTTCTCCCCACCCCCCGCTCATGCCCCGTGTCTGTCTCCTGTTCCTCCCACCCCCGCTCATGCCCTGTGTCTGTCTCTTGTTGCCCCCCAGCCCCTGCTCATGCCCCGTGTCTGTCTCCTGTTCTCCCCACCCCCCGCTCATGCTCCGTGTCTGTCTCCTGTTCCCCCCCACCCCCCCGCTCATGCCCCGTGTCTGTCTCCTGTTGCCCCCCACCCCCCGCTCTTGCCCCGTGTCTGTCTCCTGTTGCCCCCCACCCCCTGCTCATGCCCCGTGTCTGTCTCCTGTTGCCCCCCACCCCCCGCTCATGCCCTGTGTCTGTCTCCTGTTGCCCCCCACCCCCTGCTCATGCCCCGTGTCTGTCTCTGTTGTTCCCCCCACCCCCGCTCATGCTCCGTGTCTGTCCCCTGTTGCCCCCCACCCCCCGCTCATGCCCCGTGTCTCTCTCCTGTTGCCCCCCACCCCCCGCTCATGCCCCGTGTCTGTCTCCTGTACCCCCCCACCCCCGCTCTTGCCCCATGTGTCTGTCTCCCTCCCGCCCACCCCTGCTCTTGCCCCGTGTGTCTGTCTCCCTCCCGCCCACCCCCGCTCTTGCCCCGTGTGTCTGTCTCCCTCCCGCCCACCCCCGCTCTTGCCCCGTGTGTCGGTCTCCCTCCCGCCCACCCCCGCTCTTGCCCCGTGTGTCTGTCTCCCTCCCGCCCACCCCCGCTCTTGCCCCGTGTGTCTGTCTCCCTCCCGCCCACCCCCGCTCTTGCCCCGTGTGTCTGTCTCCCTCCCGCCCACCCCCGCTCTTGCCCCCTGTGTCTGTCTCCCTCCCGCCCACCCCCGCTCTTGCCCCATGTGTCTGTCCCCCTCCCGCCCACCCCCGCTCTTGCCCCGTGTGTCTTTCCCCCTCCCGCCCACCCCCGCTCTTGGCCCATGTCTCTTTCCCCCTCCCGCCCACCCCCGCTCTTGGCCCGTTGTCTCTTTCCCCCTCCCGCCCACCCCCGCTCTTGGCCCGTGTCTCTTGCCCCCTCCCGCCCACCCCCGCTCATGCCCCGTGTCCCTCCTGTTGCCCCCACCCCCGCTCATGCCCCGTGTCTGTCTCCTGCTGCCCCCCACCCCCCGCTCATGCCCCGTGTCTGTCTACTGTTGCCCCCCACCCCCTGCTCATGCCCCGTGTCTGTCTCCTGATACCCCTCACCCCCTGCTCATGCCCCGTGTCTCTCCTGTTGCCCCCACCCCCGCTCATGCCCCGTGTCTGTCTCCTGCTGCCCCCAACCCCCGCTCATGCCCCGTGTCTGTCTCCCGTTGCCCCCCGTCCCCCGCTCATGCCCCGTGTCTGTCTCCTGTTGCCCTCCACCCCCCGCTCCTGCCTCGTGTCTGTCTCTATTGTTCCCCCCACCCCCCACTCATGCCCCGTGTCTGTCTCCTGTACCCCCTACCGCCCGCTCATGCCCCATGTCTGTCTCCTGTTGCCCCCCCCGCTCATGCCCCGTGTCTGTCTCCGGTTCCCCCATCCGCTCATGTCCCGTGTCTCTCTCCTGTTGCCCCCCACCCCCCGCTCATGCCCCTTGTCTGTCTCCTGTTGCCCCCCACCCCCCTCTCATGCCCCGTGTCTGTCTCCTGTTCTCCCCACCCCCCGCTCATGCTCCGTGTCTGTCTCCTGTTCCCCCCCACCCCCTGCTCATGCCCCGTGTCTGTCTCCTGTTGCCCTCACCCCCTGCTCATGCCCCATGTCTGTCTCCTGTTGCCCCCCACCCCCCGCGCCTGCCCTGTGTCTCTCTCCTGTTGCCCCCCACCCCCGCTCATGCCCCGTGTCTGTCTCTTTTGTTCCCCCCACCCCCCGCTCATGCCCTGTGTCTGTCTCCTGTTCCCCCCACCCCCCGCTCATGCCCCGTGTCTCTCTCCTGTTGCCCCGCACCCCCTGCTCATGCCCCGTGTCTGTCTCCTGTACCCCCCACTCCCCGCTCATGCTCGTGTCTGTGTCCTGTACCCCCCCACCCCCCCGCTCATGCCCCATGTCTGTCTCCTGTTGCCCCCCTGCTCATGCCCCGTGTCTGTCTCCTGTTCCCCCCACCCGCTCATGTCCCGTGTCTCTCTCCTGTTGCCCCCCACCCCCCGCTCATGCCCCGTGTCTTTCTCCTGTACCCCCCACCCCCCCGCTCATGTCCCGTGTCTCTCTCCTGTTGCCCCCACCCCCCGCTCATGCCCCGTGTCTGTCTCCTGTACCCCCCCACCCCCCGCTCATGCCCCATGTCTCTCTCCTGTTGCCCCCCACTACCCCGCTCATGCCCCGTGTCTGTCTTCTGTACCCCCCACCCCCCGCTCATGCCCCGTGTCTGTCTCCTGTTCCCCCCACTCCCCGCTCATGCCCCGTGTCTGTCTCCTCTTGCTCCCACCCATGCCCCGTGTCTGTCTCCTGTTGCCCCCCACCCCCTGCTCATGCCCCGTGTCTGTCTCCTGTTGCCCCCCACCCCCCGCTCATGCCCCGTGTCTCCCTCGTGTTCCCCCCACCCCCGCTCATGCCCCGTGTTTCCCTCGTGTTACCCCCCGCCCCCCGCTCATGCTCCGTGTCTCCCTC
Source organism: Ambystoma mexicanum (assembly GCF_040938575.1). NCBI lineage: Eukaryota > Metazoa > Chordata > Amphibia > Caudata > Ambystomatidae > Ambystoma > Ambystoma mexicanum. The sequence continues at coordinate 125,155,243 of NC_090932.1, read as the reverse complement.
GTGTTCCCCCCACCCCCTGCTCATGCCCCTTTTCTCTCTCCTTTCCTCCCCACCCCCGCTCATGTCCCGTATGTGCCCTGTACCCCCCGCTCATGCCCTGTGTCTCCCTCGTGTTCCTCCCCACCCCCTGCTCATACTCCGTGTCTCCCTCATGTTCCTCCCCACCCGCTGCTCATGCCCCGTGTCTCTCTCGTGTTCCCCCCACCACCGCTCATGCCCTGTGTTTCCTTCCTTTTCCCTACCACCCCCTGCTCATGCCCTGTTTGTACCCTGTTCCCTCTCACCCCCCGCTCATGCCCATGTGTCTCCCCTGTGCCCCCCCAACCACGCTCATGCGCCGCTGTGTTCTTTATACACCCCGCCTTCCCTTTCCATGGTGGACATCTTGGTAAAAGATTTTCCTTCCTACACCGAGACGCCGCAGGCGTCCCGGCGTAGGAAGGAAAATCTTTTTGTTTTTTTTACCACCCGGCATTCCCACTTCGAGGACATAAGATGTTAGTGGTCTTCATCTATTGAAAAGGATGTTATGGTCACGTTGTACTAATAAAAACCTTTAACATTTAGTAAAAAAAAAATGTTACAGGGACGTTATGGTTAAGTTGCACTAATAAAAACCTATGAAATTCAATGAAAAAACTTTGTTAAAGGGACGTTATGGTTAAGTTGCGCTACTAAAAACCTATGAAATTCAGGGAAAAAACTTTGTTAAAGGGACGTTATGGTAAAGTTGCGCTACTAAAAACCTATGAAATTCAGTGAAAAAACTTTGTCAAAGGAACGTTATGGTTCCAAGTAAAACCGAAAAACCCTTGAAATTCGCCAGTTATGGTAAGCCAAGCAACCATAACTTGCGCCACCACCGTGCACTGCTAAGACTAACACCCAGGACATCAAAGATGACATCACAAATGTCATTGATGACATCACTGATGACATCACATGTGTATGTACTTTTCATGAAATATGTGTACAAGGGATTCTTATTATAATGTTGCGAAACAAGTGTCAAGGATCATTGCAATAAATATCATACCCTAATTAGTGCATTGAACGATGAATTGATATAAATAGCATTCTATTATGGGGTTCTATCTAGTATACTAAGCTACTGATACAGAAACATAACATGGTGTGCAGTGTACAAGATGAAGGTATAATATTTGTAATGTTAATATGTTGAATAATGAAATGATAATTGTTTTCTTAATATATTTTTGTGTACTGTGAAATATGTAATACGTAGCTAATAAAACATTACTATAGACAAAACACAAAGACACAAGAACACACACCACTATGGGTATATACAGGGAAAGTGAAGTTAGCAAAAAAGCACAAGTAGTAGCAGAAACAATTCATAACTTAACTGATTATTTTCATGCAAATAAATGATTGCTCTGTTTCAAAGCTGCTATTCACCCTATGTATATGTATCACTTGATGTGATTGGACCCACAGGGAAAGTACAGCCATAAAAAAAAAAACAACATAACTATCAGAAAGTGCTCATAAGTCTATTGATTATCTTTATGCACAAAAAGGATTGCTGTCTTTCAAGCTTGTGTCTTCCCGTATGTATATGTTTCATATGATGTGACTGGACTCTAACAGAATTACTGTAAGAACCTACTTGAAGGATACGTCTACAAATAAAATAAAATGTTTAGTTTCTGACTGTTACTGAAGAAAACCATGTGGCCTAGATATGTCAGCAAAAGAAAAACGAGTGAGCCAGACATGTGATGTCATCAGTGATGTCATCAATGACATTTGTGATGTCATCTTTGATGTCCTGGGTGTTAGTCTTAGCAGTGCACGGTGGTGGCGCGAGTTATGGTTGCTTAGCTTACCATAACTGGCGAATTTCAAGGGTTTTTCGGTTTTACTTGGAACCATAACGTCCCTTTGACAAAGTTTTTTCACTGAATTTCATAGGTTTTTAGTAGCGCAACTTTACCATAACGTCCCTTTAACAAAGTTTTTTCCCTGAATTTCATAGGTTTTTAGTAGCGCAACTTAACCATAACGTCCCTTTAACAAAGTTTTTTCATTGAATATATATATATATTAAATATTCATATTATACAAAATATAGAACAACTCAGAAGCCTTTATCCGATGATCCCAAGATCGGTACCTGGAAGCATGATTTTTAATCTCAGCTTATCTACTTGACTACACTGTGTGATCCTGGGCAAATCATATCCCACATCCACCATGGGCCACCAAACAGGGGTTTCATGGGTGCAACCCTTATCACATTACTAGGAGTTATATAGAACCTAAAACGTAGCTTTACATGTGCACAAAGATGTGCTGGGAACAAATGCACCAATGCCCTCACACCCACAATTTAACTGTTTGTTCACACTAGATTTTTGAGAGGGTCAATGTTAGAAAAACAAGTACGACCTTGCTCCTAAATCTCCAGTCGAAAGTGTGGCATAGTCAAAAGTTGTGCACCGTCACTAGTTCCGACTTTAAAAGGTTATATAGGATACAGTTGCTTTTCCCTTTGTGGTTTTCATGGAACCTTCCAATTGATGGGTCTCAAGGGGCATATAAGGCAGAAGCATTACCTGTAATTGGGGTTAAGGCGTTTATCTAGGACGTCTTTTTCTCAACTTCATCAATTTCAAGCAAAAGCTCATACTGCCACGAGTAAGGGGACTTACATAGCGTAATACCACAAAATGAATTACTTCTATCCATTTCCAATATACATATGTCAGTGATAACGTTTGTTAAAGGAACGTTATGGGTGCAGTGCAAGAAAACAAAACCCCAAATAATTCCCAAATTATGGTTTCTAAAGCAACAAGACATGTGCCACCACCATCGCAAGAGAACCATAACTCAGCCACCACCATGCACTGATCATGATGTCTCTCTGTAAGGTAATTCAGCTGGAAACTTGTGTCTTCTATTTTAGGGAGTACTCTTTGTGTGGACCCTCACATGATGTGTAAGAAACCATAAACGTTCTATTTTTCACTTGGCCAACACATGAAATATAAACAAAAAGCAAGCCGTTTTTTAAATGATATATATTTTTTTTGTTGAAGCCGAATTCAAAGTTTGACTTTGTACATCAATTGTATTTGAACATGAGGTGTCTTTAGCAGTGCATGGCAGTGACCATCTTATGGTTTGTATTTGTATTCATTATTTTTATATAGCGCCTTAATCCAAGGCGCTTTACAGTTTAACAACAAGAATACATCGAACATGGAAAGTAGAAGCAATAATAATATACATGAATCAAACCAGAAAAAAACAGTATGTAGAACAATTTGCATATGAGGATGAAGACTATAGGAGGGCGTGGGGTAGGAAGGAAGAGGGAGAAAGAGTAGGGAGTAAAGTGAGTAGTAGGAAGAGATGTATAATGAGAGAAGAGAGAGAAGAGAGGAGAGGTATGGAGGGGCAAGGTCATGAAGAGATTTAAAGACAAGACAAAGAACGTGAAATTTAAGTTGGGAGTGGAAGGGAAGCCAGCCTAGGTAAGAGGGTGAGTTGGAAATGGAGTCATGGGTAGCAAGAAGACAGAGGGCATGGATGGCAGAGTGGTAGAGGGATTTGAGGGGGGCGAGATGGGAAGCGGGGAGACTGAAGAAGAGAGAAGAACAATAGAAAAGGTGAGAAAAGATGAGGGAGGGGATTAAAAGTTTGGAAACATGGAAGAGGTGGAGAAGAGCGGACTTTACGGATATTGAAGAGATGGTAGCGACATGCATGAAAAGTAAGGGAGATATGATGGGTAAAGGAGAGGGAAGAGTCAAAGTAAATGCCTAGATTATGAGCATTGTATTATGATTTTATGGTTGTTTATGATGGCAGTGGTGTGGGATTTAAATGCAGCCCCAAGGGCAAAAGGAAACTGTGTCTGGCTGAGTGGGGCCTAAAAATACAGACATTGTTTCCTGTAATTTGAACGCACACTGTTGACTGGCAGACCGGAAGGCCAGCATGTACATTTCACCACTGCTAAATACACCAACACTGTTGTCAGAAACAGATTAAATCAAATTAAGTGTGTCATGTTTGCGAACAACAAGGCTGAAAATAAATGAGGCCTACCTTCCATCAAAGGATATTGAGACAATGGGCCTAATTACGAGTCCGGCTGTAGCCGTGCCGGTAAAACCGGCAGGCTGCCGCCAAACTCGTGGGGATTTACTGGCTGCAGACTTGCCGGATCACTGGGGCATTACAGCCCGGTCTTCCGGTAATTCCAGAGCCAGCATTCTGTTACTCCCCATTCCCGTGGAGTCCCATAGGACTCCATGGAAATGGTGCCGTGGAAACACTGGCACAATGTCGTATTACTGCTGTTCCAATGCTCATTCCTGGTGCGTCAAAGATTCAACCACAATTCTGATTTTCTCCCATTTTCCTCATGCCATTATTTCTAAAGCATAGCGTAGCACTTTCCAAAGGCACTATCTGAAAAGGTTCTCCATTATCTTCGACCCATGCTAGCAGTTTTGCAACCTTGGGCCATAAGGGTTTCCATCCATGTTCCACGATGCCGATAGTTGATTCAGGATGACCGATTACCATCCATGCTCTGCAAATGACCACTCTTTCCTCCCAACCATCTGGAGAGAGTACTGAACCCCAAATTCTCATTTGCCCTCTCTCCTTCTGCCTTCAAATCTCCTCTTAAGTTTTTCCTGGACTCTCTAGTCTTTTGGTCACTTCCCATATTATTCCAGCTCCTTTCTTTTCAAGTCGTTCATACATTATTACGTGATTTCTGGTGTAAACTCTGGCTCTTGTCTTCAGGTCTTGTACTAAATCATCTTCATCAGAATCTGTCCATTCTGTTGCCCATACCAAAGAGGCTGCTCGACCCATGAACTGGCCTTTCGCTCGACAGATTGCTATGTGAGATAGACAATGTGCTGTTTGGACATCTATTCCAATGACTATGAAAACCTTAGATTTTCCCATACTTTAAGGCAGGAGTGCACACACATAGCAATCCTCCTCAGACGTTCGCTGATCCACCTCTTTCATGTGCTGATACCATACATTATTTTCTAAGTGTGCTGTGCTGTCTAGATAATCATTCAATTCATAATCACCTTCTAATGTATGTCTCTTAGGTCTCTTTCTTCCCTCATGAGCTTTAATAATAATGTCATGAAGTACATTAGCATAACTCTTTCTTACTGAAGGAACCAGAGGGACATGAGTAGGTAAACTTAGTGATTTTACTTGCGCTACTGGTGTAGGGGTAATTACAGAATACTTACTTTGCCTTTCTCTAATAATCTGCATCTGATGCTTAAGAATAATACCCCAGACGCCCTTTCTTGAATAAGGTTGTCTAGTAACATTTGCCACAGGATCAGGTGCTTTCTCTTGCACCACTAGAATAGGAACAATTACATAAGGTCTCGTTCTTTTGCAATCCAGACCTCTCTTTTAGCTTTGGGTGTAGGGAAGATCAAAGGGACTGTCCCCATTTTTGGACTCATAGTGTATGCAGCATAAATCACCAAAATCAGAATGACGACAAAAATATCAAACAAGCGTTAATCATACACCAATAGAAGATGCTCCACCAATGTGATGGCTCTGCACGTCGTCGTTGCTCACCCTGTGAAATAGCTAAGTGGCTTATGGACCCAATGATTTGCCTGTAATTATCTTTAAGTAAAGAAAAATGCTTTATTCAGGCAATCTCATAAATCCCTCCGGTAGCTGCAGGATCTGTTTCACAAGTTCCACATACAATAGGCTGATTGCTGGATGGTCAACAGGGTTCTGGAAAAGGACAAATGAATCATTCTTTTGCCAAACGAGGTAGGGATGTTCTTCGAGTACGTATTAAAAGGTTAATTCCAAGAGGTTGTGGACATCTTCAAGCAACATCCCCATTCATCTTGCTTATGATGAAACATCATACATTTGGTGGATCTGTTACATTATATCAAGCAGCAATTGATTAAGAGCAAGCTGATTCCTTGGATCTCTCAGAAATGTGCGAACATCAGTTTGTCTGCCAACAAGATGCAGACTTTCTTCGATCAAGAAACAGAAGACCATGCTGCACAGTTTATGAACATCATCATTAGACAGAACCATTAGTTTGTTCTCGAAAATGTGTCAGATAATGAATGAGTCTGCTTGCAAAGTTCACTTATCAACCATTAAATTGCAGGTCGATTTCTGGGATTCCTCAGAAATACACAAGTGCTTGTGCGCCGTCCAACAAGATGAGGATGCTTATGAGCCAAAAGGAAAAAGATAAATCCACAAAGTTTATAAAAGTCTTTATTATCCAGAACCATCTGTGTATTCAAAGAAACGCTTAGGGAATTGTCTGATATGGTCTAGGATTGCAGCCAATAGTCGTCTAATCGCTGGGCCGTTCTTAGGATCTTGGAGAAAAGTATGAACATCCCCACAATGGCCAACAAGAGCGGGATGAGCCCAGAGTATGAAGATGAAAATGGCATCAGTGTATGCATCAGTGAGTACCATATGATCCTCCAAAAAGAAACTCAGTTTGAAATGAGTCCGGAAACTGCTATCTTTTCCAGTTGTCAAACTCAAAATCTAAATCTGGCATTTCTCGGCCCTTTCTTTTGCAGTGACAAAGAGTGCTCCAGGAGAACCACAGTCCAATGTGTTCTTTGTCTATTTTTTTAGATAGCCTCTGCGTCCTTTTTCCTCGTCATCGATCTCATCTGCACATGCTGAACTACTTCTTCTTGCTTTGCTTCCAAATGGGGTGGGAGTGCGGGAGTCTCTCCAGTGTGGATTTTCACCTCACCTTGATGAATCCTGCTACTTTTACATCTGATGTGTCGTGTTTTCCACAATAAACAGGCCACCAAACCTTGGTTTGTGCCACTTTCTAGTCAAGTTACAGAGTAGTACCTGGTCTCCTGGAAAGACCTTTGATACATAAAGTTCTTGCACTCGGGTTGCTGAATGGTCCTCATCTGTCTTCTGAGCCTGACACCCCGTCCGCTTCACTTGGTCTGAAATGACAGAGATACTGGGTTTCATACATGTCAAATATTCATGAAATTCGGTTCCTAACAATTCTGCAATTGTATGGGCATCACTCCTAAACCTCGATGGAGGGGTTAGAGGGGTTCTCATCTGCCATCCAGTGACTAACTCATGGGGTGTGAGGTGATGATCTGAGCCAGGTTGGTTCCTAAGTTTATATAATGCAAGGGGCAAGCAATACAGCCACCCCTTCTTCAGGGTCAATTTAAGTTTGGATAATCTTTCTTTAATCAGACCGTTCAGTCTTTCACATATTCCATTTCCTTGTGGGTGATAAGCCAAAGAAAACATATGCTTTATGCCAAGCAGCAAACTAATTTGCTAAAAAATGTAATTAACAAATTGGGGGACATTATCTGATCTCAACACCTCACATACTCCCCATCTAGGAAATACTTCTCAGTCTAAAAATCTCACAGCGTAAGTGGCATCAGAATGTGTGCATGGACCAGCTTCATTCCATCTCGAGAACAGGCACACTACCACTATCATATACCTATAGCTATTACAAACTTGCAGCATGTCAACATAATCAATATGTTAATGCTATAATGGACCATTAGGTTGAGGGATGACTCCTCTGACTGTTCACAATGTGTGGGTAGCAGTAAACCTTTGACATACAATGCAGTTTACTAAATAAAATGCAACATGTTCTAACAGGTTCAGTATGAACCAATCCTCTGCAATGGTTGCTGTGGGGCTTTCTATAGTGACATGCGCAGGGTAGTGTAGCTGCTCTAACGCCACCCTTAATAAGGCTACAGGCATTACTGGTTTACCAGTGCTGCTCTGTCACCATATTACTTCAGTGGGGGATAAAGAACACCCCCTATGTATCCATAAATCTTTCACTTCTTGAGAAATGTTACTTTGAATTTCCACAAACTGTGTTTTTGACAAATTATTTAAGCTTTTATTCACAATCATCATTACCACAATCTTCTCTTTCACATCAGACACATCAAAGGTCATTTCATTCAATGAAGATACAACCCTTTTTGCCTCTTCGTATGCGGCTTGAGTTCCACGTGAGATAAAGTCTGTTTTCTTAGTGTGGGCTGCGCATTTAACTATTGCGATGGCTACTGGGAGTTGTAGTGCTTTAATAAGCTTGTCCAATAGAGCGGCATGCTGCACCGGATTTCCGTCTGCTCAGAGGTAGCCCCTCCTTTTCCAGCATGGCAATCCTGCATGCACGGTCGACGTCACATAGGCAGAGTCACTATACACCATCACTTCCTGGACTGCGTGGTTTTCAAGCGTGACAATAAGCGCCACCAATTCTGCAGCTTCTGCTGAGAAGTGAGATGGTAGTCTTGCCTTTGCAAAAACTTTTAACTTTGATCTCCCGAATTACGAATGATATTTTGTGGCGGCACAATTGCAGCCGGTATTGGGGTGGGATCAACCGGAGGAGGAGGCCTTAGAAGGGCTGGTAGGGGCCTTACCACCCAATTGCAGGCCAGTTGAACTACTCTGGCGCCCATTGGGTAACAAAGACAGAACAGTAGTGTTTGAGGCGGTGAGGGAGACGTGGAGGAAATATGTTGGTGGTAGGAGAGTGGCAGGTCGATATGAGGGAAGTCTCCTGTGGGGTGCAGACCAGAAGCTCTGCCAGGCAATTGGGAGAGTGGGATTTCGGAGATTTAGGGAGAAGAGTTGTGACACAGTGGGTGATCTATTTGAGGATGGGAAACTGTTAACCTGTCAGGAATGGTGTCAGAAATTTGATCTACTACAAGGGCTTTTCTTGGCGTATGGGGCGGTAGTCAGTAGGTTAGTGGATCTATGGCCAGGAATCCGGAGGAACCGGCAGTATGCCCGGTGCTTCGTGTATTGCTAGACCTCATGGGGGAAAGGGCGTTTATCTCGCAAATTTACAGAGCCCTACAGGAGGGGGTGCTAAGGGGGAACTCAAGGTTAAGGATAAGTGAGAAGTGTATATGGGTCACCAAATATCGGGGAAGGAATGGGCACAGGTCTGGAAATTGGTCTGGAAGACCTCCAGGAATACCCATTTCCAGTTGGTCCAATTCAATATCTTACATAGGACATATGTGACCCCAGTGATGCATCGGGCAATGAACAGGGAAGGCTTTGCCGAGTGTCCTAGATGCGGCGAGGGCCAGGCAGGATTTTGGCATATGGCATGGGAGTGCAGTCTAATACGAGACATTGGAACAAGGTTCTTCAAGGAGTGAATGGGTTTCTGGGGACTGAATAGGAACGGAGTCCAGGAATTTGCCTATGGGGGAAGCTCCCAGGGGGGAAAAAACATAAGGTACGTAATAGAATGGGCCGATTCCTGCTTGTGTTGGCAAAGCATTGAATGGTGATAGCGTGGAAAGGCCCGGAAGGCCCTCTGCTCAGTCAGTGGCGGAAGGATGTGTGGAGATGGGGGTTGGCGGAACTAATGGTCCTGTAGGGTATGGACCCGGAGGTGGGAGGGGAGGAGGTGACGCTCTCCTGGACCCAGTTGTTAAATGATTTATCAAGGGATAACGACCTATGACCGCCGTGAAGTAATACGGGTGTGAAGGGACAGAAGGGAAGCATGGAGGAGGTGGATGTGACTCTGGGGATTAATAGCAGCCTCACTTAACCCGGAAAGGATTCATGGATTCGGAGGAGTGCTGGTTGTGACTGTTGGAACGAAAAATGCTTGCTGGACTGAGCCGGACTCTGGGAAGGGGGGAAGGGAGAAGGGTGAAGTTGGGGCTCTTTTGATGTTGTCAATATTAAAGTTTAAATGTGCGGGCGTCTTGGGGTGTTGTTAAAAATGTTAATGAGGAGTTAAAAAAATAATAAACTCCCCATTAGCCTCATGCTTCACTTCAGCAGCACCTGTATATCTTTGGCTGTCAGTTTGATCTTTTCTCAAGGATCCATCAATAAAGACAATTTCTCCCGTAGCGAGAGCATTTTCTTTCACTCTCGGGATATCATCATAAAATTCTTCATAATTCAAATAATCATGCACTTGTTCTGCCTCCATCAAAGGTTCAGCAATAAACATAGCAGGGTTCACTGTTTTAAGTCTGACTATTTTGATTGTTGGATTCAATATCACTACTTCATACGCAGAAGATCTCTGGGATTTCAAAGTACCCTTAGGTTTATCCAAGACAGCAAACAGGGCATGCTCAACAAATAACGTCATAGAGCACCCCATCACTATGCTAGCAATTGTTTACAAGAGAAGAGACCCTTCATTACTGGGTCTAGAATCCCACTGTAATATGCCAGGGGTTTGTACCCTAATGTAGTTCTCTGCGTAAGCACTGCTGTCATGACTACTCTTCTTCTTTATTGGGTACACTGCAGTATTGCATGGAGCTGATATGGGCTTAAAAATCCCCTCACTAGCTTCCCGAGACATGGGGTACTGTCTTACTCAGGGCAAGATTGCTCCTGGTTTAAGCTTAATCTTAACCTCTCCTACCCCCTTCAATAGTCCTACGTCATAAGGACCTGTTGTCCACAAAGAAGTCGGTACCTTTTCCATGTCCTCATCAAAATATGTAGGACGTTGTCGCTGGTCACTATTCGATGCGGGATCTCCCTCCTTTCTGTTCTAATCCAACATGTGATGCTTATTTCAAACACCACCTCATCATCTGACAGAACGTCTTTAAACATATCCTTGTCAGTGACATCAGTTAACCTGCACCCTTCCTCAATGGCAATCACTGTTCTCCATGGCCTGCCTTCGTCATTGAATCCTTCAAACATGGCCAATTCTCCTCGCACTATGGCTGACTGTAATTCTAAGGGGAATATCTGCTCCCTTCCACATTCATGGGTATCTGTGGCCTGAACAGAAACTCATCAGGTATTCTCATTAACTTGTCCACTATTCCAGGTAACCAGGCCAACAAAATTTGCACTCCATAATAAAAAAACTCAGGCTCCAATGCCCTGGCACGCACAGCTATCTGCCATGTGAATGCCACAATTAACTCACTTACATTTAAATAGTGCATTCTTGGTATCGAGCACACTATGCCTTCATCAGTGAAAGAAATGTTCATGTTTAACTTGGTCATTAAATCCCAACCCAGTATATTAACTGACATTTGTTTCACATGCAATAATGGAACGGACATGTCAGACTCTCCAATCGAAACCGGCAATTTTCAGTAAAAAGAACTCTACTTGTAGCTCCTGTGAAACCTTGAGCATTTATGGCGTTTCCTGACAATGAAAACTTTCCCTCTGCTATACACAAGTGAGTTGCGCCAGTGTCTACTAAAAACTAAAAAGATATTTGACCTCCCATCCACTCATTTTGTATGAGCGCTATCTCGTCAGTTTTATCTTTCTCTCCTTTCCATCTCTTAATTTCTCTTTCTATGTCCAGGGTCATGCCTGACCATTCACTTCTCTCTTTGTCCAATTGGACTGTAGAGATCACATCTTTCTTTTGAGCTTTCTCCGAACCTTCATCACTGCTATAAGCAGGTGGTTCATATGCTGGATTACTATATCCCGCCACTGCCTTAAGCTCTCTGAGTGGATAAACTCCTTCATCTTTTGCACTATCGCCTTGTATTTCAGGCATGGCAGAGGGAGCAGAAGGCTCATCACCCTGCTCTTTGCACTGGTTAAGCATCCAGTCTTCAGGAGGTGGATCTTCCCATTCCTCCTGGTACGTCTTCCAAAGCTCTAAACTTGCTAACCCTTTCTCCAACTTTTTCCTGTGTAAGCTGCGTGCAAGTATGTGTTCATATGTTTCAAAACCACTTTCGACAGTGATCCCCCTTGTGGCTAAGGCATGAACATCTTGTTTGCTGTGCCTTTAACCCATTCTCTACTATACTGTTTAAGTTTAGGTGCGTGTTAGGTGCATGTTTTGGCAACTGCTTACACATATGCGAGTGGAGTAATATCCTCCATAGTGAGAGGGCTCACTCGCCTGTCAATATTTACTGCGCTTTACACAAACAATCACTTCAATATGAGCATGCACCAATCGTCGCAGCTCCAAACCTCTATATTCCCTTTTACTTCAAATTTCTTGTTTAATCAACAATTTTCAACATATAATAAACAATTCTCTTCTTCCTTCTTTCAACACAATTCTATTCTCTTGTCGCTCTTCGACACTTCACTTTAACTTTGACTCACATGCATATAACATATACATTACATAAAACACATACATTGGCCGGTCCGCATATACTTCCTAGCCAACGCTCCTCGCAGCCCTCCATTTGCCCCTAATGTTACTCCTGATAGGGGGTGTAAAAAATCTTCTTTAAACAGACCTGTCTGTTCGTATCCTATATATCTCTTTGAGATTTTAAGATATTTTCTTCGGGTGTTCCTGAAGACAGACTTTCTGGGCTAACCTATGGAATGCTCCTCATCAATGCAACTCTATTCAATACATCTTATTTCTTAATTACATACCCAACCAATCCTCCATTATTCTTTTCCCACTGTTAGTTTCCCCAGGCATGCAGTTTGCTACGTCCCCTTAATCTACTCACCATTTGTTTTCTCAGCTTCTGACTCTCGGGATCGCTGCTTCTTCAACCAGCCACTTCAGCCTTCAGTCTGCGCAGATTCCCGGAGAAGTTGGGAGGGATGTCCTTGGCAACACGAGGATCCCGTCCTACCTTGTGCTTGCACACTTTGGTCTTTAAACTAACCGCTATCTACAGGGAGCTTTACGTTCTTTCAGCTAAATGGCAAAGGACGTCCGATATTCCCAGGACCCCGAAGCTTGCTTAATCAATGGGCCTTTAACCATCCTCTGCTACCAAGTTAACTCTTACTCCTAAGAGTCCTTTAAGACGAGGTAGCAATACTCAGAGGTGGATGGGGATGCAGAATTCCTCAAACATCAATAAGCAGAATGTTTCAGGGAGTTTGGAAAAATACTTTCTGTTTTAATATCAATCATCTAAAACAGGGAGTACAAAGGGCATCATCCGACGCCGCACAGCTTGATCTCGGTGCATTTTAGAGAAAACAGTTCTTGTATAGCAAAAACTCGTCACTGCTGACATCATGTTACGTGGTAAACTATAAAAACCCATGAGCTCCCATGATTGTCTCTCAGTGAACATCTAATTATGCATTCTATACAGCCAAAGGTTTATGATTGGGTATCTTAGTCAGGTGGGCATCTCAGCCCATCCCCAATAACTAGTCATCACCATTGTCACTTAATACACAACGATTAATTGGTTCTTCAAACTATAGGGCTCTTCATTATACGACCCTCTATGATTGGTTTGGCACCCTTGTTCCCTTCTAGAATGTTCCTCACACTAGCAGCATGCAGGCTATCATCCCAGGTGCATGAAAGCCCGGCGTGATCATGTCTCCCCTCCAATTAACCCACCATCTATCATCACTTCTACGATGTGTCAGACAATTAAGCTATTGAACTTTGCCTTGGAGCCGTGGATTTCATCTGGGAACTAAAGGGAGTACAGCTTCACTGTACCTCCTACTTTTGGTACAGCCTGACCCAGGCAATATCAATCTCACCCATGTGACTAGGAGACCACTCTTTTCGAGCTTTTGCCGCACTTAATCCTTATTAAAATGATGAACTCTAGAATCCTTCAGTGTTTTTTCATATTCTTTCAAACAGAAGTGTGTTCCCTTCTCACATTCGTTGTAGCCTTTTTGACACGCTTCCATTCCACAGTGGTTTTAGCTTCTTGGTTCTAGGCCAACCCAACCTTCTGAAACTTGTCTCGCCATCAGTAATTTCTAGCTGCACCACTCATTTTGAAAGCCTTTTTTTGTTTCATAAAGTTCAGGAGCCTACTAAAGTGCCTTACAGGATCATCCAGATTCTATATGTTCCTATGTATGTACATTGGTGCATTACCGCAATCTAATTTGCTATGTAGCAAGCCTTTATGAATACTTTTCCCTACTTGCATTTGAGCACCTGTACACGTGTAAACTGACTTATATATTCTTCAGTGTTTCTGTGGCATGAGCAGCTGTATCTCGAGCCCGAGATGTTGCTCATCTTTACCATCTGTTCTCCAGATCTTAAAGAATATTTACGTTACTATTCTTCATTTGTCCTTTGGATACGTCAGCTTCCCATTTCTTATGACATCATCAGGCTTCTTTTTCTACTCAGACACACATTTCTTCTGGCACCTCATCCAAAAGAATACTATGTCTGCGGGTATTTAGGTTTGGTTTCCTCAATGGGTATCTTTCTTCGAATGTCTTCTGCGATATTGGCACTCTTATTGGGACTGCACATGTCGTCAACTCTGGTTCCCAGCATATAGGCAGAATAGTGGCAGAGCTTAGAGTGAGGATGTCCGATTGCACCTCTACACTGACACGCAGATTTCGAAGTAAAGCCCCCCGAGACCCGTACCTAGTAAGTGGCCAGAGACATGGAAAATGCAATAATCGTAGTGTTAGTAGTAAATCCATCCAATCCCCCACACCCAAAACCTCTTTCTCTCACTACCAACATATTGCTATTCACCATCCTGCAGCCACTGTGACCCCACACCCTGCTTTAAGGCCAAAGTGCTGCTCATTTTTGAGGAATTATCACTCCATCTTGCATCTTTTCTGCTCAAGTAGGGATGCTGGCCATGCTCCGACAATTACCTGACAAATAACTGTCAAATGCCTTTCCCTTCCTCGATGGGACCAGCCCTCGATGGGCAAAAGTCTTAGCAGGCCACTGAGCACAGCACCTGAGCATAGAGTGGTATTTGAGGAATTTCTTGGTCTGCCAATCAGCATTCTAAGGAATATGAAATCGGTGACTGTGGCCCTCAAATTTCAAGAAGCCCGTCCTCTGAACAACAGTTTCTTGCCTCAAAAAACCTTTAGCATGTAGCTCATTGTAATGTCAGGAGTTTCCAGATGGCCCCTTTCTATCATCTGCCAACATGTTTTGTCTCCTCATGGATACAATGTATCTGTTTGAGGCAGAGAGAGCAAGAAAGAAAAAGAGGGCGCTGAGAGGTGGTCTTGTGACTTAAAGAAGCAGGACCTGTCTGCAAATGGCCAGAAGTATAAGTGGAGGGATGCAGGTTGAATATCCCCATTAGGTTAATTGGGGCTTCTTTGGGGAGGCAGTCCAGGGTAAACTCAAGATAAGGGAAGTCATTGATGGCCCAGGTGACGTATGTGTAGGGAGGAGGACGGAGGGGTTTGCATTCGCACAGCAACCCACATTATTATTTGTTTTTATAATAACGGCCAAAGCAGCACAGGTCTGAATCATGTTCTAAACATTTGGGTTTTGCCTTCTCAAACTGGTGCTTTGCGTCAGATTATTTCATTTCCCCTCTACATGGCTGCATGCACATTCTCACCGTGTGACTGTCATTCTTTAATCCCCCATTCTCCTCCCCCGCCTCCTGTTCTCTCCTGCTCCTGATTCGACTTCCTTGTTCATGTCTCTCCATTAGTCCATTTCAGAACCCCAAAAATCCCTAATTGAAACTGCTGTGCTCTCCTACATAAACGCCTAAGCACTATAAGCACTATATGTACAAACATGCTTTTCTAACCAAAGTCATTGACAGCATCCAGGCACATGTTGAGGAATTTCTCCCTGGGCTTGTGAAGACATATGTATGTATACATTGGATTATACTACAAGAAGAAAGCCTTATCAGTGATGCCACTGTTTAGCTTCGGCTCTTAGATGTTGCTTGTGACACCTATAAGCCAAAACCATTGCATTGGTGAACAGATGGGGGGGAATGACATATGAGGAAGGCCACACACTCTGCAGGTGCTGTTTGGTTATGTGTCCACCCATTGCCTGCCCGTGACCATGCTAATCCCTATGGCCATTCCTGCCTTTGACCGGCCAAAACAACTCCTCATGGGAACTCTTTGTGCTCGCTTTAATCAAGCCTTAACATAACGCTTTGCATGCAAAGTGCCTGCCAGTGTTTGCTCAAAGCAGTCTTCTGAGAGTTCACAACCTAATTGAAGTTGTAAACACGGTAATGGTGTAAAAAAAAAAAAAGTCTTATCAGGCCTTCCTTCAGCCGCTCGATTTATAAGCACTCTGTATTTCCTTCACCGAAGTGCTGTTTAAAGCAAGCATTGGCAAAGCCACTGATGTCCTGTTTAAACCTAGCATTGGCAAAGCCAACATTTTAGGCTTGTGCAAATGTTTTAAGCTTTTGCCAGCCACTGCTATTAGATGCCCAGGCACTTGCACCATCGTACACCTGATACCAATAATGGGTAGTTAATACCATTAAGTCTGTGCCTGGCAAGTGCCTTTCCCATGCCTACACAAAAGCCCAAACTGTTGGCATTGCCAATGATTGTTTCCTTTGTGTGCACCTGACAGTTCTCTTCCAAAGGTCTAAGTGTATCCTAGCATTACAAGACACAATGCAAGTCTGAGGGGTAAGTGGGACGGGGCACACCCCGTTTATTTATAGTGCATGCGGTGGAGTGAAATGTCACTCCACCGCGTGCGTGCGCCCTTAAAGGGGCAGCGCCACACTCCTCCTTTTTCATAACAATGAAACACATGAAAAGGAAGCACTAACTACCCACATCACAGCACACAGCACTAACATGTCCCCGGAGACCCCTTTAATGACATCCACCCTGGTTCCCAGGTGAGCTTCGGCCCCCGTGACATCCGGGACATAACAACAGTTCATTTATTCCATCACATAGTCCGTAAGCCGGACAAGTTTCCCTCGCCTTGTCCTCAGGGGGTACCTCCTGCCAGTCTCTCGGGTCAGCGTTCCATCACCATGCCCCTCGCGGGTCAGAGACCCCGGAAGAAGAGAGCGGCCACCACCTTCATCAGGCAGCCCCTCCATGTCCATGTCTGCCATAGTCTCTGCCCTGAACTCGCCCAGTTTTTTAAAGAAGCTAGCATTGCAGGTGACACAGGCTTTTCCATCCGACACCGTGACCATCAACGCTTTTACTGCCACCACATCCAGTGGCTCTGGCTCGTACGTTAGGGAGAGATTTCCTTCCGGGTGTCGGTTTCTCACCATTACCTCATCCCCCGGGACAAGTCTCTGGGGCCTTAGACCCCTTCGGGCATTCTCCAGATCCGTCCCATTCCACCTGCTCATTGTTAATGACGGTGGGCTCACGCTCCCCCACTTCTGGCAGAACGTCCTTCGGAAAGCACCGAAACATGGCCTCCGCAGGCACCACCCCTGTGGAAGTGTTTCAGGTGGTCCGGTATCCTCGCAGAAATACATACAGCGCCCTCTGCAGACATTCACCTTGGCCCTGAGCAATGCAGAACCCTTTGTTCAACATTCTCATCAAGCGCTCTACCTCAATTTGCTCTTGGCCACAGCGGGGTGACTTTGCTATGGTGTATTCCGTATCCTCTCATCAGGTTCGCAAAGCTCTCGCCCTGAAAGGGTGCTCCGTTGTCTGAGCACAAAACTTTGGGCAGTCCGTGGGTGGCAAAAACCTCTCCAGTGCCACTACCACCTTTTCAAACGCAACAGAGTCTACAAATTGCACCTCTGGGTATCGGGACCACTCGTCAACCACCACCAGGAAGTGTGTGCCCCTGGTCGTGGAGCCGAAGTCTGCGTGCACTACCTCCCATGGTCTTGTCCCGCTGAGCATGGTTTCAATGATCAGTTCCCTTAGCGCAGGTGATGCCGCCTGGCACCACACACATGATGCCACAAACTCTTCCACTCTCGTCTCCAGCTCTGGGAACCAGACCTTCTGTCGGAGGTAGGCTTTTGTCTTTGGCGCACCCTGGTGCCCTTGGTATGCCAGCTCGATGATCTGATGCACCTTGGCCTGTGTCACCACTATGCGGTCCCCTTGAAGAAGCAGGCCGGCCTCTGATAATGCCAGCTCCTTGCGCACCCTCCACAGCTGCTCCAGGGTTACCTTGGCCTCTTGCGTTCTTCGAGCCAGCGAATCCATCACAGTTGTCCATGCGCCCTGCTCCATGACCGTTTTTAGAATGATGAAGCATTCGTCAGTCACTGAGGCCCGCTCCAATTCCTCCACAGGCACTGAGTTGGGCATTGCTGCTTCAACCACCAGCCGGATATGTTCGTACGCTTCCTCCGCACACCTGGACGGCTGGTCATCTCCCCTGCGGTGCCTGGAGAGGTAGTCACCAGTGACACGCCATACTCAAGGAGCGCCAGCATCCAGCATTGTATCTTCACAGGTGGTTTAGAGGACAAACCTGCCAGGATGGGCAGCAGAGGCTTGTGGTCCGTGACCACCATCACCGGCTTCCCCAGCATGTACAGTCTAAAATGCCTGCAGCCTCACAAGACAGCCAGCGCCTCCCAGTCAATCTGTGAGTACTGTTGTTCAGTGTCCGACAGTGCTTTGCTGGCATACGCTATTGGCTGGATCTCCAGATTGGCATCCACCTGAGTGTCATGATGCCTACCCTCGGGGATCCAGACCAGATCCAGCAACCCTGGAAGCAGGCATCAAGTTATTTTGGGCAAGCCCAAAAACCCCTGCTAGGGGCTGTTTGGGTGCGGTCCTGGTGCCTACGGCGCCAGGCTCATATGGAGAGTCAGTCCTGGCGCCATAGGCGCCATGCTCCTAGAGTAGAACTTACCTGATGCAGACCATGCTGCAAGAGCTCCAAGCCAAATGAGGCTTGGAAGGGACTATTTTACCTAGGGACTATTTTTTACTCGGGCGGGGCTGGGAGGAATACTTACCTGGGACTACTCTGGAGGCTATTTAAACGACGCCCAAAGAGCAGCACATGCTTCGTGTTATTCTGCATCCAGCAGCGTAACGCTCACTGTGCCTGCAAGTCTGCATCCAGCCTTCTGCCACGCCCGCCTCCAGTTTGGAGCACCTAGAAAAAGGGAGAAAGAAGGAGAAAATGTTAGAACAAGAGCAATACCTTTGATCCTTATCTGAATTCCCGATCCATCGCACCTTCGAGCTGGAAGAAAGAAGTTATTTATGCGCGTCGCTGAACTCACCGGCCTTCACAGCATCTTCACATTCCACAGCATCCGCCTGCATGTTCCCGCCGCATTCCGGCACCTAAGGAGTAGACAAGAACAGAAAGGTGAGCCAAGGGAATACACAGAGGAATATTAGTAACCCCCCCATATACTTACCTGATTTTACCACTGGGGGTACTATTCCTCTTCACGGGTCGGCACAGCTTCCACTGCATCTTTGCCGAACCCTGGCCCCTAAGGGGAAACAAAAGGACAGCAAGGTAAAACAAAGGGACTATCAAGGGGAACCCTCCTCACCACATTAGACTTACCTGATTTTACCGCCGGAGGTATTATTCCCCGAGACTTCATACTTTCTCTCAGTACCTGAATAAGGGAGAAAGCAACAGGTTACATATTGACATTATTTATCAAACTGTGTTGGAAATACAAATCCTTACCAGAATATTACCTGTTGCCACAAGGAACTCTTCGCTAGGGTCAAGCTGCAATCTGCAAGGAATCGGACAAGAGTGAAAGTCAGGCATTTGAACTCTTATGAACTACATACTTTTCGGAGTCAATATTGTTCTGGAACTCACCAATTCCTTCGAGCCAGTGAAGCAACTGGTTATCAACGCGCCCCTGCGCTCAATGCAGGATGGAGAGCTCATCTTTTCAAACCATCAGGTGAGACCACAAGAGGGGACATCAAAGATGATCTGTGGGGAGAACAGCGTGGAGGTGGGGGGATTTACACTCAACTCCACGGATGGTTAATTCCCTTTCTCCATTTGCAGAAGAATATTCCTACAGGCCAAGCAAACGAAGTTAGGCGGGCCAGTCCAGTCCGTCATCTCAGCCCTACGCGGCACATTGGCGGAGACCGCAGCTGTCCAGTTCAGATCGACGCCTCTCTGGGAGCCAGGTGAGCGTAACACTGAGTCAGCACCGCCCCGAGGCCAAAGGGGCTCGCGTCAACCACAATCTCCGTCTGTAGGGCCGGATCAAAAAAGGCCATGGTATCCTTGGTGGGGAGAGCATCCCTTGATGTCATCAAAGGCTGTTTGTTCCAACCGCCCCCACTGCCAGGTGACTTCCTTTCTTGTGAGGGTCCGCAGCAGCTCTGACCGCGACGCAAGGTTCCTGATGAACCTGCCATAGTATGTGATCACGCCCAGGCAGCTTCTTACTTCAGACACGTTTTCGGGGGGTCGGGCTTCTTGGATGTCCTTCACCTTCCGCGGATCGAGCAACACCCCACCTTCCTTGAAGATGAAACCGAAGAATTCAATGGCTGTCTTGAGGAATTCTCACTTGTCACGATGCAGGGTGAGACCCAGGGATCAGAGGCACTCAAATATCTTTGCCAGCCTGGATAGATGCTCCGACTCGGTCTTGGCGAACACCAGAATATCGTCACTGATGTTGAGCACCCCCTCTAGGTCTGCGAGGGCCCCTCTGATTATTATTTGGGAAAACCTTGGCAGCTGTTCACACCCCAAAGCTGAGTCTCTTGTACCTGTGCAGCCCCCAGTGGGTGGAAAATGTGTTGATGTATCTGGATTCTGGATGTAGCACCACCTGATGGTACCCTGCTTGCAGGACAAGTTTAGAGAAGAAGTGTACACCCTGTAACTCAGTGATAATGTCATCGATGGTGGGAGTCAGGTGTCTTTCCCGCTTGATCACCTTGTTGGGTAGGCGCATGTCCACACATATCCTGACCGAGTCAGGCTGCTTTGGCTTTCGTGCAATTACGATAGGGGAGACCCATGGAGTGGGGCCATCCACCTTCTCAATTATGTCCAGTCCGACCAGATTGTCTAACTCCTGATCCACCAGGTCTCTTAGGTGGAATGGCACCCGCCGATGTTTCAATGCCACAGGTTGGATGGAGTCGTCAATGTGTAGCCTGACTGGGTCGCCGGTCATCCGCCCAATGCCTTCGAACAGAGATTAATGTTTGTCCAGCAGCATTTGGATATCCTCCACATACACCGAGTACGCGAAGGTCACGATGCTCAGAGCCTCTGC
The DNA here is from genome assembly GCF_040938575.1 of Ambystoma mexicanum. Lineage (NCBI taxonomy): Eukaryota > Metazoa > Chordata > Amphibia > Caudata > Ambystomatidae > Ambystoma > Ambystoma mexicanum. The sequence continues at coordinate 125,134,268 of NC_090932.1, read as the reverse complement.
CACTGCACAGCTAAGCAGAGTGTTGCTGCTCACCAGAGTGACATAGAACCGTGCACAAATTTCCGTCCCTCGTGGTCACTTGACTGGGAGCTCCAAGAGGCTTCCTTTGTCCCTAATAGTAATATATCTAGTTAGTTAGGTCGCTGTTAGATCGGCGATGCCCCGCGGGGTCCTATTCCTTGTAAGCGGGATAAGACCAGACGCGGGTGGGCCTGAGATCCAGGGATGGAGCTGGGCTTTTGCTGGGATGGGAGGGGTTGTTTGCTGTGTTGTGTAGTTGGGACACAGGGAGGGGGGATGGGGATTAAGGGCGGAAGAGCCGGCGGAGTGTTAGATCAAGGGGGTATTGTGGGGAGGGCGGGGCTGAATACAGACCAAACCGATGGCATCAGATAGTCTTCGTATAGTTACCTGGAATGTCCGAGGCCTCAATAGTTACCTCAAGCGAAACAAAGTCATGCTATACCTGAAGAGGATGCGGATAGACATAGCCCTGCTACAAGAGACCCACCTCACCAGGGAGAAATTGGAGGTGGTTACGAGGAAGTGGAAGGGCAAGGTAATGGGTGCCACGTACTCGGCGTATGCTAGAGGGGTCATCACCTGGGTGGCGCCGCATGTACCGTTCCGGGTGCTCGACTCAATAGTGGACCCGGAGGGTAGAATGGTGGCGATAACAGGACTCCTGGAGAACAGGGAAGTACACATCCTCAACCTGTATGCCCCCAAACATGATACTGCAGCCTACTTTAGATCCCTCTATGGCAAACTTGGCCCCTTGGTAGGGGGCGCGATGGTGTGGGGAGGGGACTTCAATTGTGTCTTAGATCCCAAAATTGACCGGTCCGCAGACACCAAAGGGAAAATGTCGCCGGCGGCCAAGGCGCTCGGGACATTGCTAGGAGACTTGAGACTGGTGGATGTGTGGAGGAGACTCCACCCCACGGAGAGGCAGTATTCGCATTATGCGGCGCCATACGACTCATATACGAGATTGGATTATGTGTTTGGAACTGCCGAGATAGCGGGCGAAATAGTGGAGGCGGAATATAAAGCTCGAGTATTGTCGGACCATTCGCCCCTGGTGGTAGAGTGGCGACACCAACCCCCTAGGCCTCGGGTCCCCACATGGGGACTCTGGGCGGAAGCACTGCAGGATGAGGGTTTCCGAGAGGACCTGAGGGTTGCCATCGGGGAATATTTCGAGATAAACACGGGTAGTGTGCGTTCTACGGGAACTCTGTGGGAGGCCTTTAAGGTAGCGGTGCGCGGAGTGGCGATGTCTAAATCCAAGGGACTTCAAGGGGGTATTGAGAGGGAGCTTCAGGACACCGAAAGGGAACTGGAGAGCCTGGCTCGTCTTGAGAATGCCACTCAGGTAGACAAGACTAGGATGAGAGACCTTCAGGTGGCGTGCAGCGCTCTTTGGGACCGACTATGTAGACTGAACCATAGGAAATACACAGAGAGGCTACACGCGGGGGGCGACAAGCCAGGCAGACTGTTGGCCTGGCTGTACAAGAGTGAGTCCCCCCGAGTGGTTATCCATGAGATCCGTGGTGAGGACGGTGGTCTTCGCAACACTCAGGATGGGGTGAACGAGGAATTCCTCAGGTTCTACAGACGTTTGTATGAGGACACTGGGGAGGACAGGAGCCAGGACATCCTGAACACACTAAGACATTGGTATGCCCACCCTGGACGACCTGGAGCGGGAGGAACTGGACGCCCCTATCACTTCTGATGAGCTGAAGGTGGTGATCCGGGGCCTCCCCACGTGCAAGGCACCTGGGGCGGATGGCCTGCCTGGTGAGTTTTACAAGGTGTACGTGCAGGAACTGCTGCAGCCTCTGCTGGCCTTGTTTAACGAGGCATACGAACACGGAGAACTCCCGTTGTCCCTCCGTGAGGCCATGATTGTCCCATTACTGAAACCAGGCAAGCCGGCTGTTGAGTGTGGATCTTATAGACCTCTGTCCTTGCTAAACCAGGACAGCAAAATACTCACGGCAGTGCTGGCCAACAGGTTGAAGAAAGTGATTGGCAAGCTGATCCACCCGGATCAAACGGGATATGTCCCAGGCAGGAATATCAGTGATAACCATAGGAGGCTGCACCATGTTATCGACCATACTAAGGATGACACGGGCGAGATGGCGGTAGTGTCGCTGGATGCGGTCAAGGCCTTCGATTCAGTGAGATGGCCTTGGCTGAAAGCGGCCCTGCAGGGATACGGCGTGGGCGCTGGTTATATCAGATGGGTCCAGTTGTTATATAGCAGCCCGGTGGCTAGGGTCAAGACTGGGGCCACAGTCTCGGATGCCTGGCAGCTTAGCAGGGGGACCAGGCAGGGATGCCCTTGGTCACCCATGTTATATATACTTGCGCTGGAACCGCTGGCGATATGCCTGCGGCAACAATACGGTGAGGTGGGCATTAACACTGCCAGCGGCAGCCACTTAACATCTCTCTATGCGGACGATACGCTGTTGTACCTCCGCTACCCGGAGGAGAACCTGCAGTACGTACTGGAAGTACTGGATTATTATGCTGTCCTCTCGGGCATATCAGTGAACCCCAGGAAGTCTAGCCTGTTCCCTTTGGGCGGGTACAGGGACGTCCCGTTGGAGAGGCTGCCTGTGTTGCCAATACCATGGCGGACCGACACGTTTAGGTACCTGGGGGTAAATATTTACCACCGGACTGAGGCGGTGCACAAGCATAACACAGAGAAAGCCATAGAGCGGGTCAAGAACAGCATGACATTCTGGTCCAGATTGCCCCTGTCCATGATGGGGAGGGCGGCTTTGCTGAAAATGGGGGTCCTTCCCAGACTCCTGCACTTCTTCATGAACGTCCCGTATTTGATCCCTAAAAGTCTATTTGTACGACTTCATAGTATGTGTAGGGGCTTCGTGTCGGGTAACTCCAGGAATAGGGTGGCCCTGTGGAAGCTTCAGAACCCGTACGAGAAGGGGGGTATAGGCTTGCCCAACTTCGAACTATATTATCTGGCGGGACAACTGTTGTATGTGGCCAGGTGGTTGTCTGATGAAGATTCGGCGGAATCTAGGTTGCTGCGTGATGATGCGGCCCCATATTTCCTGAGAGAGGTGGTGTGGCTACAAAGGAATAAACTGACGGGAAGAGGGTGGCTATTGAGGTTGGGATGGGAGGTCTGGCACAGAACATGGAAATTGATGGGGGAGTCAGAACCACTATCTTGGCAGGTCCAGCCGGTGGCCCTGTGCGAAAACGACACCCAACTGTTTCACTCTGTCCGCAGGCATTGGGAGCCGGTGGGCCTGGCCACACTTGGGGACATATGGAGAGAGGGGGAGGCGCTGGACTTTCAAAAGTTGCAGGATGAGACGGGGGTGCACAGAGGCCAGTACATCACCCATGCTAGGCTAGTAAAACGTGTAAGAAAGAGATGGCCGGAGACGGCACTGGCAGATGATCCTGATGCCACCCTTGAAACTATGTATGATGTCTCAGAGGGTGGGCATGAAATATCACGAATATACAAACTCCTCAGAACGAAGGCTGGGAAAGAGTTGCCCCAACTGAGGCATGAATGGGAAGAGGAGATGGGTGAACTCATGATGGAGGGTCAGTGGAAGAGGGTCCTGGGATATCATAAAAAGGTGTCCAGAAATGCACGGCTCCAACAACTCCAGTTCTACATTACTCACAGGGCCTACCTGACTCCCCAGAGGATCGCACGGTTCGGAGGCTCGATTACTCAAAAATGCCCCAGGTGTGGGGAGGTGGAAGCTGGGTTGCTACATATGTTTTGGGCCTGCCCGGAAGTGTATAGATTTTGGGAGGAGGTCAAGATGAAGCTCGCAAGTGGGGGAGTGGTGTTGGACGTGGGATCTGCCTGGTCATGTATGCTTGGGATCTTCCCTAGGCCCAGACACTTTAGGCACCTGAGCAAGCTGAGGGACCTGGCATATGTTCTGGCCAAACGCAGGATTGCCATGAACTGGAAATCGGCTAGCAGGCCGAGAGTGGAACTATGGTGGGCGGACATTATGAGGTGGGCGGAGGCTGAATCCGTGGTCTGGTTTGAAGCGGTCACTAGAGGGGGCGAGGAGGAGATAGGGCCCTTGCTGGCCTGGCGACAATTGGTGGCCTCTATGACCAACCCACAACAGGGCTTGGACGACTCTGAGAATTCTGAAGATGTGCCTACGGACAATGTTTCTCCTGACGGTGCCCCGACCGAGGATACAAGGGAGCCGGCTCTGGCTTGATGGGGGGTGGGGGGAGTTTTCCCTTTTTTTTTTTTTTTTTTTTTTTTTTCTTTCTCCTTTCTCGTATTTTCTTTTGTGGTTTCTGTAAATAATTAAAAGTTGTATTGTGTTGTGTGTTGTTTGTTTTTCTAAAATATAAAATCAATAAAATATTTAAAAAAAAAAAAAAAATGTTTCGTCCCTCCATGCATCACATCTGCTACGAACGCACCATCAAGCAGGATTGGTTGCGCCCCCCCAAAGGGTGTAAAGAGGCATAGCAGGGACTTCATAGCATCATAAAGTGCCCTGGCCATGACGTTAACAGAAGCATCAGTGTCCACAAGCATCAGAACAGAGTCTTTGTTGACTAGCACATGGCATCAGGGTTGTCGCCCAGACTTTGAGCACACTTGACACAAAGAACACATTTTCTTCTTCCTCCTCCTCTTCCTCGCCATCTGGACCAGTGCCGTCGTCCCCTTGGTCTGCCTGGGCCACATTCGATGGACGCTGCTGGCGGAAGAAGGTAGCATGGACAGGACCTCTTGGAATAACGATCGGACTTAGAGCCTTGCACATGCGCGTATAGTGGTCAGCTGCTCCGCAGTGGCCACACAACTTTCCTACAGCTGGGCACTCCGCAGGGTGTGGGAGGTCAAACCTGCACTTCATGCACGAGTTGACTGACGCCGACCCCCTGTCACGCTGACCGCCTGCCGGGCATCTGAACCCTCTGCCTCTGCCCACAGCACAAATGTCCTCCACCTTGTTGGAATGTACTCCAGCTTCCATGCGGGACACCCGTAGCTCAGACACCTCCAGACACCTTCCCAGTTCTAAGATGCGAGGGAGTGTGTTGCCCAGTTCTCTCAAGATCTATCTGTGCAGCTTTCCAGAGGCACACCCTTGAATCAGTTGGTTCCTAATCATTGTGTCGGGATTGCCCCAAGCACAGGGCACTGTGAGCCAGCGCAGCCTCCCATAGAATGTGTCTAACATCTCATCGTCTTTCTGGCGGGCCGCACCCATGAGAAAACGTTCATAATCTGCATTTGCCAGAGTAGAAAATAGTTGTGGAGGACATCCTTCGCTGCAGCATACAAGCCATCCTGAGGTTGGAGGGACAGAAACACCTCATGCACTGCAGGCCCAGCGCAATATAACAGGGTTGCCACCTTGCTGTCGTCGTTGGTTTCCATGGTGGCCCTGAAATACATCTCTAACCTGTCCATCCACATTTTCCACCTGGGCCCCTGACTGGAAGGTGCACCTGAAATATCAAATTTGGCATTGGCTGCAGAGCACCCGGTGGTCTCATTAGTGGTCCTGGTGGTAATGCTGGTAGTGGCTGTTGGACTGCCTCTGCAGGGGGCTGCTGGGCCGCAGCTTGGTCATTATTCATGGTGACGAGTGCACATTCACCCCGATGGATTGAATGGGGATGCAACTCGCACCATGTCACCTTGCAGCGTGGACCTCCTTTAATTTCACCTCAACTAGACACTGACAGGCCAAAGATGTTTCAGAGGCAGTCCAGCAAATGTCCTCCCACAATCACTAGCACTTCAAAAGGCATCCATGGATGTTGAAATCCCCAAAAGGCACTGTCCCGTAAGCCACTGGGGAGCAGATGCTGCAGACACAGTTCAGGCTAAAGGCCCCAAAAATTGAGCAGGGTGGGCCCAGCGAACACACAGGACAGTAGGCCTCCCCTGGCTCCACACCCAACACTCGACAAAAATAGGTGAAAACTTCCCAAATTCACATCAAGAAGAACATCATGTGCAAGATATGGCTGTCTGCCACAATCATTTCCAAAAATTGGGCCTGGATGGCTCACCGTGTTGTCAAAATGAAGCCGTGACCTTCCTAGGCCTGGCTTCCAATATGGCCGCTGACCGCGTGGTTTGTATCCCTCTCCGCGGCATGTTTCGTACGGTGAGATTCATATAAAAAGAAAAAGAAAATCACTGCCGAAAGTCACCGCCCTGCCCGGGTTCCATCCCGACTCGTCGCCACTGTTGCCACTCTCTCTGCGTCTCGTGAGTCCCCCACCTCCTCACAGACACACACAGTGTTGTAGGTTCAGGCTCCACGGTCGCTCTGATGCGGCCAGGAATGCCCCATTTATTTATACTGCACGTGGCGGAGTGAAACGTCACTCCACCGCGTGGGTGCTCCCTTAAAGGGGCAGCGCCACACAGCGTATAACCAGCCCGCTGAGCTGCAAGATTCCAATTTACACTTCTAGAGTAATGTAGATGAATGCTTGGAAAATGTGTTGAACATGAGTGAGAATGATTTCCAATAACATACGAGTAACAATGAAAAGAAAACACATTTTCTTTCACCCTGTTTAACTCTGAATCCCTCGGCCAATTGTTTCCAAAGGTGCATGCACAGCACGTCTCAAGTTTTCCAAGTGTTAGGTCATTTTTGTCAAACGCATAAGAATATTTTCATAGGGATTAATTATGCAAGCTATATTTTTCCCCCAATTTACATGCACTAACTAGCAAAAAGCATGTCAATATTATTGGGCGCTGTTGACCAACACTTGAAAGCAGAACCTGGTGCATTCACACGTTCAACCAGCAAACCTCTTGTGTACAAAATAGGCCATGATACAGGAAATAGCTTCATCTTTTCAGTATCTCCTGGAGAAGACATCTGAATGTCTTTTTTTAAAGATACTCCACAATGTAACAACTTTTGGGGAATTGCCATTTCCTTCTATAAAACAGGTTTGAAGCATAACTCTACCGACCACTGACAGTCCCATTTAATTTGGCAATCACACGCTTTGTCCTGTGTTATTGTAGCTATCATTAGCGTGGCGTGGGCACATTGTAATTAGAATCTGTGTAATTATACAGCCGGCGTTGCACATTCTGTTTATTCGGTGCAGATCAGGTGCGGTGCATCCCTGGCTGACCAGGCAGGGATTTCATGGGCTTCCTGCATTTAATCGCCGTGATAATAAACCAGGCAGCTTTTCTGTCACCTTGAACGGTTCCAGGATGCTCAAGATTTCAAGGCTTTTCCCCGTTTTTGAAAGATTTTAAATCCAAGGGGATTAGCAGGGAATAATTGCAGAGTGTTTCTTTGGAGGCCGCAGAGCAGGCTTGAGTGGGTCTGGCGCCAGCTTTAGAGACTGCGTAAACCTGGCAAGGTGGGCGCTGCCCTACATGTTTCTGAGATGGAGTGAGAACAGAAATAGCCACTGTAAAGTAAGACTTGCAAATGTGAGATTAACACAATGAGTGGGTAGAACTCTTCCACCAGAGTGGCAAAGTTGTACCTGCTCATTGTGTGAATATGACATGCACTAGAACATGTGTGACCGTATCTGCTCTGTGTTGCAGCAGTAGCACTAGTTATACTTACCGATAAGAATTACATTTTAAACCCCAGGCTTTGAACATAGAGGAGCTCAGTTTCGAGTTCAAGCGTTATTAGGCAGTGGGGACCCGTGAGCTTGCAATTTGATGAGCACAGATCCCTGGTGCCGAATTTTGGTAATTTGCGCGGCGGATTGCAAAAGTGCAGGGCAGAAGGTTGTGTAGAAGCGTGTACGCTCTAATGGGTCACCCCTCCTGGGAGCATGGCATCTCCCAGGAGTTTGTGGCAGTAGCCACGTGACTATACTCAATAAAAGGAATGGGCGGTCTCCCGCTCGGGCAGTCTATGAGTAACTGAAACCATGGTGTATTGTGTTGTCATTTCGCAGCACCATTCTGGTGCTGCATAGTTGGCTGAGGGCCTGCCCTGCCAGGCCCTCCAAAGTGGCAGTGCCCTTGCCGGGCAACGCTGTCACACATGGCTGTCTACATGCTTGTAGAGCCCCTGCCGGGCAGCTCTACTTGTGGAGAGCCGGTGCCCCTGCTGGGCAACGCCGGCGTCATCTGCTGGGTGCCCCCAGCCTGGATGCATGTATTTCAGCTATGTGACCGCAGCCCATGGTCTTCTGGGTGCCCCCAGCATGTCGGCTGGGTGCCCCCAACCCTTGGTCATCCTGGCCTGCGTCACCGCAGGTCAGGACATAACAATGGCGACGAGGTAGACTTGGGCCCCCATGCTGCTTTGTGGCGTGGGCTGCCAGAGGGCTGTTTGGTGCCCTTGCGGAAGCGAAGAAGAGGAGCTGTGATGCGTAAGCGGCTCCTGAGGTGTGGAACACCACCGGCGACTGCTCATCGAGTGGGGGTGTGGCTTTGTGAAAGCCAGGCGTGCAGCGGTGACGGAGCGCGGGCTGTGACACAGAGCGAAACCAGCTAAGGTGCAGCTGGGAGCTGCACGTACTTGCGCAGCCGCTGCGAGCAGCCGACCGAACCGTGCAAGGCCGCGTGTGTGCAGCTGACCAGGAGGAGCGAGTGCGGGAGGAGCCGCATCGACCCGGCCCACCAAGGATGTGCAGGTGACGCACAGGAGGTGGCGAGGAGAGGCCACATTGTTGAGTGCCCCCCACAACATCACAATGGTGGGTGGGGAGCAAAAAAAAAAAACACAAGATCCCGGGCCGCTGGTGGTGAGTGCTGCATTTCTCCGTTGGGAGCTGAGAAAAAAATATGTGCGCTCTATGCCGGCGCTGCCCGCATGTCCCCAGGACAGGCCCTAAAATGATCCCCGGGCCCATCATGAAGGAGTGACAAGTGGGGAGGTTTCAACGCCAGAAAGACAGTCCTGCTCTAATGCCGCTGGTGTGTGTGCCCCAACCATCATCCCCCAGAGAGTCCAGTGGATGGGTGCGGAGCAGCAACGGAGCTCCGTTGGCCCCATAACTTTAAGAGGCACAGAAGCAGTCCTGACACCCCAACTGGAGCTAACTTGCACCACAGGTGACTGGGGGCCTGCAGCCCCAGGGCCATGCTAACATGTCCAAGCCCCAGGAAACATCATCCCCCACATCCTGGGCCCATGTTGCGCACATTGTCAGTGGACTCTTCCAGCGTACCCGGGCCAATGGCGGTGATATGAAAGGAGAAAAATGGAAAGGGAGGGTTGCAGCTCTTATGAGTGCTTGTGCGCCCTTCTAGGCCTGTGGCCCAGACACCCTGCCATGAGTGTCTCCCTGCAAGCCACCCCCAGGTGGAAAGAGAAGTGCAACGAGAAGCCTGCCGCCCTGTCACCAGTACCCCACCACTGGTGGCCCCCAAGGCTGTGGACTTGGCCGATGTGGGCCCTGGGCCTCCCCAGGTGCGGCTTTGCCAACCTTTGAACTGTGGTGTGACTGTCTTGAAATCCCATTGGTGAAAAGTATAACTGGTTTCCCGCAACTCCACTAGTGCGTAAAATGGACATCGTAGACATTCCCATGAAGGCTGGAAGCCTGCAAACCTGGACTTGCTTTAAATGGCCTAGTCAATGGGCAATGTAAAGTTGTGGAAATCCGTAGGTGTGGACATGCTTTAAGTGGTGCCAGGGCTCTCATTGGTGTTTTTCAGTGGTGTTAGATCTCACACACCCAGGTTAATAATGGGTCCTATGAGAATGTGAGACAACCCCCCAAATGTACCACTAACCCTGTCACCCCAGTAACTGTCTGCCTGTCCTAGCATCAATGTAAGTGGCATTGATGTTCCATATGTTTGTTATTTGTTTGTTATCTATGGAAAAGGAGGAGTGTAATGGGTATCCCCTCCTAGGAGCATGGTATCTCCCAGGAGCTTCCTTTTGCCGTGCACCTTTTCTCTCTGCCGTGTAAATGAATTAAATGCTGCCTGCCATGTATGCATGACAAGCAGCGTCTACAATGCATCCCTATGGATTCTGCCTGTTTTTTGCTGGTGTAAAAAGCCAGCAGTCTCCATAGGGATCCCTAGTGTCTTTGGAAAGTCATGTCTCATTGTGATGAGTTCCGAGCCTTGTCGCAGTGCTTGTCTTTACCAATTTTGCTGCATTGGACTATATTGAATCCTTTCAGATTGAACTGCACAAGTAGGGTTTCTCCAAGGCAGTTTGCGCTTCCTGGTATTTGTTGCTGATTGGGAATTTGTCAATGCACCATACTGGGCTTGTAAAAGTTGAACAATACTGGGATTGTGCAACCTAGTCTGGGACTGTCAAACTGGGAATACATTTGAGTGTAATAAACTGGGATTATGCTAATGTTAGTTTACAGGGACGTTGATTCACCAAAATGCCTGGGGTAGCGGAAGTGACATCACAGACATAATGAAATCTCACTTGACCTTTGACCTGGATGGCATCAGTTCCTGTTTAACCCTGGTGACATTACGGAAAGGGGCTTGTGGGAGTAAAAAGTACATAAATGTAAACATTTTAAAATACCAAATACGTACTGAAGCAGACAAGAATACTTTAGATACAAACCACATTTTAACAAGGGTGCCGCCTTCTTTTTTTATTTTTTATTTATTAATTAGATATACATCTAGCCAGTAGGCTTTGTATAACACATAAACAAACAACATAAATACACAAAATCTAAAAACATATTACATTTCCAATATATCCTATACAATACATTTTAAAATTGCCACAATCTTCAAATAAAAAACAACAATAAAATATATCAGATTAATATCATTTCCTCTCATAAAAATCATCCATTGGTCGGATATATTAGTCATCACAAGGCCATTATTATAAGATTTAAAACACATAGTTCGTAGTTCATTTAAGCTTTCACAACACATAATAAGATGGTGAAGGGACTCAACAACATTTACACCACATAGACGACGATACTTTGACGTATGTGGGGACCCCATTTTGACACAATTAGTCTCTAGTGCAACAGTCGAGTTAAATTTCATCATAAGGTAAGTGCGAAACGTATCTATATTGGGATAGGCAATAATGTATTGAGGAGATGAAACTCTACTCAGGTATTCATCTAAAAACCAGCCACTGTGCCTTTTAGATGCAAAATTTACCATATTAAGTTCATGGCAGAAGTCATGGACTTTTTTCTTAAGTCTCATTTTAAAGGCTAGTAGAAACATCGTTCCTGGGACAAACCCATTAGACCATGTGCGATGGAGCCTTTGGATAGTACCAATAGTGCCAATCAGCACATTACCTTCAAGACTAAGGTAGGCTTTAACATATGGGACAAAAATTGTGTCGGTGGAAAGTGTCACAATTTTCTCATACGACAAAACACATTGGCCCTCATTACGACCCTGGCGGAAAGTGACTGACCTGACCGCCATAGCGTAAATAGCGTTTCCGCCATTGCACGACGGAGCAAAGTGCGTCTAATTCCGACCCATCGGGCACGAGCACTACGCCATGGCGGAAGTGCAAAGTCCGCGATGGCGGAAATGTCCCCAAAACGGCCCTCACTGCCGCCGTACGGCGCCCTAGGTGCAATTCCGCCACCCATCTTAGCGGTCACCGCAATGAGCGGCAATCGGAAAGTACGGTGATCGGAAATATACGGAAACGGAAGTAAAAACATGGTCCCGGAAGGGGAAACAGCACGCCGTACACCTATAAAATCAGAATTTCCACACAACCATTAAAAATACTACCCTGAGACTCATCCCAACCCGTCATCCACCTTAGTGAAACCAATAAAAATGGGAAAAGTAGCGAAAAAAGCGTGCGACCGCAAGCGGCAGGTCCACTTCTCCCGTGAGGAACTCACCATGCTCACAGAGACCCTCCAGGAGAATGCTGCCGTCGTCTTCTCGACGCAAATGACCAGGACGGCACTTGCGAACAAGAAGGCCATATGGGCCCTGGTGGCACAGCGGGTAAGTGCGGTGGGGACCGCACCCCGCAACCCACAGCAATGCAGAAAGTGTAAGAGGATTCAATTCAACACTACAGCTAAGTCAACGCCTAGTCTATAATACTGAATGAAAACCCTTATTGATATATCTTTATGTCCAGTTCATGCGTTCTGGATGACTACCCCTATATAAAGCCCCTCTCTTGGAATCCCCCTGACCCCACTGAGCCGAGAAGTAGTTCTGTTTTGCAAGTTAAAAGGTTTATTTGATAATTTAAACAATAGATATATAGATCACACTTTATAATAAATTAATAATTGAATATCACACTTAATCTGATATGATAAAGATTAACAACGGAGAATCTGGCACTAGCACACTTCTTGATAATCACTAAGGAGTTGACATGAAATGGATAAGATAGCACACAGGTGAATAGGAACAAAAGAATAATGTGGTAGAGAATGCTTTATAGGGTTCAAGGAAATGCAAGGTTGAATGAATGAAATGCAGTATAGAAAATACTCAATATGATTTCAACAAAACAATCTAATCACTTTTCTCTGGCAATCCCCTCCCCCCCTTGATGCAAGGCAAGGAAATGGAAGGAAAACACACAGTTCTCAGAAATGCAATCAACTGTAATTCAGTTCACCCCAGCAAGCTTAGACTACAGAAGTTTGAAAACACAGGCCCAAATTGCTTTGATATGTGCTGGCAATGAATAAAAAAATATGCTAAAATGCTTTTGATTCCCTCTAGAGGTTCAGGGTGAGTGGTATCTAGTTAATATTAGCTCAGGCTCACTCTTGCAATGATTCAGGAATGATTAGCAGGTTAAACGAATTTCTGGCAGATGGAAGGCAAGCAGCAGCTGTTTTTACACGAGGAGAAATTTGCAAATCGCGGTAAAATTCGCGGATGCGCCGAGCGCTATTACAGAGGAACCGCAAGGACTATCACGATCGTTCTGGGGTCCTAGGAAAGCCTAGGATCTCATCTTCCAAATGAAAGTTACTGCAAGTCTCTAGCACAAACGGTCGCCGAGATATGAGCGATTTAGTGAAGGTCGTTTTTCAGATTTGAAATTTTAAAAGCTCAAAATGACAAGTGCAGCTTGCAACTAGAAAACGACAAGTGACAGCTATGCAAATGACAGGTGACAGTTAGGAGACAGTTCTACTTAGGTTAAGCTAGATTGAATTATATTATTTTAACTAAGAGCTTTGGTTTGGTACAGTTTGGCGGTACTCACAAGAGATTTTAAACAGGAAGGCGGCTTTGTCACGATCTGGTCAACAGGTCTGGACTTCGGACGGTCTCTGGGCACAGCGTCTGGTCTCTGGAACTGCTCACAGCATCGGGGTCAGCACTCTGGATACAATGGCCTGGTCTCTGCTAGGCACCGGTTCTCTGGGTCGGGTCCTGCCTTCTCTTTGGATATTTCTGTCACCGGGTTCTTGCAAAAGTTCTTGGCAAAATTCAGACGGCTCGCCCGGCTGTCTGAAGAGTTCAGTTGCAAAAATATTTTGAGGCCTGTTGACAAATACTCTTGCTGGCAGTGGCCTTTCTGGTTAAGGTTCTGAAGTCTCTGTTTATCTTGGAGTCTAAGTGTTGGCTCTTTGAAATTTGATGGAGGTAAGTATGGATTTTTCCGGCAGAGCTTCCAGCGGCAGATGGAATTGAAGGTCCCTATCTGTCCTGTCTCTCTGCTTTTATGTGTTTTTAAAATGGGTGTGTGTGAGCAGCATCACTAGCCAGCCCCTCTCCACTTATCATTGGTCAAATTTCCATTCCTCACTTGATTGGGGAAGGAACTGTGAGTCAGAGTGATGTCATTTTATGGCTTGCAGATAGGACACTCCCCTGTCAGATTGCACATATTCTATATTTGATAACAAAAGACATATTTCACAGTTACACAGTTGCTTGAAATTACATATACATGGTTTGGCTGAATTTAGCCATGTCTCTGTCCAAATCTGCTGTTTCTAAGAGCTTGCATTCAGAAATGGCACATAATTGACTTTTTAACTGATTTTTCAATTTCTGACATTGACCCAACTTTACATACATGTGCGCAGGGAGTATGGACATTAACTGATGAAGTTTCAGATTTTTAACATGCATACATTTAGAGTAATATCCACTTTTCCGCTAACACCCCCCTGAACATACCACCGGTTCTAAAAACCTCTTAAACTGTGGGCAGAAAAATCACAAGAATTATGGTATCATTTATAAAATTTTCACATGTCCGCTCTCTGAATGATCCATCTTTTTAAAGTTATGTTCTGGCTCCAAAGGGGTGTGGTTTCCTCTCAGCACAAGGTAGAAATACTGGTTTATCCAGTTCTGCCAAGCCAGCTTCTCTCACAGGCAGTGCCCCTCCCCTTTCCTCAGGAGGAAGCCACTTTTTACGACCATTTACGACTCCTGCCAATAAAACCTTTGCCTGAGTCAAGACAGGCTTTGTTCAGAGCTCCTGTAGAGCACAGGTAATTCAATTATCAGATAGATGGCATATCCTTAGTGTGGCCAGCAAAAAGGCAGATGGGCCTGGGAACACAGTTGTGACTCAAGTTTCACTCCTGATGGGGGTAGTTGCCAGGCAGAATCAAGTTCCTTAAGCCAGACTTTCAGCTAACTGTCATGTTTTTTTTGTTGCTTTTTAAATTAACTTGCAATTTTACACATGCAGCTAGAATGCTGATTCTAAGTTTAAACTATGACATTTCAACAGTTACAAAGGCATGTGACACCAAACATAGGTCACTCATTTAATCTAAACATTTTCGATTTTAGTGTCTTTAAATCCAGTGCAACTTAAACTGCTGACTCCATAGCAGTTTTGTTATAAGCATTGTTTTGGGCTCTTCATTTCCCAGATTTTGTAAGCACACAAAACCTCATTCTGCCAAATGTCTGCTGGTGTTCAGTGAATATTTTGCACATGTTGCAATGTTTGAAAATAGGCATTTTGAGCCTGCCTTCAGAGAAACACAGGGTGGTTTTAAACTGCCGGCTTTTGGATAGTGGTGAGTACTGGTACTGCACCCATTTTTGGGATTTAAGAAATGAATTCCCCACAATTCTAGGTTGCATTTGGCAATCAGCATTGCCATTCCCAATGGTTTCAGACTACTGTGTGGGTAGTCCAATGGTGGTTTTAAAGCGCTTTGAAGCTAACCGGCGCTACTGTTTTTCCTTTGGCAACCCATTTCCCTCATGGCAACCCGGCCTTTCATTCTCGCACTGGTGGGTGGCAAGTGAGGCAACCATTTTGGTGTGCGCACAAACTGCGCAGCTTTCCTGGATTTCGGCGCACATGTGGGTTTTCCGCCATCTTGAATTTTCTAAGCCCACAGCACCAAATGTTGTAGCATGATAGCTTAAACGTGGGTCAGGACACCCAACAAGCCCCCCCACGCGACTGCACTTTGAATTTGAGTCGATGGGGAGTCGCGTGCCCAAGGGTTTTGACCCACGCACCGGTCTGTCCGCATAATCTTCTTCCTACTCTGTAGATGGCACAGTTCAGCATCTTCTTCTCCATCCGGTACTGATCGATCGGTCCTCCTCGCCGGTCCTGATGGGAATATTGGGCGGTCCACTGGGCCCATTGGATCTTCGTTCCCGGTCTCCGGATCGTCCTCCTTGGCCAGTCTCAAGGTCTTCTTTCTCCTAGGACGACAAAGGAAGAGCGGCAATACCTACTCATAGACGTTTTTCCACCACTGTTGAGATAGTGGGGCAGCATATGCATTTCATCATAATGAAACATTACATTCTTATTTTAAAAAAAAAACAGTATAACTAAGAGACAGTTTCATGCAAATCACAATATTTTAGAGACTAGATGTGGTATGTTTTATGATTGGAACAGAATTAGTCTGAGACAGTACCCGCTAGGATTCCAGAGGATTCCTCCAGTTGTTGCAGAGTGTGCCTGGGATGGCAACATTTCAACTGGTTTATGTGGACCCACTTGTCTTCCCCCGCTGCCAAAGGACCTTTGGGGATGTGGATTTTGTAGGCCACAGGGGAGATCTTGTCGATGATCTCAAAGGGTCCCTTCCATGTAGGCAAAAATGTACGCTGTTTTGCCTGGTTCCTTTGGAAGTTGTATAGATAGACCCGGTCTCCCACCTGATATTCCTTCCTGGAAGTTTTCAGGTCATAATGGGTCTTCATGCTATCAGCCGATCTTTCTAGATTCCGCTGAGCATAAGCAAAAGCATGTTGAAGGTGTTTCCTTAAATTCTCCACATACTCATGAGTATTGGAGGCATTTATCAGTGTCTGCTCTTGGGTCCTGTAGAGCAAATGCTGCGGAAGCACCATCTTGCGCCCAGTCATCAACTCAAATGGTGACATTTTGGTTGCAGATGAAGGGGTAGATCTGATGGCCATTAGGACCAGAGGTAATCGGATATCCCAACTTGGCCCAGAATCTGCCACAAACTTCTTTAATATGCTCACAATTGTCCGGTTATATCTCTCTACTGCCCCAGAAGAAGCTGGTCTATAAGCAATATGCAGCTTTCTCTTGACCCCCAGTATCTCCCACATCTTTGTCATTACTTCACTGGTGAAGTGGCTACCCCTGTCTGACTCAATCCTTTGAGGTAGACCAAAACGGGAAAAGATGTGGTTAATCATCAAGGCATGTGCAATTGAAAGGTTGTTGTGAGCATTTGTCTGGGACCTAGTGATTGCAGTGACCTGGATTTCCCCCAATAGGGACTCAATCTCAATTAGATCCCCTTGGATGGCCCCGGTTTTGGCCAGCTGATCAGCTAAGTCATTTCCAGTTTTGTCTGGTCCCTCTACTTTGGAATGACCCTTGATCTTTTTCCAATAGATGGTCATCTCATTCGAGGTGACCAGATCATCAATGTTTTGGATCAACTTCCCATGATTCAAGGGTTTGTTGTTAGCACATAACATGCCTCTGGTTTTCCAATTAACCAGGTGCTCCACGAACCCGTTCCGTACATAATCCGAATCTGTGATTATGACCAGTTCGCGGAGTTGATGCTGGACAGCAGTGAGGATGGCCTGATGCACAGCCATCAATTCTGCCACCTGACTACTTCGGGGACCAATTTTGTATCCAGTGGAGGGTTCTGGGGACTCATTCACCCATGCATTCCCTACGCCAGCCACCAGTTATTTCTCCCCGTTGTTGTCAACATGGTAAGAGCATCCATCCACATAGACAGTGGGCATTCCCTCACACTTGTCTTCTTCAAAGACTTTGTGTGGGGAATTAAGGTATGCCTCCATGTTGTCCTTGATTTTTAGACTTTCGTCCTCGAGACAGTTTTCTCTGGCACAATCATGCAAGTCAGCCAGACCTTGCGCGAGTGGACTCTTCTTGTTTTGGCCATATCTGACCTCCACAGGAAAGCCTTGCATTGACAGAATCCAGGAAGTAATTCGGGAATTACTCACATTTCCGGCCCGGATTCTGTCACTTTGGAGATATTGCAGAGGCTGGTGTGGAGTCTCCACTATGATGTGTTCCCCCTGGATAAACGGGCGGTAATTCTTCAATGCCCACACCGTCGCCAGGAGTGCCTTCTCACAATCGTTGAATTTCTCCTCCACAGAGGATAAAGTTTTGCTCGCATATGAGATTACTTTATTGACCTTGTCATGCTTTTGGTATAATACTGCCGTCAAGCACGTATTAGAGAACCCCGTCTCCAGGAAGAACTCCTTGTTTCTGACAGGATAAGCTAGGCAAGGCGCTTGTGAGAGGCTTCTTTTGAGTCGTCTTACTGCCTCGGATTGTTCTGGACCCCATTCCCACTTGACCCCCCCCTTCAGGAGATGAATCAGGGGTCTGGTGATCTCTGCGTAGCCCTCAATGAACTTCCTGCTGTAATTAGTCAGTCCAAGGAGGCTCCTTAGTTCTCGCAGAGTTGTGGGGTCTTTCAGTTTCTGAAGTGCTTCCACTTTCTTTTCCTGGGGACAGAGACCCTGAGGAGTAATCTCATGCCCCAAGAAATTAACACGGGTTCTACACCACTGTGCTTTCTGAAAGGAAAGTTTTGCTCCGGCGGCCCTCAACTGTGTCAGAACATAACGGATCTCCGCTATGTGTTCCTCCACAGATGAACTTTTGATGAGGACATCATCTACATAAGCCAGGTTACCCCTCGCACCCAAGTCGGGCATGGCCTTATGTAGGAAAATGTTGAATTCATTGCCGGAGTTGAGGTATCCGAAGGGAGTCCGGGTCCATGTGTACTGCTGGCCCCCAAAGGTAAAAGCCAGTTTGTATTGGTTCTCCCTACTGACAGGCACGGTCCAGTATCCATTGGTCAGGTCTATTGCAGTGAATACCTGTGACCCCTGAATCTGGGCCAGCCCTTGGTCAATGTAGGGCAGAGGCCATCGGGAAGTATGGACCCGTTTGTTGAGCTCCCTGAGGTCGGCGCAGAGTCTCCACTGGCCGTTTGGCTTCAATATTCCCAGCACCGGATTATTGAAGGTGCTGTGGACTGGACGGATTATTCCCCGGGACTCAAGGTTCTTAATTATTTCAGTAAGGGACTCCATTGATGCGAGAGGCAAGCGATATTGCTTCACAAACACAGGAGTCATGCCAGGGTCCGTGGGGATTGTTGTTGTGTGGATGTCGGTGCGACCACAGTCATATGAGTCTACCGCAAAGAGATCTTGGAAATCCAAGAAAACTTGTTTCAACTTTTGCTTTTGTTCCAGAGTCACACAGGCATCAGCTAGGTTGACTCTCTCTTCCACCATCTGCCTGAAGCCTGGAAAGACTTCTGGTTTGGCTATTTCAGCGGCCTCCTCCAGCTGGGTGGAGAAGTCCCTGGTCAGAGTGCTGATTTGGACTGGAGGCTTCAGGTGGGAAAGGCAGCCCTCATGGACCTGGAAAATCACCTCATCCCTCCTGAAGTCACAAGTCACATCTTCCTTACCATAGGGGCAGGAAGTGTACACCAGGAAGTTCCCCCCATGCCGGGTAAAAATCCTGTCTGGTGTTGTGTTGTCATCACTGTCACTGTCAACGCAGTCCTTGGGGATTGGCCCCAACAGTTCGTTACCTAAATCAATGGAAAAATGTCGGTCATCAACCGCCATTCCAATAATGGTGCCTGCGGCTAGAGTAATACTCTTTAAGTCGCTGTTATCCACCTCTATTGGAATGGTGTCATGTTCTATGTTGACTAATGGAGTTGGGTTTACCCCCAACCCTTGCTGTTGGAGAGAAGCATTTAGATGTATGTAAGCATCAGGGTTTTTCAACTCTTGTCCCCTTTTAACTTTCACTTCCAGGGAGAATTGTCGGGTCCTTTCTGGGATGGTGACTTCCTCTTTAACCTGAATTTCAACTGCATAAGGTAGCAATTGAGCTGACCTAAATGCTTTTTCTGGATCATCAAAGCTCATGGGATTATCCGCTAATCGGGACCAAGCTTTGAAGTTTATTAGGTCCAAACTAATGGCAAAGCGATTGAGAATGTCACTGCCTAAGTAAAAGGCGGCAGGGACGTCTCGCACGACCCAACAATTGTGGACTATGCTCTTGTTGCCAATGGAGTTTTTGAGCATACACCTGCTTGGCAGGAGATGTTTGGAATTAGGCGCTTCCAGGTCCATTTCCCATTTGTCTATCAGTTTGAATGTGGGAATGGCTGGATCTTTTGGGAGTTGGCGGAACATGGCTTCGCTGATGAAGCTCTTACCCTTGTTCACACACACTCGAGCGAGAACAGAGTCCTTCCCATCATTTAACTGAACAGGGATGAACAACTGCTCTCCAATTTGCTGAATATCAGCCAGGCTCTGAGCTGATTTCACATCTTTCTGGACTATTGGAGTGGGAGTTTCTGATTGTGGATTAGTATAGAATCTCAGAGTGTTTCCTTCCAGCGTGGAGTACCACTTTAGACTGGAAGGAAGGTTGATTTTCAGAAATAGAGAGGACCCCCCATCACCAGTCTGTTGTCCTACTGCTATGACTGTCACGTCTGGAATTTGGTTGTTCTGGAAGTGAAATTCTACTTGGTCTGATTTTTGTTCAACCATGTGGCATGTGCCGTTTAAACTAACATGGTTGACACTCTGTTTTAATTTTATGGGTCGGCTAGTCTGGGTCCAGAGGACCTTGTTTACGCAATCTATTAGGGGTGACAACCTTCTCAGGAGGTCATTCCCTAGTAAACAAAGGGTGCCCTCTGGAGTCACAACTATGACTGGGTGTTTCAACTTGTGTCGCCCGATCTTAATGTCCAAGTCTGCAGTCCCCTCAATGGGAATTTCCTTCCCATCAAAGTTCTGCAGTTGTCCAGGAAGAGAGGTGAGAGGAATTTGGTAATTCTCTCCCCTTCCTGCATTCAGTTCGTCAAAGGCCCTTCTGGACAGAAGGGTAGCTTGAGATCCAGTGTCCACCAGTGCCAAGATTGTACCCTGCCCCTGTACTTGTACCGGGGCATAATATCTTCCCTCCTTCTCCTCAAGGGGGCACAGATAATGTACATTTTTGGACAAATGGTGGGCTAATTTTCTGGTTTTGGACATCGCTAGCGAAGAGATTTGGGCAGAATTCTGTGGAGAGCCTTTGGAATCTGAAAGAAAAATTTGGCAACTGGAGATCAGAGCCAGTGTGGGTTCCCCTGGCTCTGGTTCCGGGCTGCCCCCCCCCTTTTTGGAGGCAGTCACCAGGATGGGTTTGAACCAGGGGATTTTCTTGCTGTTGGTTCTGGGATGAGATGGTGGGCGGCGGTAGCTCAGTCTCCACATCTCCCCAGTCTGGATTTGCATCCCTAGGGACCCATTTTTCTTTGGGAGGAGTTCCCCCCTCTCTGAAGGAGAAGATCCTTTTCCCAGGATCCTCTGAGGATCCCTCTCCCTCAAATTGGAAGATCTGTACCTCCTCCTCAAACTGAGTCTGTTTGGGTCTTTTGTTTCTCCTACCCCCCCTCTGCTCCTTAGGAAGCAGACTTTCAGGGGCAAGAGATTTTGTTTCCGGTTCCTGGGTTTCCAGGGGCTGTTTACAAGTGAGGAAGGAAGCTTCCTCCAAGGCTTTACACCCCCCTTCCCTTTGTGCCTCCTCCCTGGGAACCGGTGAGTTATCGGGGTGCTGCCCCCGTCATTGTTCTGGAGCACCAGGTCCAGAGTTGGGTGCGTTCTGCGCCGGCACGCCCATCTGAGGGTTCTGCTGAGCCCTCAGTATGTGACCCAGATCCCGCGCCATGTTTTGAACCTGGCGCTCTAACTGGGAAACCCGCTCAGGCTGATACGGGGCCCTGTTTTCTCCCCTGGGCTGATCCCGGGAAGGGTAGCTGTCCCTCCTCTGGTAATACCCCGGGTTGGGAAGATTTGGGTACCCCTCCACCCTTGGCCTCCCCTCTCCCGGATTCAGTGGTCTGGTCTCAGGGAATTGGGGAAAGAAGGATGGATGGTTTTGGGGCTGAAAGTCGGGTGGATATCTGGGGAAAAAGTTCTGCCCAGGGTTTGGTAAATTTCTGCCCTCCTGTGGGAAGTTTGGAGGGAAGTTCCCTGGGTTAGGTGCTTGGCTGGATCCCCCCCTTGGGCTGGAGGAGTCCACACATAACCCAGGATGGGTCGATTTCCCTTGTAACGGGGACTTACATAATCAGGAGAGCGAGGGACCCCATTTGTGGGGCTGCCTCCTTGGCTCCCTGTCTGTGACTGACCCGAGGACCTCCTGGGCCTAGCATTATTAGGTGCAGGTAGGTTTTTAGGCCCCCCATCTCCAAATCCAAAACGGGGGTGACCTTTACCTCTGCCACCTTGGCAGCAGCAGGGGTGCTGTTGGCTTTGGGGTTTTTCTGGGCATTACTTTTGCTATCTATCGGTTTCTGCACCTCATAGATCCGGGTAGCCTGTTCAATGACCCAGTCTAAAGATCTTTTCTCGTGAAAATCCCTCACGAGCTGGGTCATGATATATTTGGGCAAGGCATGGAAAAACGTATTAATAAATTCCCTGCTATCCGTGCGCACCCTTCTTGTGGTCTGTGCAAAAGCCCGCTTTAACTCCTGCACAAATTCTTGTGGGGCCTGATCCTCCCCACATTGCAAATTGTAGGCTGCCTTGCGAGCCTCTTGAGGATTTCTGTGAACAGAAAAATGTTTCAAGATGGCCGCCTTATAGGTGGACCATCTTAAATGATTTTGGTCCTCCAGCCCCGCAAAGAAACTGGAGTATTCCGGGGAGAAGGTCCACTTTACATATTGAATACAGCTTTGGCTGTCCTTCAAATGGAAAGTCTCCATCATTTGTTCAAACAACTCTAAGTGCTCCCAAACAGAATACTTAGCGTTCTTATGGTAAGGCGTGATGACGCTCCTGATCGCCTTAATCTGCTTTAAGGGGTCCTTCAGCAAGGCCCTTTTTGCCTTATTGGCCTTTTTGGTTCAAGTAACCCTTGTCCATTCGTCCTCGGACTCAGAGGCACTGCTCCCAGAGGTTCCCGTCTGTTCTTCCAGGTTTTCCCGGATTCTGCGAGCCTGGGAATGGCTGGCAGAATGTGGGGACCTGGTCTCCTGTGTCCTGCGCAGTTCAGAGGAGTCTTCAGATTCCTCCTTGCTGCCAGGATTTGATGGGTACCCCCTCCACTGACCTAACTGGGCAGAGGTTTTCAGGATGCCCTTAAGGGGCCTACTCTCCTGGGGTTCCCCACTGAACTGTACTGTACTTGGGTGCCCATACCCGGATGCCCACCCCTCCATTCCTGAGTGGTACTGGCCTATGAGCCCCATGCTTCTGGTTGGATAGTAATCTGCCATCCCTGTGGCCCTGTGCTCGTGTGCGCCAGGGGACATGGGGGTGGCAGAGTCCAGGGACTGAGAGGTATGAGGGCCTCTGGTACTAGGGCTCCTGAGGTTATGCTCCGGAGTTTCCATTTCCCAGCGAACCTCATCTCTATCGGCCCCTGCTCCCTGTTGCAATGCAAGATCCTGCATTTGTGCCTTCAGTTCCTCTGTTAAGGCCTTACTCGACTCTATCAGTTTCTCCTGCATCGCTACCTGTTGCTGGAGCCTCTCATTGTGCTGGCAGAGAGCCTCATTTTCCCTCTGTGCTTCCTGATTGGTCCTGGAGCACTGGGCCAGTCTTTGCTGCAGGAGGTTTACCTCCTGAGCTGTGTCCCCATTGGCCTGCTCCTTTCTTGCTAGAGCATCCTCCACCCTCCTGGTGTGCTCTAACAAGTTCTGGTTTTCTTTTTGGAGGTCACCCAGCCCCTGGAGGGCCAGGTGATTTTCTTCCATTTTCCTTTTTAAATGGCAGACTTCCTGGCCTATGGCGTCTCTTTCCTGACTAAGAGCCTGCATTTGTGCCGCCAGGTCGTCCCTCTGCCTTTGGAAGGCACCAGCTTTCTGGCGCTCCTGATCAAACTCTGCCTGGGTATCCAGGTCTTTCAGAATCAGTTTATTGCTCTCCTCTTTCTCTCTATCTAGCTGGCTTTGCAGGGTGACTACCTGCTCCGCGCATGCCCTGTTGAAATTGATCTGTTGCTCCAACTTTTTCTGGTTCTGCAGTAAGGAGTCCAAACTGTCTTGGTGCTCCTTCTGCAGGGCCAGAAATCTGGTATCCTGGTCTGTCTTTTCCTGTTGTAGGATGCCCATATCCTCTTTTATTTTAATGATGTACTGCCTGCTGTCATTTTCTGACTCCTGGCTCCCCTGCAGCCTCTGCTCAGAAGAGACCAGGTCCGATTGGACCTTCTCTAACACCACCTGTTGCCTATTTGCCAGATTTTGGCTTTCAGCACATCTATCCTGCATGTCTCCCATATATAGGTACAGGTATGCTGCTATCCTGGCAATCTTATTGTGTTCCTCTTTGGCTTTAGGAGCCATATATAGTTCACTCAGGGCCACATGTAATGGACCCTGATCTCTCCATAAGTCTGACCCTGTTTCAGTGACCTGTCGCGTGATGGCCTGCAACCAGGCATCCTGGCCCTGCTCAGCCCATTCACCTCTCACAAATAGTTTATGTAAGAAGTGCTCTCTGGCTATTTTCATATCTACCAAGGTCGTCATTCTAGAGATTGGTCTCTGTCCTGACTTACAGAAGTTAGTATTTTATTTTTGCAGAACAGAACTTTTCTTGGAGTGTCCCTTTTGAGGAATGCTTCACAGCGTAATGCAGCGTGGTGATCCGACCGGATGTATGTATCCCGTCAGTTAGCACACTGTATTAAGCTGCACAAGTGGTATTCTAACCCAAACGTCCGGCCGAGCCCCCAGTTTGTAAGAGGATTCAATTCAACACTACAGCTAAGTCAACGCCTAGTCTATAATACTGAATGAAAACCCTTATTGATATATCTTTATGTCCAGTTCATGTGTTCTGGATGACTACCCCTATATAACACCCCTCTCTTGGAATCCCCCTGACCCCACTGAGCCGAGAAGTAGTTCTGTTTTGCAAGTTAAAAGGTTTATTTGATAATTTAAACAATAGATATATAGATCACACTTTATAATAAATTAATAATTGAATATCACACTTAATCTGATATGATAAAGATTAACAACGGAGAATCTGGCACTAGCACACTTCTTGATAATCACTAAGGAGTTGACATGAAATGGATAAGATAGCACACAGGTGAATAGGAACAAAAGAATAATGTGGTAGAGAATGCTTTATAGGGTTCAAGGAAATGCAAGGTTGAATGAATGAAATGCAGTATAGAAAATACTCAATATGATTTCAACAAAACAATGTAATCACTTTTCTCTGGCAATCCCCTCCCCCCCTTGATGCAAGGCAAGGAAATGGAAGGAAAACATACAGTTCTCAGAAATGCAATCAACTGTAATTCAGTTCACCCCAGCAAGCTTAGACTACAGAAGTTTGAAAACACAGGCCCAAATTGCTTTGATATGTGCTGGCAATGAATTAAAAAATATGCTAAAATGCTTTTGATTCCCTCTAGAGGTTCAGGGTGAGTGGTATCTAGTTAATATTAGCTCAGGCTCACTCTTGCAATGATTCAGGAATGATTAGCAGGTTAAACGAATTTCTGGCAGATGGAAGGCAAGCAGCAGCTGTTTTTACACGAGGAGAAATTTGCAAATCGCGGTAAAATTCGCGGATGCGCCGAGCGCTATTACAGAGGAACCGCAAGGACTATCACGATCGTTCTGGGGTCCTAGGAAAGCCTAGGATCTCATCTTCCAAATGAAAGTTACTGCAAGTCTCTAGCACAAACGGTCGCGGAGATATGAGCGATTTAGTGAAGGTCGTTTTTCAGATTTGAAATTTTAAAAGTTCAAAATGACAAGTGCAGCTTGCAACTAGAAAATGACAAGTGACAGCTATGCAAATGACAGGTGGCAGTTAGGAGACAGTTCTACTTAGGTTAAGCTAGATTGAATTATATTATTTTAACTAAGAGCTTTGGTTTGGTACAGTTTGGCGGTACTCACAAGAGATTTTAAACAGGAAGGCGGCTTTGTCACGATCTGGTCAACAGGTCTGGACTTCGGACGGTCTCTGGGCACAGCGTCTGGTCTCTGGAACTGCTCACAGCATCGGGGTCAGCACTCTGGATACAATGGCCTGGTCTCTGCTAGGCACCGGTTCTCTGGGTCGGGTCCTGCCTTCTCTTTGGATATTTCTGTCACCGGGTTCTTGCAAAAGTTCTTGGCAAAATTCAGACGGCTCGCCCGGCTGTCTGAAGAGTTCAGTTGCAAAAATATTTTGAGGCCTGTTGACAAATACTCTTGCTGGCAGTGGCCTTTCTGGTTAAGGTTCTGAAGAGTCTCTGTTTATCTTGGAGTCTAAGTGTTGGCTCTTTGAAATTTGATGGAGGTAAGTATGGATTTTTCCGGCAGAGCTTCCAGCGGCAGATGGAATTGAAGGTCCCTATCTGTCCTGTCTCTCTGCTTTTATGTGTTTTTAAAATGGGTGTGTGTGAGCAGCATCACTAGCCAGCCCCTCTCCACTTATCATTGGTCAAATTTCCATTCCTCACTTGATTGGGGAAGGAACTGTGAGTCAGAGTGATGTCATTTTATGGCTTGCAGATAGGACACTCCCCTGTCAGATTGCACATATTCTATATTTGATAACAAAAGACATATTTCACAGTTACACAGTTGCTTGAAATTACATATACATGGTGTAGCTGAATTTAGCCATGTTTCTGTCCAAATCTGCTGTTTCTAAGAGCTTGCATTCAGAAATGGCACATAATTGACTTTTTAACTGATTTTTCAATTTCTGACATTGACCCAACTTTACATACATGTGCGCAGGGAGTATGGACATTAACTGATGAAGTTTCAGATTTTTAACATGCATACATTTAGAGTAATATCCACTTTTCCGCTAACACCCCCCTGAACATACCACCGGTTCTAAAAACCTCTTAAACTGTGGGCAGAAAAATCACAAGAATTATGGTATCATTTATAAAATTTTCACATGTCCGCTCTCTGAATGATCCATCTTTTTAAAGTTATGTTCTGGCTCCAAAGGGGTGTGGTTTCCTCTCAGCACAAGGTAGAAATACTGGTTTATCCAGTTCTGCCAAGCCAGCTTCTCTCACAGGCAGTGCCCCTCCCCTTTCCTCAGGAGGAAGCCACTTTTTACGACCATTTACGACTCCTGCCAATAAAACCTTTGCCTGAGTCAAGACAGGCTTTGTTCAGAGCTCCTGTAGAGCACAGGTAATTCAATTATCAGATAGATGGCATATCCTTAGTGTGGCCAGCAAAAAGGCAGATGGGCCTGGGAACACAGTTGTGACTCAAGTTTCACTCCTGATGGGGGTAGTTGCCAGGCAGAATCAAGTTCCTTAAGCCAGACTTTCAGCTAACTGTCATGTTTTTTTTGTTGCTTTTTAAATTAACTTGCAATTTTACACATGCAGCTAGAATGCTGATTCTAAGTTTAAACTATGACATTTCAACAGTTACAAAGGCATGTGACACCAAACATAGGTCACTCATTTAATCTAAACATTTTCGATTTTAGTGTCTTTAAATCCAGTGCAACTTAAACTGCTGACTCCATAGCAGTTTTGTTATAAGCATTGTTTTGGGCTCTTCATTTCCCAGATTTTGTAAGCACACAAAACCTCATTCTGCCAAATGTCTGCTGGTGTTCAGTGAATATTTTGCACATGTTGCAATGTTTGAAAATAGGCATTTTGAGCCTGCCTTCAGAGAAACACAGGGTGGTTTTAAACTGCCGGCTTTTGGATAGTGGTGAGTACTGGTACTGCACCCATTTTTGGGATTTAAGAAATGAATTCCCCACAATTCTAGGTTGCATTTGGCAATCAGCATTGCCATTCCCAATGGTTTCAGACTACTGTGTGGGTAGTCCAATGGTGGTTTTAAAGCGCTTTGAAGCTAACCGGCGCTACTGTTTTTCCTTTGGCAACCCATTTCCCTCATGGCAACCCGGCCTTTCATTCTCGCACTGGTGGGTGGCAAGTGAGGCAACCATTTTGGTGTGCGCACAAACTGCGCAGCTTTCCTGGATTTCGGCGCACATGTGGGTTTTCCGCCATCTTGAATTTTCTAAGCCCACAGCACCAAATGTTGTAGCATGATAGCTTAAACGTGGGTCAGGACACCCAACAAAAGCGATGGGACGACTTGCGGATACGCGTACGGAGCATACTATCCGCCAACCGTAACATTGCCACAGCTACCGGGGGAGGATCGGAATCACCCATCAAGTTGACCCCCTGGGAAGAAATCTGTGCCTCCACCATTGGAATGGAGAGTATAGAGGGAGTCGGAGGGATGGAGAAAGGAGTGCAGACATCCGAAGAATCAGGTAGGTGGGCCAAATAAAACAATGCTAAATCCACAATGTCCAATCATGTGAAGTACCATGTGTCCACATAGTGCAACAGTAACACATGTCCAGGAGAACGTCCACATACATAGGCCTGATAGCACACTTTAAAAGTCACATTAAATACATAAATAATTAAAAATCCTAAAAACACCCTCTACACGTGCAGCAGGCACACCCTAACTGCAGGCTGCAAAACAACTGCATCCTCAGTCCACACAAAAATGAAACCACCTCCAAGGCCCCAACCCAAATCACCCTCAGGTACCACCCCAATGCATGTGATACATTGCCATTCCAATTTCCACAGACCCATTAATAACGCTCGCCCTCCTTTACTCCACCACAGGGTCCGATTCAAACGACGAGCTCCAGGACACCCCTACCAGCACACCTGCAAAGAGGGCCAAGACCAACGGCCAAAGACCCTCCACCTCAGCTGCACGCATCAAGACACGGCAGCAGCACAAATCAAGTGGCAGCACACAGGAGGGAACTTCAACAGGCACCCCAGCAGCCAGCATGCCCACAACAGCACCACCACAGGTCCCCCCAATGGATGCCACAGAAGGCACTGCTTCTGGTGGCAGCAGCACCATAGGTGACACTGCATTAATGGCAGCATGCTCCGACACAGAAAACGGGGATGTCGAAGTAAGATCCATCCATGACCTGTCTCAATCCCCCTGTTTGTTCCATCCCGTACACCATGAGGATACCACGCAGGGGCACCCACAAGACGACGACTGGCCATCCCCCACAAGCCCTGTGGCAAGGCAACATGAGGTGACCAACCCCTCTGTGACACCACCGCAAATGGCCATGGCACAGCAGAGGCAACAGTCCCTCGACCAGGTGATCGTGCAACAGCAGCAACTGGCCACGCTCCTCAAGGACCATGCTGATGAATGTGGGGGTACTAAGGCAGCCATAGAAACATCAACTGAGACACTTAGGGCAGAAATGGAGAGAAGTATAGAGACACTAAGGGCACAAATGGAGAGAAGCACCGAGAGCCTGAGAGTACAAATGGAGAGAAGCACAGAGAGCCTGAGAGTACAAATGGGGAGAAGCACCGAGAGCCTGAGGGGGGAACTGCATGCGACGTCCAAAGACGTATGTGCTGAACTTGCCGCTGTGCGCCGTGTGCTCACTGAGCTCTCACAAACCCTTAGGGACATGCATGGACGTGAGCAGGCAGAGACATCATCCGTTGCAAGTTCCGTCCAGGGCAGCCCCCAACGTAGATCTGGGAGGAACCTGCGCTCCACAGGCAGGGGTGCCCCTGATAACCGGAGAGGGGGCTTGCAATAGCGTCTGCCCACTGACAATGAGCATCTTTGGACACTGGTGTTCGGGGGGGAGGTAGGAGGGTGGAGGGGGTGTGTTGGGCTCACTTGGGTGGCGGGTCGATGGGGTGTGTAACATAATTTCACATATGCCATAAACAATGCACGATCATCCAATGAGATGTGTGGACATTGATCTTTGTGTACGAGGCCTTTATAGGCGTACAGTCCATAGTGTGCATGTTCCAGACACACACAGTGCCACAAGTCCCGTGTCCATGTATCAGCCACCAGGCGTGAGTGCTAGAAGCATGCATCTATGATATGCTGACGAATGTCACGGCCCTCCTGTGCCTCGCAGACTCCTTGAGGTGCTGCCACATCCCCACCCTCATCATGACCATCTTCAGGTGCTTGCAGTTCTGCGTCAGGGGGCATGGGCACATTTCTACGTACGCACATGTTGTGTAGCATGACACATGCCATGACCATCTTTGCAACCTTCTCATGGCGGTACAGGAGTGCCCCGCCAGACCTGCTGAGGCAGCGGAAACGAGTCTTCAGTAGGCCGAATGCCTGTTCTATGACTACACGGGTACGTGAGTGGGCATGGTTGTAGTCCTCCTCATGCTGGTTCTGTGGGTTCCGGAGTGGTGTAAGGAGCCATCTCTTCAGTGGATACCCGGCATCACCTGTATGTGGACAATAAAGGATGTTTGTGGAATGACATTGCTACGTACGCACCCCCCCCCCTTCCTGCCAGGTCATTGCCGCATCACATACCCCACATTATCATGCTTGAAATGAGACTCACCGAGTAGCCAGGATCTGTTCCCTGCGTGTCGCTCCATGTAGCGTGGTATTGTAGAGTTCCTCAAGACCATAGAATCATGGGTTGATCCAGGAAATCGGGCACAACAATGTGTAATGATCCTGTTGGAGTCACACACCATTTGTACATTCAGAGAATGAAATTGTTTTCGGTTGCGGTACTGGGCCTCCATGGCATGTGGGACGACCAATTCCACATGGGTGCAGTCGATGGCACCAATGCAACCCGGTATGCCGCCAAGTGCATGGAATCCCACTTTTGTGTTCGTAATTTCCTGCTCCGAGCGTGGTAGAGAGATGTAGTCGTCTGCGTGCTTCAGGAGGGCATCGAGCACTTGCAATAGTGTCCGTGAGAACACTGGCTGTGAAATTCCATGCAACTGTCCGACTGTGTGCTGGTAGGTGCCTGTGGCCAGGAAGTGGAGTACAGACACCACCTTCAGTAGGGGTGGGATGGCGGTTGGGCTATCTATCATGCTGACAAGGTCAGCCTGTGTCATGTCCACAATGGCGGTTATGGTGTCCCGGTCCAAACAGTAGAGGGTGTGGATCTGCTCATCAGTGAGGTTGAACGGATGTGCTCGGAGGCGTGGGATTGCGGGCTGCCTGCGTGGTGGTAGTGGCTGTGCTGGCGGCCCTTGCTGGCCCTGCCTTGCCCTCCTCCTCCTCCTGCGTCTCCTCTGTGCGGCCGGTTGTTGTAGTAGTTGGTGTTCGTCTTCTTCTTGAAGTTGGAGTACTTGCAGTGCTATCAGGTCCCCCAGGGCCAACATCGCTAGTCCTGCCGGTAGCATTTCGGAGTGGGTGTGGTTGTGGGAGGGGGTTGGGTGTGCAATTTATGTGTTTTCAGGCTGTATAGCCTCCACCTGTGGTGATTCATTCCACCTGTGCAAGCTGCAATCCCCTTTGGGCGAGCACGTCCCGCACACAACGCTGCAATTCGACGAATGGCATCTTGCTATTACAATCATGTATTTGTTCCCGATGGCAGTGAAATATTGGTTCATATGTTCATTCTGCTATGGTCCCATTGTTTCACATACTATCTTTGCAGTCGCGAACAGACTTGTGAAGGGTCAGTGGAATGTAGTACTCGATTAACGGTGGACCCTCATGCAACACTGTACCGAGGTTCACCGACGGCCGGGGCGTCCCATTTGTGAGTGAAGCCAGTTGCCATTTCCACACACTGCCGCACTACATGGATGAATTTGTGATTTCAAGGGGTCACAGATGCCTTTCGAAGGACGGCGCTTTCGGTTTTCAGCTAGCGGCGAGGAGATGCCATCAGGTCTGACTGCAAATATAACGTTCTATTGTTCAATGTCCTTGGGACAGGGGCCATGGCGAGAATGCAATGATTGATATGAATAGTATGGGATGCGCAATAGAGTAGTGGACGATGAGGCCGGACGTTCCCAAATACATGTTACTTCACAACACTGGAATTACGGGCTGGAGCACAGTGGATTTTGCAGACTGCATAACGCACAGACTCAATGGAAATTTCACATGTTATGTGAGTATGAAATCAGGCGTTTTCATAACGGGATGAGGGAATGATGCATGGATGCATGGACAGATGATTTAATACAGAGTTTGCCATGTACAGGGCTTTTTGGAATCTATCCACCTCCCCTGCGCTATGTGATGCAGAGCTGCCATAGTGGGACCATCGTCTATCTGCCCTTGTTGAACCCTCCCTGTCTCGACGCGCCTTCAAACACTTGTGTCTATGCACGTTACTAATCCCATCTAATGGATTCTGTTTTAACAGACGCATGCACAAAAACACTCGTTTGTAATAGTGTTTTCACCTCGATTTATATAGTTATGATTCGCAAGTGGTTTTTGGGTGGAAATAATCCTTTGGAGTGGGCTAGCATGCATATGGCTGTGGATTTAGTGTGATCATTGAAGTGAGTAATTCAAATGAAGTTCTGATGGCCATACTATTCTTTTTCATTTCATTTGGGTGACAGGTATCTCCTCCCCTTTTGCCACTGCCATCTGTATGCCACTCCTGCAGATGGATTTTACTCCCGACACCTGCTGCTTCGTGTTAATCAGTGGAGCACCATTACGATCTTATGGGACGATCGCCAATGGGCCACATGCCCTTACGCAGTACTAGTGGCTAGGAGCAACATTTCGGCCTTTCAGCTGGACTAGTGCCTACCTAATGGGACGGCCCTGCGGTTCTAGGCGCTTCCATGTTGCCTTTTTGAACGTGAATGTAGCCCCTGTGTACCATGAAGGAACAGGGCGTCACACAAGAAGAAGCTGGTCATTTATTGCGGATGCAGCCCACAATGATGAAATATATTTTGGAGTTCATGACCTAATGGCTGTATGGGCTTGGTGATTTTGTTGTGCATTAAATTTCTATTCTGATATTGACCGTGTAGCGTTCTTCTTTGCAAGTGATGTAGCATATTCCTATTTGTGGAGCGATGTATTGTGAGGAGATCTGCATTGGGTTCCAGCTTCGGAGTAAAGTTGCGTGGTACTGTACTGGGCGCGTTTGCCTACGAAGCCCAGTGAGGTCAGGGATAGGGGCTGCCATTATGACTGTTTTAATGATGTCATGCTCAGGGGCGGGGGATTAGCTTTTGTGTAACAGATGCCGGTCAGCCAGGTGGATTGGTGGAATGATGTGATTATCAGAATATGGCTGGTCACAGGTGCCTGTGTTTGCGTGCGTTTCTTGGAGGGAGACTGAGGTCATGTCCATTTGAATGGCTTCTGTATTCGTGCCATCTGTGCCCTGCAGCTCCCATTGGCCCCTCTTGAGATGAGCCTGGCTGCTCAGTCACTCTGCCAACTTGTGTGGTACATGCTTATGCTGATGGTTGGTTTGTTTACTGGCAGGAGTACAGGGCTGGTGCAGTCTCACTCAGGATACTGCTTTGAATGTTGCCTTACACTGGTGTCAGTCGATGGGGGGGCCTGTTTTTGTTTGTCTCATTTTTCTGTTCATGTTGCTGGACTTGACCCTTCACATGCCTGTGCTGCATCAGTGCGGCAATGGTGCCATGGCAAATATGGATGGCCACTCACAAGGCACTTGGAGCCCCTAGATTCATTTGTTTGTTGGCAGGCATGGGTGACTTGTACATTTCACTGGTTGCATTGTGTAACTTCATTGCACCTACGAGGAGTTGTGCAATGTGGCCAGGGAGTGGTGTACAGGCACTCAGTAGGGCCGTTTACGGTTGGTTCGCGATGCCGTACTTCTCACCATGGCGGAATGGTACTTTCCGCCATGCTTGATGGCGTTAGGTGCATGTCCGCTAGGGTCAGAATTCGCGTACCGTTGCGCCATGGTGGTAATTACGGTTTGGCATGGCGCGCGTGCGCGTACTTGGTGCAGTTAGCGTTGGCGTTCACTACGGTGTCGCTAATGGCATCGTACTTTACGGTGACGGGTCATAATCGCACCGAGCGCTATTCGATGGCGGTATTGCATTTCCGCCATCGTTTTTCGATTTCCGCCAGGGTCGTAATGAGGGCCATTGACAAATATTTTCATACAAATAACAGATGTACAACAAAATGAAAATTGTAAAATGGGGAATGATATACAGAGAACTGTCATTGTATAAACTACAAAGGGAGATAACCACACGCCTGAGGACATGTAAGGAGATGCAGTCCTCCATGATGAGATTCCCAGGGCTGAAATAGTGCTATATTTAAATGCACTTTCGTCTTAACTTGCGAGGCTCCCTACAAAGGTGGGGCCCATAAGAGGGATCCCTTGGCGAGAAAGAAGTTGTCAGCTCTGTAAAAAGCAGAGGGAAGCAGAAACACGAAAACATTGACTGATTGGCTGTAGCGCAACACTAGGGCAGAGGAAAAGTTGCTTGGGAAAGTGCATAAGGTGATTAGAGGATTTCCACAGTAAAGTCAAGAGGCCTAGGCTCTTCTATTGATACTCTATCTGAAAGACCATTGCTTTGGTGAATATTTTAATAGTGATACAGAAAAAGTTTGGGGAAAATGTTTTTCTCGATTTGACCACCATAATGAAGTAGGAAAGGGAGTAATTTGTTGGATAGGTGGAAAATGTAATCTTGGGGGTTAGAAACGGAGGTCCTGATGGGTATATAGTATATGACATTATATTGTATTGTGTTGAATGAATGTCTGTAATGTTTGTTTTAGAATGTTGTGCCGGAAGTCATTTATTGACATTTGTAAGAGTTATGAAGTACATGATTAAAAATGTGTTCTCATTTTTAAGAAACTATAAAAACAAAACAAAGTAGTCTGGTGGCACTGCCATAGACATGCCACCTTACCATTGTATGAAAAGTTACTTCCATATTAGGCCAATTATAGCTGCATGTTGGGTATTGTCATATGAAGAGTAGATCCCCTACATTGCCAATTGCTGCAGTAATACAGTATCAAGCAATTCAATAGATGCAAGTCACTTTCAGTGCACAGGAGGCTTAATTTTATAATGATAATGATTTCTTATTTATGTAGCACTTTCGCCAAGGCACTGTACATAGCTCATATTTACATACAACTATCATCCCAACCAAAGTTGGCACTCATTTATCAACCTCAGAAGAATGAAAGGCTGAGTTGACCATGCCAGGATTTGAACCTGCAGATCGCACACAGATCACAGCAGTGAGGGCTCAACCCACTATCTTACCGCTTTGCTATTAAAAATGCAATGCCACCAGAAGAAAGTATGTCAAAACTAGTTGCACATTGAAGGCCAGACGCGTAATAACACTTACGTTTGATGTAGCCTTTATGATGCACAGTAAGAAATGCCATGCCACAGTAAAACATACATAGACTGGCAGCACCAAAATGCCAATCTAACCACATAATAACACTTATCCTGCTTACTTTATCATAGCTCCCTAGAAAATTATACAATGCCACAGTAAGGATTGGTTGCACTCAAATGCCAGTCTAGCCAGGTAATTACACTTATCATGATTGCTTTATTAGAGATGCCCAGCACAAAATGTCAAGCCACAGTAAGCAATGGCTAATCTAGTTGCAGAAAAATGCTAGTCTAGACACATAATAACACTTATTAATCATTCTACATTGTAGATGCCCAACAAATTATGCCATGATGCAGCAAGAAATGGCTAGACTGGCTGTACCCAAATGTCAGTCTACACAGGTAATACACACTTATCATGCTTACTTTATTATAGATGCCCTGTAAAAATGACATGCCACAGTAAGAAATGACTATACTTGCTGAACCCAAATGCCAGTCTAGATAGGTAATAACACTTATCATGCATAATTTATCATAGATGCCCTGTACAAATGTCATGCCACAGTAAGAAATAACCAGACTCGCTGTACCAAAATGCAAGTCGAGACACTAATAACACATATCATGACTGCATTATCATGGATGCCAATTACGTGTTAGAGCAGCCACCACCTGCCCCACCCTCCTGGCACATCGCTAATCCCTCCAAAACTCCTCCCCCAATCCAAAACTCAGCCCCTTTGCCCAACATTACCTCCATGTCCCTCTTCCTCATCCCAGTACTTAGGTATGAGGCAAGGTGCTTCATAGGTAAGTACTGGGATGAGGAAGGGGGTCATTCCGAGTATGGCGGTAGGGGGTTAACGGCACCAGTAAGGATGACAGTGCTGTTAACCCCCTACCGCCACATTCCGAGGTCCCTTAGCGGGTCCCAGCAGGACCGGCTGGTTTTATCAGCTGTCCTTAGCGGGACCCATTAAGAGACCATGGAGCTAATAATGTGCCTGCCATTTGCGACCCCACAATTAGTTCCCTCCCCATTCCCATTGAGCCCTATGGGGGCTCAAATGGGAATGGGGAATGGTATTCGAAATGGGGACTTACCGGGTCCGCATAGGTCGGAATATCCCGGTAAGACCCCATTCCGACTACCCGGACCCGAGTTTGGAGGCAGCCATGGTGCTATTAGCACCATGACTACCTCCAAACTCGGAATGACTCCCTAAGACTTGGGGTAATGAAGAATATAGGTAAGTATTCTAGCTATTAAACACAAGCACACCATTCACATGTTCATTTACACTGCACCCATCCACCATTCACTCACACTCGCAGCCACCCATACATCATGCACTCACTCACACACAACACATAATATACATATACATACATACCTTTTCACATGGACACACATTGACAAGAACAACACTTTCTTACCATTTCCAAATCAATTGCTGCAGGCAGGCCTCTCTCCCATGCTCCACACACACACGAAATCAGCTCTGGTTCCTGTTACGCAGAGAGCAGGGGAGACAGAGCCTTCTATGTTCTGTGCGGGGAAGGAGAGGGTTCTTTTTGAAGTTAGTCTGTGTTTTCACAAGATGTCCTCAGGAGCTGCTGAACCCCACAGTCCCTCAAAGGAGTTGCACCCTCAAACTGTTTATATATGGCTGAGCCCGAACACCTCCAATGGAAAGGGGAAGTGGATAAAATAACAAACAGTTCATATTGAACTAACTGTGCGAGCCGAGCGTCCCGAGACACTTTAATGTAAAATAAACAAAACATGAATCTGCTTGCCTGCAGTAACATTAAAGCCCACTAGAGGGCTCTTAGTTCTGTTAGCTTCAGAGAGGAAGCTGAGCCACTTTGCAAGCCATAGCTCTCAACCATTTGTGTCACAAAAGCGGGTGAAAACACCCGATTTTATTTTTGGCGGGTGAGAGGCCCATTGAAATGAATGGGCATGCAGGAGGCTTGGCGGGTGAGTCAGCTGTTTAGAAGGCGGGTGACACCCCCCAAAAGCGTGTGAGTTGAGAGTTATGGCAAGCCACGCAGAAGACGACTCTCTGGGGAATAATTGCCTACTCTCAGCGTGTTCCCAGCTCTGAGAACAGTCACTGTGCAAACCGCACACTTCCTTTTCAACTAAATGTACGCCATGAGAGAGCTTCCACGATAAGCTAGTTACACGACGATGGTTACGTTGCTGCAGATCTTGCGCTCTGCCATTGAAATGCGCGTCACATAGATGTTTGCCAGCTGTGCTAGTCTTTCTTTTTACAAAATGAAAAGCTTTGCAATTGCTTCTCAAAAGTTCAAATCATGACGCTGGTTACATTGCAGGCGCCCTTTCGTTCATTTACACTAAAGTGCGCTGAGCTGAACGTTGCAGTTGACTTCAATTTCACGCATGCAGCCCACAAATTAAACAGTTAAAGAAAACCAACTTTATTTCAGACTTCGGATCTTGATAAAAATGAAATTCTTAATATACTCAGTTCCAGTAAAAACAGAAATAAAAATTGTACAATTTATGTGTTAAGCACTTAGCTGCTGTCTGTAATTGTTGCTGATTTCTTCATTTAATTTCTCCTCTCTCCTGACTCTTGATCTTCTGAATGTTTTCTCCTGCTCATCAATCCATCTCTTCTTGCTGAAGGGGAAACTTAGGCCTAACTCGTGAAAATAACAAAACCACAACCTGCCTTATGGACTAAGGCTAATGAAAGTCAGTTGAGAATGTTGATCACTGAGCCTTTATTCACGCAGAAGTCAATCAGTGTGCAGAGTCTCATTCAGAGTCTATTTATCTTAGGCCAATTGAACTGTTGTTAACTTCACAGTAACAGTTAGATTGCTTCTTAACTCTCAGAATGGTTGGTTTCACTGTTAATATGGGGAGAACCTTGGCTTGGGTAATGCTTGTTCGCTTCTTTAATAATATATGAATGTTAACTTCAATATATAAACGGTATGCCATGTTAAAGTAAATAATACAGTTCAGACATTCTTTAGCAATCAAAATTAGGCACACACGACCACTACTTAATGTAGTTTTCAGAGTTTAAATATTGTAAAGATTGGCTTGAATTGTATTCCCATGGAAAGTGAAGGCTAGAGTTCAGTCCTCATTTGGGAATCACAATTAGGCACACGCGATCACTTCTTGATGTAGGTTTCACAAGTTAAAGATTTCAACAATTGTATTATCACAGTTAGATATTCGGTAATGGTCTTCGCAACCTTCACTTTTCTCAATTAGTGACACACAGCCACTCCTTCAGGCAGTCACAGTCCTTTAAGCATTTAAACAATGGATTTAAGCAGTGTTTGTTTTGTACGCGAGGGAAAGAACTTTAATTTTATACACAAGTGCTACATTTCCATTGTTCAGGTATTTCAGCTTCGACAAACAACTTCTAATCGCTTTAAACCATACGCGAGTGAACAGGGAACTGAATACTGTTGCTGGAAATGCTCACATAAGGTATTTGAACGCTGGACTTCACTCACTGGCTCCTTTAACACTTGCTCTGCGGGTTTCACTGCTTCCACAACTTCTACTGTTCTGGCTTCTTATGGAACCACACCTTCCTCTGTGAAAGTGTTTCCAGTCCGACCACACGTTTTGGAGCCCCTCTCACTCCTGAGACCCACGGCTTGACAACTGTTCCTCGCCTCAGTCTCCAGGACATTCACTGTGCTGCAACCACAGCAATCAAGCTCACATGGGAAAAGACAGCTCTCCTGCACGCCTTTCACTGGCCTGCCTCTGTACTTCAGAGTTTGGGGGAACAGGACCCTCTCAGAACAAGCAGGTGAAATCTGCTGTCTTCATGTTCCAGCATCCCTCTTGTTCTCCAACTTCTGCTTGGTTTGCCAGCCTCATGCCTTGTTCCTTCTGTACTACTGCTACAGCATGCATCCCTGTCACAGTTCCAGTTCCTTTCACTCCTTCCAATTGCCTGCACATGAGGGGGCCTTTATTGTATCCCAGGTGTGGGCTGTTAGGCTTAGTTGCCTGACAACTACAATTGCATGCCTTTTCAGCCCTCTTCTTCGTCCCAGTACTTCTGGAATTTTGGTACTTGAAGTCCCCTTCAACAAAGTTAGCTCTTTTAACAATAGAGTTAAATTTAAGGGTAGATTGCTTTCCCTTAAGACAAATAAAAAGG
This sequence comes from Ambystoma mexicanum, assembly GCF_040938575.1. Lineage (NCBI taxonomy): Eukaryota > Metazoa > Chordata > Amphibia > Caudata > Ambystomatidae > Ambystoma > Ambystoma mexicanum. Next base: position 125,095,442 of record NC_090932.1, on the reverse strand, counting down.
GACTGTTCAAATTAGTTGTTACAGAGGAAGACATTGGATTTAAAGCACCTTCTCTAGATCCTTTTACATTATACCTTTGGGAGTAAGTAGGGTGTTTATCCTGAGATACTTTGAAAGATCTTTCTGTTAATAAGGCTTGCTCAGATTTAACAGAATGTGTACCCTGGGTCATAGATCCTATATGTGGTTCAGGGACATTATAATGGCAATATGCCATTACCTGTATTGGCAATCCAGATAGGCACTTTCTGTCAGAGGACAAATACTGTGTCTCATCCCACGGGATCTCCTCACCACCTTGTTCCCTGTCTCCTCCCATGTGTTCCTCCCGCACTACACCACCCCCAAGGTTAGGATCAGGAAGTGTCTACCTTTCCCTGGACACATGGGAGGAGACTTTAGGCAAGGTTCCAGTGAGGGATCTGAGGGTTCGTCACATAACCCTGACGCCCCCATGGCCAACTCCATAGATAAAGCTATATCTCTCACCCATGATCGTCTCACCCTCTCTAATGACCATATCGTCAAAGACACCTACCCGTTGCCCTCTCCCTTGCCTCATCCAACAGGTGAGTTTCTATGCTCCTGGCGCACGGCCACTGTGCAGAAAACCAATGAGAGGCCCAAACTATCAAGTACGGTTGGTGCCCTCAGCACTGTAGAATCTCTGCACCACAATCTCCCACCCCCGCCACATTTCTGCCACCAGCACTACCAGCACAGAGATCGACGGATCCTCCACTGAATAAGCCGATGTTGGCCCAATGCAGTGGCAGATGGTATAGGCCACCATTACAAACCAGCATTCCCGAACCCACAGCCATGGCATATGGCCACTGTCCTTTACGTTCCTCCACAACCATTTCTGCCACCAGCCCAAACTATGCAAAATTCAGCTAATGCATTAATGTTGCGTCAGCCACTACCCACCATGGCAAAATGTATTCCATTCTACTCGGCGGGCAGATCCCCATCTCCCCTCAATTAATCATTGGCCTACCCAAACCCACTCCCTTCCATCCAAAACTTAATGAAACATCTACGATACGCACTCTCAGAGTAATGACTACTACTGCCACTACCACACCACCCAGAGCGTCGCCCCATCCCCTCTGCAACTTGCCACTTCTCATAAAAGGAGCCACTCATGTCACAATACCACTGCAAGCCTCTCCCACCACTGCCTTGGTATCAACCGACTACTCAAACTACGTGTCAAAACCTTCACATTAATACCATCTATGACAGCCACTAAATTCATTGTTCAAGGTGACTTTATCTTGGGCTTCAATGACCCCACTGACGCTAAATCAGCCTCTCTTATCCATTTGCTACATGAAATTCACACAATTAGTGTCATCTACTACTCATGATAAAGGGTGGATACTAGATTGGATTCTTACAACCCATACCCCTATCAACATCTCATCCATCAGTCCATTACCCTGATCGGATCATCTCCTAATAGAATTTGATCTCTCTCATGTCATACACGTGCTGACCCTGTAGACGGGGGGGCCAAATCTAACCCTGATACCCCCCACATGACTCTCAACACAAAGGCAGAGAAACAACAGATGTGCCTCACTCTTAAGCCCATCACCGATGTATCGAAGGTGTGAGAAGCGTTATTCGCTCAGGCAGCCATTCAGACCATATACAATCGATGATTTGGATGACATGGGAATTACATTGATAGAGCACATTGATTAACTGCAAAACTAGAGACTAATAACACCATCACTGATGTCACGAAGTAGCCACATTATACATGAAGTCACATGCATCCATTCATGAAGTTACACAAACATGCACTAGTTGATTGCATATAGGCACGAAGCATATGCTTATGACCCATGTAGGTAGAGGACAGACACACATACATATTTCTATATATTTATATCCTTTGCCAAAGCTGAAACCACAAGATGCAAAGAGTTCATATACTTAGCTTGCACATGCTTGACTGCTACTAACATAGAGAAGCCACAGGGAATGCAGATGCTATAGGTCCCTGAAACAAGTGGCAAAGGAGAGACAGGCTTCGAGTACATGGAGAAGCTGACATGATCGCTGCAGCCAGAGGCGAGCAGAAACAAGGCACCCAGCCAAGGACAAGTGAAGACGTGAAAGTTCCAGTTACCAAGACAATGAGCCACCTGCAGAAAATCAGGCTACAATTCTCATAATTACAAGCAGGACAGCTTCATTTCATGGTCTCTGCACATGTGACCCAGCCGAACAGGACAATGTCCATTCAACCAAGGACTGTTCCCATCGAAACAGAGTGGAAAGAAGCTACAAGTGTTGCCCACAAGCTGCTAACTGGATGCACTCTCCGAGGTTTAGATGATCAGAGATGGCAACATTAGGGAACACTTCGCACCTCCATGTTCATTCCCATTGCCTTGAAAAGATACACTCAGTCTGGTAACTGTCTAGGGTCCCAGGGATGAGAGCACACATTCTGCCCAATTCCGTTTCACCTTTCACGTGAGGATATCATTTGTTACAAGGGCCAATGGTCTCTCTGCAACCCTGTAACATTGTAGATTAATACTAGTGTAGGGGAGGACTGGCCGCGAGGCCCTCCTCACCTGCAGCCTTCTCCCCAGGTGAGGACCATGACTCGGTGGGCGTCCCCTCATGCCACCCGGGCCCAGGTGGAGGAGGGCTCACCCGCCGACGACATTGCCCACACGTATCCGTTCCCTGCATATACCAAAATTCAGTTAGGCCTAGAAGCCATCTTGTCTAGCAAAGATGGCGTGAGTTCAGCGCACTGTAGCGCGGCCCCCACCTTTGGAGGGCCTTTCATGCATCTCTGCCGCCGCAGCACCATGGCAGCTCCGCTGCGAGCGCGTTCCCATGGGAAAGTTGGGTACGAGCTAACACCAGATATTAACACTGTAACAGTCTGTTATCCACAATGTAATACTGCACCCCGTGTGACCTGGTCCGCGAGGCCAGGGCGACGCAGAAATGAATTCAAGTAGTGGTATTAGTGAACTACTCTTCTTAAACAGAATCTGCAAACTATGAATTAGCCATAAAAGTGAAATGTTTATATGACTTCACATTGTGACTGTACTAATGCTGCTAGATCACAGAGAAAGTGTCTTTAAGTCATATGTAGACACATGAACCCCTATATGTCTTCTTAAGTCACCCATAGTGGCAACCGTCAATCTCTGTGGTCCATAATATAGTTCTACCTCATGTACCGTCGAATGTATATAAATACTTAAACACTGTAGTAGATATAATACCATGTAATGAAAAGGTACTCGGACCGAATGTATTAAAGAAATGTGTAACGAAATTGAAATATAGATGTGTGTTTAAATAAGATCAAAATAAGGCAAAACATTATAAAAGTTCTGCATTCAAAAGTCAGCAACGCACGAGGAAAAAACCTTTGTGAATATATGCAAGGCCATTCTCCCTCCCACCCTACGAAGCCTGCCAGATGAAGAAGCTAAGGCATGTGCCGCGCTCCCTCTCCTCCCCCAACCAAGCTGGAGCCGCTTCAGAGAGTCAGAGGCCCCGGTACCGCACCCAAGGCCACAGCCCGCCACCTGTGTTATTTACAGCACGGTAATAAACCCACGTTTGAATCCACAGATCTACCAGCACCCTCTCGTAAATCCCACAACCCCCCCTAGACCACCCCAAGAATCATGACCCCGTGCACAGACGACCCCCAACGCTGGGACAAGACACAGAGACCCATTTATATAATAACTTCTAACGCAGCAGACAGACATGTATCATTCGGCTCAGGCCCCAGAGCCCAGCCCCTCGACCTAAAATACCGGTCAACAGGACACAGGTAAATCTCACCCCAACCGACAACCACCAGACCTCTCACGAGGTGCATTCCTCATGTGTTGCATTTATTTTATAAGATAAACTGCTGAGCGATTTATTGATGAACTTAAATGTCGTTTCTTGAATAACTGCAGTGTGCATGGCCTAGGGCAAACGAGTCAGGAAAGGTATTCATCTTTGTCACAGGCTGCCCCAGCATACCAACACCGCTCGGATGACCTCAAGCTGGCCTGCCAGGCCCAACCCAACCCACGAGGCTGACCAGTGACGTCCTCACGCCAAGACCAACCACGCTGCAGCAACACCTATAGTTAGTCGACGCCACCCAATCCCAATTAACTTGTGCCCCCTATAGTGTGTAGGTTCTGATGACGTTTTTTGTATTAGAAATACGCCTGTCTTTGCTATTGTCAGACAGAGCGCTCTCGGAGGTTGCAGAGTTCTTTGCATGCCCTATTCTTTGGATAAACTCCTACTTACGCTCACCCGCACTCTGTCTTGGCCTTATTCCCATTACGGGAGAGTCCCTTATTGTCTCTCATTGCGGGGAGAATCGTGCTGAAATTGGGGGCGCTTCCTTTCAGTGGTGACCCCGATAGCGTGATATCTCCAAGTTATTTTTCCTAACTCCTTTTAACGACCCCCTTTTGGCACGAGAATCTCCGGTCAAAAAGGGAAACGCACGGTGAGCCGGCTCCGGGAAGCTACCCGCCAACGGCGACCGGTACGCTTAGAAGTGCGCACTCAAACTAGAGGGGGTACGGGATCCCGGTTGAAAAATCCCCTTTGAGTACCGCTCGCCGGAGCCGGGGCTGACTGTTGAGCAGAAAGGCCACACCGCCTGGACGGACCCAGTTTCGGAGACTATCGGTTCAAGACGGGCACGTGAGTACCGAGTGCGAGCGATCGTAAAGGGGAAGGGAGGGGAAATTGTGAACAGAAGAACGGGGACAGGTAGAGGAGAAGAATAACGGGGGTCTACTAAAGACGGGTCTTGAAAATTTCTTTATCTTTTTCTTTGCATATGGCCATTAGGAGTAAGAAGTAAATGAAGAAGTAGAAGTGACGGAAACCTAGCTCCGAAAGGGGGTGGAAGGCGGCGCCGCATAGTGCTATCTAAACTAGTACTGGGAATATATAAAGAAGTAAAAAATAAGTTATTAGTGTCTGGCAAGGGAAGACACAGAGTATATTTTAGTGTTTGCTATTTCTTTCTATTCTTTTGCTCAGAGGGTAAGGGTCTGGACTACAAGTGAGCCTGGGGTGAACTGATTAACATAAAATACCAAGACAGGGGGGAAAACAGCAGAAATAGGGATCAAAAATACTGGCACATGCAGACGGGTATCTAGTTACCCGAGTAGAACAACAGGGACAGCTGGACAGGAAGGAAAGGGAGGAAAAAAGCGAGGTGTGAGTGGGAAAGCATTGTGAGGGGTGCGCGCACCGTGTGAATAGTAAAGAAGAACGACTGACCGTGAGGGGGTGCCAGAGAGTGTGGACCATAACTAGCAGGTGGTTGATTGTGAATGAAAATTGCGCGGGATTGAACAGGGATGCGAAGACAATGAGGAATGGCGAGTAAGAAAGAATGTTAGTAGTGAATTTAACTTGCGTGATATCATTGAGAAGTCCGCTCTTGTCTGGGCCATAAAAATATACTTAGACATATCTATACGTAACCAAAAGTAAAGGAGGTGAACACGGTCAGTGCTATTGATTTAGAATATGGGGGCAGAAACTCCCTTGTCACATATTTGCACGAGCTTACCGGGATACGCTGAACGAATCAAGAAATACCACGATCAATGGGTAACAGAATTAAAAGGGGAAGGATTGCCCCAGATTTGGCCTGAGGGGGGGTCTTTTGAAAAAAGCGTTCTAGATATGGTACGAACGTGCATTCACCTCAAGTATAAGGGCAAACAGTGGCAAAACAGGAAGGAGATATTAGATCTCTGGAGACTATTTGAGGAAATACCCCCACCCAAAGCTTCGGCACCAAATATTGATCTACCTTCCACCACAGATAACCCACTGATGATTCCAAGAGAGGAAAAGGAACAGCTAAATACAGAACAACCTGCGGAGGAGATTAGTTTGTACCCGATATTACGTAAACCAGCCCCCGCAGCAGGGTATAGTGATCCTACTTATGTGCCTCCCCCTACAACTACTACACCCCTAAGACCAACAGCCCCCCCACCATACGAAAGCACTAGAGAGCGTGCCCAGACAAGCACGCAGAGAGGGGACATAGAAAAGCTAACGAGCGATTTAGAATCAAGGCTCTCGATAGCAAAGGATGAACTCTCAAGAATAAAAGACATATGTGAGCGTACAGCATGCACTCCCACTCGATCAGGACGTGTATCCAGAACATCAAGTGAAAGTAGACCAATTGAGGAAGGATGGAAAAAGGGTGAAATATTGTTCAGAATTGAGGAAGAACCGACAAGAATAATACAGGTGGAAACACCAGAGGGGAGCATCGGTGATGTATCACGGCAGACAGGGATCAGAGAGGACCTGCTATGTGATGTCCGAGGCGAAATAGATGAGAGTGATAGGTTGAGTATGGCAGTAGGAGGGGAAAGCGAGGAGCTGGACGGTGCATGCTCGCTAGGAACAATAGATGATGAGTGGATGGGACGACTAAGGAATAGAGTGGGGAGGATGGCGTCATTGGGGTCAGCGACGACCAAAGTGGGTGAGGGCGCAACGTTAAAAGGAAAATTACAACTTCCACTAATACACAGAGGGGGAGGAAGACCAAACTATATACCCTGGGCCCAGATGGATAAGGCTAATTTGATGAAGTTATTGCCCCCGTTGTCCGGAGGGGCGAGCAAGTGGATATATGCATTCGAGAAACATACTGCCGGCATACCGCTGGCAGTAGGTGATGTGAAAAGCCTACTAGTATCAGCAGTAGGAGATCAAGCAGACAGAGTATGGGTTAAGGCTGGTTTCCCGGCCGTGACATTAGATTGTGACCGTCATGATGGAGCGTCTTTTAATACAGTGCGGGCACGGGTTTGGGATGCGCTGCGGGAGACGTTCCCAGATACTCCAGATTTACAGTCAGTAATGCAGTGTACAATGAATGACGGGGAGGATGCTATGGATTACATTCTCCGGGTGCAGGAGATGTGGAGAGCGGAAACGGGCACATCCTGGCATCAATCCACATCTCTATTTTATTTTATCATTAAGAGAGGGCTCCCAAAAGAGGTGCAGAAGGCACTCGATAAAATAGCGGGCGTTGAGGCAAAGGGGTGGCCAGAGATCCAAAGTATAATAGTGCACCATTGCAAAAGGATAAAAGAGAGAGAGAGGGAAGTAGCACAGAAAAGGTTGGCAGACGAGGCAAAGTTGGTACAATCAAAACTGGTGAAGGTTGCAGCAGCGGTAGCAGGGCTCCCACTCATGAGGGAGGGAGACGAAGGAGAGGAGGGGCAAATAGCAATACAAGGAAGAATAGCAGCAAATTGGGCAGGACAAGGACAAGATTTACGCCCACTCAATGATGTGATTCAGAAAGAGTTCCCTCTAGTGCCGAACCCGGCCACAATACTATGCAACATCCCAAAAACAGCATCTCATTTCACAGTTATTGACTTAAAAAATGCGTTCTTTTCGATCCCCTTAGCAGAAGAGAGCAGGTACTTAACAGCATTTACACTAGGGGGGAGGAGATTTGAACACTGCAGACTACCACAAGGATATTGCGAAAGCCCAAGCATATTCAACAGGATATTACATGAGGATCTAGGGAACCTATCTGTAGAAAGTACGGTGATTCAGTACGTTGACGATTTATTGGTTTGTGCACAGAGCGAGGAAGAGTGTAGAAAGGATTCAATAACACTCCTGACATTACTGGCCAACAAGGGGTACAAGGTGGATAAGGGTAAGTTACAATACTGCCTAACAGAGGTCCTATACTTGGGACAGCTAATATCAAAGGATGGAAAACGGATCATACCAGACAGAGCAGAGGCAATTAGAGCCGTTGGAGAGCCCAAAACAGTAAAGGAGATGCAAAAATTCCTGGGCATGTGCAACTACTGCCGAGCTTGGATATTAGACTACGCAGCATATACAAGGCCCTTGTTACAGGCACTTAAAGAAGCACAACAGGAAAACAGACACATAGAATGGACAGGAGAAATGAACACATCATTTAACTCACTGAAGGAGCTAATATCAAGCGCTCCAGTTCTGGCAAACCCAGATTATGGACGCGAATTCTTCTTATTTTCACATTGCAAGGGAACACTGATGACCGCAGTGCTGACACAAAAGACATCGTTGGGTCACAAGCCACTGGCTTACTATAGCGGCACTCTGGACGCAGTAATGCAAGGACATTTCGCGTGCGAGCAATCTCTCGCTGCTGCCGCGTTCGCCATTGAAAAAAGTGCCACAATAGTAATGGGCTGTCCAGTAACACTGTTTGTGGAACACTCACTATTTGCAATATTAGAGCGATCAAAAAGCACATTAACAACACAACGCGCCACAGCATATGAGATAATATTGTCCAGTGCAAACATCCATATAGTAAGATGTAAAACTGTAAACCCAGCCACATTCATCACGGAGGCGTGCACAATAGAAGACATGCAGAACCACAACTGTGCATCATACACCGGTGACGAGGGTCAGGATCAGGTGGTTTTTGAGAATGCCCTGAACGAGGGAGAGGTGTACTTCGTGGACGGGTCGGCCTCAATTGACATGGAGACAGGAGAGAAACATGTGGGTATGGCAGTGGTACGATTAGAGGAAGGTGAATATGAGACACTAGTGCAATACCGCCTCCCATCACACTATTCAGCCCAAGCAGCAGAACTAATAGCACTAATAGAAGCATTGCATGCAGCTAAGGGGTGCGCAGTAACAATATACACAGACTCAGCATACATGACGACCACAGTACACGGAGGGCTGGCACGGTGGGGGCCGAGAGGGTTTCGACGAGCAGATGGAACACCTGTCCAACACGCAGAATTGTTAAAAGAATTGATTGAGGCACTGCAAGACCCCACGGCAGTGGCAATTGTGAAATGCCAAGCCCATACTACAAACACAGATCTTGTATCTTTGGGAAACGCGGCAGCAGACGCCGCCGCCAAAGAAGCTTCATACTTTCAAAAAGGTGAGGTAGGGGAGTACATGTTGCACCACACAGTAAGCCAAGAGGTTCCCACAGGATATAACATGATGCTCACACAAGAAATACTAGAGCTGCAAGAGGGAGCTAGTGCAGAAGAAAAATTGCTATGGACTAAGAGAGGATGCAGCAAATCACCAACAGACTTATTGTGGCGACAAGAGAGTTCAGGAAAAGCAGTGATGCCAGTTACGTTGTTAGAAATAGCCTTTCAACAACTACACTTCCCTGCACATAATGCTAAGCAACACATAGTGGCAGAGATACAAGAGGATTGGTTTGCACCTTGCCTCCAGGAACACATCACTAGGCTGGCATTGGAATGCACGACATGTCAAATTTACAACTCAGGAATGACATTACGCACACTGAGAGGTACAATACCAAAACCCAATGGCCCATTTAGAGAGCTCCACATCGATTATGTAGATATGGGAGAAAGGTGCAATGGGGCTCGTTACATGATTGTGGTCGTATGTCCCTTCTCAAGGTGGGTGGAAGCGGGCCCCTGTGCACGTCCTGACGCGAAAAGCGCCGCAAAGTTCTTAGTGAGGGAGGTATTCCCGCGCTGGGGAATTTGCGACGTGATTCGCTCAGACAACGGCACTCATTTCGTTAATGAACTGTTCAAGGAAGTGACTACATTATTGGGAATAAAACACAAATTATGTTCAATTTATCATCCTCAAAGTAATGGCGTAGTGGAAAAGATGAACGGCCTGCTGAAAGGCAGGTTGTCAAAACTATGTTTTTCCCTAAAAAAGACCTGGATGTACTGCCTACCTCTGGCCCTGTTCGAATTGCGCAATCAGCCAAGCAAAGACCATCATTTATCCCCACACGAGATCGTCACGGGAAGGAGAATGCACACAACACATTCGCCTCTCCGTGAACGTTCTGACGCACACAGAAGCGCTGCGGTATTAGGTGAGGAGTTTACCGACTACTTGAAAAAATTAGCACAAGCAGCGCGCGTAATTGCAAAACAACTTGCCCTGCCCTTCACAAGAGAGGAAGGAAATGCAACAGAAGCAGTAACACAGCCGGACAAACAGTCACAGCTGATGCCAGGCGACTACATATATGTCAGAAGTTTTGTGAGAAGGTGGAATGCACCACGTTTCCATGGCCCTTATGAGGTAGTGTTTTGCACGCCCACGGCGGTAAAGGTGAAGGGCCTGAGATATTGGGTGCATTTGACAGATGTACGCAGGGCGTATAGCGCCGTGGAAGGTGAGGTACAGGACGAGGCACAGGCAACAGCGGACAATGGAGTTGTGCAGAATGAATGATGGGAATTTTGTGTGCATTAAGTGATGAACATTGAACGCGACTGGCGCATGGCAAGTGTACTAAAATAAATATGTATATATATATATACTTTTTACAACTTGTGAAGGTTCTTGTGGGTTTTTTGGTTTTGGAGAAGTTTTTTTTCTCACTTTCCTTTTTTATATATGAAATAATGTACGGATAGTAATGATTGTAAAATTACCTTGTCTGTGGACACACCCCCTCCCCCACCCACTCCCATACTTTGTCGAAACAACGTCACAACGTTGAAAAATGTTTACATGCTTGTACTTAATGCACTTTTGTGTTTCAAACAGGATTTACCATGGCATCCAATGGGCAGCCTGCAACTAATAGATTTGTTAGATTTAGAGAAATGTTAGTAGATAGATTTACATATTCATACGAATGTGGTTTATCAATGTGTGTTATTGTGTTCTTCATATCAATATTTTGCCTGGTAACATATTGGTTCATAGCGTTCATCTCTATCGAGATGAACGAGGGGGGAGGGGGGAGTAACATCACCCTGGCCCCTGGGACGAATTCAACTACAAGTATGAATATTAAAGAAGGTGATTTTTTGGTCTGGGATGGATCACACTTTGTATGGGGTTACTATACTGCAACACCCACTGCTGCCCTGTCACAATCAAGAAATTTCCAAAAAGAAATGGAAAATGACACAATGTCCCTACCTGAAATATATAACAGCCCCACTACCCTTCCCGCCCCGATACAAAACAGTGATTTGTTGTTTATTGAGGAAAATGGAAAAGTAATTACGATGACAGAACACAAGTTCCTATATGAGGAACTGGAAAAGGGGGGTGGGAAGGAGGAAGGGGGGCCTATTTTTTCACCTATCGAAACTAAAAGGTATAGGAGGAGGGAGAAAAGTAGGCGAAGAAGAGAGACAAGTAGGAGGGGGTATGATGAGTATTATGGGTTAGGCTTAGACAAGATGGAAGACCCACGACACCCCCACCAAGCAAATAAATGGTATGCAGATATGAGTGCAACAGCTAAACAGACAACCAATGAAAGCTGTTATGTCTGTTCGCTCATCCCCCATGCATCAGGCACACCCAAAGTGTTGTTGCCAAGAGAATTGCCCATTGTGGATGCCCAATGTCTCCTTCATCTCACACTGTGTAGAATAAAGAACACCTTCCAAGCACACGATGTCTCTTTCAAAATGATACAGAACGACAAAACGTGCTATCCAAAAGCGTCTGGAGTGGTCTGTCTTAAAGAACCCTTTTTTGCAATACAAGGGACACTGTTTTCCGAAAACAGATGGAAAGATGAAGAAGTACTGTGCAAAGCGGAAGTACTGAGAGGTGTCCAACCAGACAAGCTGCGGTGGATGGAAAAAACGTGCACACCAATATGGAAAGAACACATCTCTAAACTAACATGGGTAACAGCGATGGAGAAACCCTTCAAGCTACAAAGTGAAATAAAAAACGAACTATGTTTCAAGGGAGAAGGAAAAGTAGCAATGGGAACAAATAAAAACTGTAACAAAACTCTCACCATCCCAGACATGAAAAAAGGAACAGCAGCGCTAATGGACACATACTGGGTATGCGGGAATCAGGCTTACTTGCACCTTCCCCAGGCATGGAGTGGCAGCTGCTCAATGGCCACCTTGCACTCGGCCCTAATGGTGATTCCAGAAAGTCACGTCGACGAAAATAAAAGGACGCAAGGAAACGTGAACCAAGGTGCAACTTCTCCCACTGCAAAAGCGCACCTCTATGTCCTGTCCTCCGGAGGGAAGGAAGAGGAGCTATCACGGAACAAGCGAGCATCGAACTACATATCACAAGCATCATCCGATTTATTGGCACAGATCCCAGACAGGTATCGCCTGTTCAGCTCCGTGGAAACATTTTTTGCCTCACTAGTTTCAAGTGTCCAAGCAAGAGCAAATGCAAAATGGCTCCAGATCACACGGTGGGAACTGATTCAGCTGGCCAATGACACTGAAGAAGGGTTCAACATAATAAAGGTGGAACTACGAGCTCTGCGACTGATGACCATGCAGAACAGGTATGTTCTGGACCTGTTAACAGCGATGGACGGAGGTGTTTGCCGAAAAATAGGAAGTGCCTGCTGCACGTTCGTACCTTCTGAAGACGCAGAAAATGGGTCCCTGTCCCACGTCATTGAAGCAGTACATAACCTGGGAGAGAAGATGAAGATGGAAGGTGGGGCTAAAGATAGCTCATGGTTCGACAATATCTTCTCCTGGGTTCCCTCATGGCTTGGAATGGCAATGAAGTTCTTGATACCAGTTGTGGTGTTCCTCCTCGTGGTGTTCTGCCTGTGCCAGGTGGGCCTCCGATGTTGTGCTAACGCAGTCCCTAACGGTGCAATGATGATGGTGACAGTGGGCAACTCTGGTGGTACAATTAGGGCGACACAAGAAGTACATGTACAGACAGGAACAGATAACACTCCCAGGTACCAGTTAGTGCCTATGTACCGTGATAAGTACATAGTAGACAAACTATGGCACACCACTATCAAAGAACCCCGAGATGTGGAACTGGAATGGTATGAGGAGGTCTGGGTAGACTTGGAAGAAACTGGTGACTGTATATATTTAACATGTACACCAGACGAGTATGCTAGAAGAGGTGAGAGCTTGAGGGGGGTATGTAGGGCATGGATGCCTAGAAAAGGAACACCTGCATGGGATGACGCAGTGATAGAGGAACAAGAATGTAGAAGATTGGAAGAGCTAAAGAATTCGTTACTTTAGTAACGAAAGGGGGGAAATGTAGGGGAGGACTGGCCGCGAGGCCCTCCTCACCTGCAGCCTTCTCCCCAGGTGAGGACCATGACTCGGTGGGCGTCCCCTCATGCCACCCGGGCCCAGGTGGAGGAGGGCTCACCCGCCGACGACATTGCCCACACGTATCCGTTCCCTGCATATACCAAAATTCAGTTAGGCCTAGAAGCCATCTTGTCTAGCAAAGATGGCGTGAGTTCAGCGCACTGTAGCGCGGCCCCCACCTTTGGAGGGCCTTTCATGCATCTCTGCCGCCGCAGCACCATGGCAGCTCCGCTGCGAGCGCGTTCCCATGGGAAAGTTGGGTACGAGCTAACACCAGATATTAACACTGTAACAGTCTGTTATCCACAATGTAATACTGCACCCCGTGTGACCTGGTCCGCGAGGCCAGGGCGACGCAGAAATGAATTCAAGTAGTGGTATTAGTGAACTACTCTTCTTAAACAGAATCTGCAAACTATGAATTAGCCATAAAAGTGAAATGTTTATATGACTTCACATTGTGACTGTACTAATGCTGCTAGATCACAGAGAAAGTGTCTTTAAGTCATATGTAGACACATGAACCCCTATATGTCTTCTTAAGTCACCCATAGTGGCAACCGTCAATCTCTGTGGTCCATAATATAGTTCTACCTCATGTACCGTCGAATGTATATAAATACTTAAACACTGTAGTAGATATAATACCATGTAATGAAAAGGTACTCGGACCGAATGTATTAAAGAAATGTGTAACGAAATTGAAATATAGATGTGTGTTTAAATAAGATCAAAATAAGGCAAAACATTATAAAAGTTCTGCATTCAAAAGTCAGCAACGCACGAGGAAAAAACCTTTGTGAATATATGCAAGGCCATTCTCCCTCCCACCCTACGAAGCCTGCCAGATGAAGAAGCTAAGGCATGTGCCGCGCTCCCTCTCCTCCCCCAACCAAGCTGGAGCCGCTTCAGAGAGTCAGAGGCCCCGGTACCGCACCCAAGGCCACAGCCCGCCACCTGTGTTATTTACAGCACGGTAATAAACCCACGTTTGAATCCACAGATCTACCAGCACCCTCTCGTAAATCCCACAACCCCCCCTAGACCACCCCAAGAATCATGACCCCGTGCACAGACGACCCCCAACGCTGGGACAAGACACAGAGACCCATTTATATAATAACTTCTAACGCAGCAGACAGACATGTATCATTCGGCTCAGGCCCCAGAGCCCAGCCCCTCGACCTAAAATACCGGTCAACAGGACACAGGTAAATCTCACCCCAACCGACAACCACCAGACCTCTCACGAGGTGCATTCCTCATGTGTTGCATTTATTTTATAAGATAAACTGCTGAGCGATTTATTGATGAACTTAAATGTCGTTTCTTGAATAACTGCAGTGTGCATGGCCTAGGGCAAACGAGTCAGGAAAGGTATTCATCTTTGTCACAGGCTGCCCCAGCATACCAACACCGCTCGGATGACCTCAAGCTGGCCTGCCAGGCCCAACCCAACCCACGAGGCTGACCAGTGACGTCCTCACGCCAAGACCAACCACGCTGCAGCAACACCTATAGTTAGTCGACGCCACCCAATCCCAATTAACTTGTGCCCCCTATAGTGTGTAGGTTCTGATGACGTTTTTTGTATTAGAAATACGCCTGTCTTTGCTATTGTCAGACAGAGCGCTCTCGGAGGTTGCAGAGTTCTTTGCATGCCCTATTCTTTGGATAAACTCCTACTTACGCTCACCCGCACTCTGTCTTGGCCTTATTCCCATTACGGGAGAGTCCCTTATTGTCTCTCATTGCGGGGAGAATCGTGCTGAAATTGGGGGCGCTTCCTTTCACTAGTAGAGGTTTGTCCTAGGAGGAGCCACTAGATTTGACTAACCCATATAGCTCCCATATGTATCCAACCCAAACTGACCAATGTAAATGTGTGATAGGTTTCTGGGATGGAACCTGGATTTGTGTCATAAAACCGGGTGACACATGCTTAGAAGACAAGAGCTCCAGAGGATACTTGTTTTTCTGGTTTGATCCATGTCATTTTGTTTGCTAATAAAAGACAGTTACTTTGACCCATGGCTGAGTCTTCCGTTCTTGTGGTGGGTAGTCTTTGATGGGCCAAAGTGTTCTGTGCTGATAATTGGGTTGACTTCTAAAGAGTCCTAGCCACACCTTTAAAACCCCCTCTACTCAAACCAACTACATTCTGGTCTGTAACACTCACAGGCCCAGGCATGAGACCCTCAGCAGACACTCCAGTCCCTATTCCCCCATATCACCAGTCAATATCAGCCTGATGACTTAGCTAACCTCTACCACCTGAGCCTCCTCCATACCACGGACCAGCATCATGCCCCCCTAAATTCTAAAATTCCTAAACCTCGTAAACCCGACAACATTTGGTCCACAGAAGAGCTTGTCACACTCTGCAGAGACAAAAGAGTGCTAAAACATCTTTTCAGGAAGCACCCCACACCTGTAAATTGCATAAACCTCTTTAACACTACCAAGTTATACAAGAAAGCTATAATCCTTTATAAATCTACATCCTATACCATCAGAATTTCCAACACAAGCTCAAATGTCAAAGAAATATTCGCTAATATCAGAAAATTATAAAACCCTGCCGCTGCAAACACTCTAATTAGGTCAGGCAAAGCTTGCTGCACCACTATCCAAAATGCACTTGCTAAAATAATTGACTGATTATGTAAGAAGATCAGTGCAAAACAACGACAACTGGCTTCTAAATCCCCACCACCAGTTATCCCAATGTCAAAGTGCTTCACATGGGAATTGATTGGGATAATTTGAATCACTGCCTATTGGCATGTCTACATATCAGTTGCTTGTGTACATAGACAAGCCATCATAAAACCACAGCAGTAACAGTGCTAATACTGATCAATTAAATGCAAGGAAACAGCTGAGCTGTTCTATTATCTGTTCTTAGGCCATGTCATGTGGTTCCACCTTTAATTGAACATATCCACCTAGCTCCTTTTTTCTGTGCTATCGTTTTCCCTTGCCATCTCTTGTGTAGTGCATTGTAAATGGGCAATATTTGTTGTGATTGCCTATGGTCCTTACCTATTCCTGGATTCTTTCTTTAATCATTTGCAAGACGCTGTCCACAAATGCTTTGTTGCATTCATGCATGGTAACATAGACACAACATGTTGTTACTGTCTATTTTGAATACTTTTGTTCTCCTGAAGTCTTGGGCACAGATGGTGTGTTACACATTTGTAAAATCTGCTTGGTTTTCTTGAAAACCGTGTGCAAGCTTTTAGCCGGGAGGAGTCGAGATGGTGTGGTCTGATGACTTTTCTGATCGTTTTGGCTTAGGAGAATGATGATTTGGGAAGGGGAAGTATCAATACACATGTATGTTGAATATAAGTATATTCCAGTTAAAGCTAATGTTGTCTTGTGAATTCATCTTGTGTATACCTACATTCATATATAGTCCCTAATTTTAGCAAAGAGTAAACTTTGTTTCGAGCAAGCATATGCAATTGATTTTTGAAATTCCTTGTGTAGGATTTGTAACAGGAACACTACTTGGATTTTGAAAATTATGAGAAAACCAATTTTGGATTGGTATATTAAGAGATTACTGGAATTGTGAACTAGGCATGGATTTGAATTGTGTATACTGGGATAGTGCACAAAATACGAAAATACTATGGTTATTAAATTTGGAATATACTGGCATAATGCAATTAGGGAATATACTGGGGCTGTCAAACTGAGAGTTGTTTGGATTTTGCAGAATATATTGAGTGTATCCTAGGATTGTAGCAATAGCTATGTTCTCGGATTTTCATAAAAGATGTATACTGGGATTTTGCAATTCGGAAATATTCTGGAATTGACTTTTGTTAAACAGGGAGTCTACTGGCATCCTGTAAACTAGATAAAACATTGGGAATATATTGGGATTTTTGGAACTCGGTATGCATTTTGATTGCACTAATTGTGGTATACTGGGGTTGTAAAACGAAAAATAAAATGGTGGTATGGAAACTGAAAACATACAGAAAATGGCTAACTGATGGAGAAGAATTGGGTGTGATTTGGAAAATTGGAAATAAACCGGGTGTATATTGAAGTTGGATAATCTGTGACTGTGCTTTAATTGCACTAATTGTTGTATGTTGGAGTATTCAAACAAAGATTATATGGGCATTATGCAAATTGGAAATATACTGATATTGTATGACTGGGCGTAGAATATCAGCTTTAAATAACATTGAATGTAAACTGCATGCAGGGGATAACCAATGTTAGCACCTATGTGCAGTGGGTTACCCTGCATGAATTGCTAAACCTTTAAAAGGTGGCGGTGAAAAGGAAAGAGTAAAGTGAGGTAAACTCACTTTACTCCTTTACTCTCCTCTCCATCTTGTGAACAACTAAATATCACCTGCAAATTATGCTTTAAAGACAACGTTTACTAATGGATTTCTGTGGCATTTACTTGGTTGTAATTAGGCGGAAAACCAAAAGAGATTCCATAGGAATCCATTCCTTGTATGCCTTCATAAAAATCTCAAAATAATGTTGTCATACATGAAGGAGGAGGTCAGCATGTTGATTTTGCTCCTTGTCCCTCCTCCGCCTTGTGTCAACATGGAAATGTTCTTGGCTGTTAAACGAAGTCTGCATTAAGTTATAAAAGCAGTACACCATGCTTTTATGGCTCCTTTTAAGCACCTTGGATTGTGAAATCTGGGAGTAGGCTGGGTTATGAAGTGGAGAAAGGGGGACAGACTACAGCACTAATGGCATTTTAAATTCTTCAAATTTCCCGCCGCAGGGGACCCCACCAACCACGACCAGTCATCTAGTGGTTTCCCTAACCACGGGGGGGGGGATAAACCCGCTCTCCCACTGGCGCTGAAATCCTTGAGTTACTCGGCTGGCACATCCATAGACAGTCACTCCGGGGGCACCTCCCCACCGTAGATATCTCCAGACTCTCCCGGTCTCTCCCCCTACACGAGTCCTATCGCGGCAGTGGGCCCCGCGGCAGACAGTTGCCATACTCTGCCGCAACCAGCACCCCATGAGTTGAAAGGAGGACCTTTCCAAGTACCAGTTTGCGGCTGGAGGGGACAAAATGGCAGCCGGGTCTCCTTCAGTGCCGCCTCCCGACCTAGGAGCCATCCATAATAACATCCAGATGATCTTGGAGGAGATAGGTGGGATTCGGACCGACATGGGTGCTAAATTGGCCGACCTTACCACTAAAGTCACCACCCTGGAAGACCGCGTGGAGGGAGTCGAGAACAACCAGCTCACCACAGTGATCCTGGAGACGCAAATGGAGGCCAGGTTCCAAGAGGTACATCATAGGGAGGAGGAATTACGGTTCAAGGTTGACGACATGGAGAACAGGGAAAGGAGGAACAACTTGTGCTATTTTTGGCCTCGTGGAGTCCGAAGGGGAGAGCCCGCAGGCACTGGAAGGCAAGGTTCACGATATTATAAGAGTCATCATGGGGGCGGAGGCCAACACCAAGATTAAACTCGACAGGGTGCATCGAGCCAGCGGAGGAGGTAGGGGCCCGAGGTCGGTGCTGGCCCGACTGCATTACTACAAGGACAAAGCGAGGATCCTGGAGAAAGCCAGGAACTTCGGTGATATCCAATATGGAGACTCTAAGGTGGCAATCTACCAGGACCTCTCAGCCCTCATCCTCGCAATGAGAAAGAAATGCGGAGCCCTCACCAGATGGTTACAGGGTAAGGGGGTCAGGTATCACTGGGGCCACCCCTTCTACTTGGCATTCGAGTGGTTGGGGGAAAGATACCACCTGGTGACGGAGGAGGACATTCTGCGGGCCACTGGTGACCTGGTGGGAGACCGTGCCGGTCCATCCGGCGGATCAGGGGGTGAGGCCAGGAACCCATCGCAGGGCCCCGACAGACTGGGGCAACCCAGTGGCACGACCAGGGTCAAGGGGGCGCGCAAGTTCCAAAAAACCAGGCACCCATCATCGGCCTCTGAGTACCACCCGAAATGACAGCTACATTACCTCATTGCTTGAGCACGAGATTCCCCATTTGACCACGGTCGCTGGGGGCCATGCCGCTGGCTCTCTAGGGCCGGTGACTGGGGGCCACATGGAGGAGCGCCACGTTGGCGCCGAGCTGGGCCCGCGGGGGGAGTTTTGGGTCTGTTCACTGTTTTTCTTTCCACAATGTTTATTGACTTGTTCTATGGACCTGAGCGTCGGGTCCGCGCCTGGGGACACGGGGGGAGGTGGGGGACCTCGGGAGCAAGGTCATGCCCCACATGATTGATTAAAGGTTCACACACGTACACTTTGATTTGAAGAGAATGGGTTATTCACATGTTCACACTACCCGGGGCTGGGGTAGAGTCCTTGGTGGTTTGTTGACCGTCCCCGAAGGAGATCGGGAGACATGGACGAATGTCTCAAGACGGGGGGGGAGGAGGGAGGGGGAAAGGGACAGGGGGGAGGGGTGAGAACGACCATCATCAAGGTCGAAATGGTAGCACCTAGAGGGGTTTACGGGGACGGTGGGGGGACCAGCCAGTTCGAACAAGAATCTTCTATTTTACAGCAGGCCGCACGCAAGCATTACACTACGGTGAAGTTAGAGATGGACTACCAAGACGACAATGGTTGAAGGCAAGATAGGCACACTCAATGTCAAGGGCCTCAACTCTCAAAACAAGAGGTCACTGACCAGTAATATGTTCCGCAAACAACAGCTAATGGTGCTGTTCCTCCAAGAAACCCACTACAGACAGGGGAGGGAATCACCCATCAGGGAGAGGGAAATTGGAGCCAACTTCTGGGCCTCCCACAGAAGCTCGAAGAAGGAAGGGGTGGGGATTCTCTTGAGCAAAACATTCCACCTTACTAATACAGAAACCAAGAGAGGCTTTGGGGGAGGTTCCTGGGGATTAAGGGTACTTACGAAGGGGAACACATAACCATGGCCACCCTCTATGCTCCCAACTCAGGCCAGATAGTTTTCCTGACCCAGATCCTAGGGGTAATGGATGAATGGGCTGAAGGGGCCATGATACTGGGGGGCGACTTCAATCTGGACTGGTGGATGGCAAGGGCAACGGAACCGAAAGGGATAACTAAAGATAACCTAACGTTTCAGACCCTTTTGAGGGAACATTACTGGGAGGACGTCTGGCGAGTGGCATACCTGGAGCCCGGGGGATACACATTCTTCTCCCCCCCACACCATACCTACATCAGAATTGATTTCCTTTTAACTTCTAAAGAGGGGAGTGGGGTAGCTACAGCCCCAAGGGTTGAGGCAATAACGTGGTCCGACCATGAGCTTCTTGTGGCAGATTGGTCGCTCCCCCTGTCCCCCAGGTCAGCCCGGTGGTGGCGCAATGATATGCTCCTGAGGGATCCGGTCTTCAGGGACTTCCTTAGAGGCGAAATGGAGGCATATTTCGAGACGAACGACGATGGGGAGACAGATATGATGACAGTGTGGGAGGCGGCAAAGGATACCTTTCGTGGTCTCCTCATAGCAGAGGGTTCCAGGCGTAAGAAGGAAAGGGGGCTCATTGAGGCCAAGTTACAGGCAGAACTCAAGAGCCTGCGGGGTAGGCTTACCCAGGAGGGGGCTGACAGGGAGTCCCTCCTATCGGAAATGCGTGAGAAGCGCCAGGCCCTACACACGGTCCTCATAGGGGAGGTGGTCAAGAAACTGAGATACACGCGACAAAGGTACTACGAAAAGGGGGATAGGGTGGGGACCTTACTGCCACATAGAGCCAGAGGTTGCAGACTGGAGAGGAGGGTCGGGCCTATTAAGGATGGGGAGGGTATGGTCCTCAAAAAAAAGGCAGAGATAGTGGGCTCCTTTGCAAACTTTTATAGGGACCTGTACACAAAAAAAGAGGGAATCATTGGTGGAGATCCGGGCTTATCTGGAGGAACACCGGCTGCCCCGCTTAACGGAGGCCGAATTGCAGGGCCTGGAGGGGGATATAGCGGTGGAGGAGGTGGAGGCAGCCATCAAGAGACTTAAAGCAGGGAAGGCCCCGGGTGGAGATGGGTATACGGCCGATTTTTACAAACAATTCCAGCCCATACTGATGGAACCCCTGGCCAAATTGTTTAACCAAATCCGTAACAAAGAGACGATCCCCCCACATTCCTACAGGCCCTCATCTCGGTAATCCCCAAGCCAGGAAAAGACCCGAAAGAGCGTGGCTCCTATAGACCCATCTCCCTCTTAAACCTTGATGCTAAAATCTTTCCCAGGATCCTGGCCACTCGCTTGGAGAAATGCTTGCCCCGCCTGGTTCACCCAGATCAGACGGGCTTCATATTAAATAGACAAGCCTCAGACAACTTGCGCAAAACCCTCCATGTGCTGCATTCAAGGGAAACGCGGGACGAGGGGGTCCTCCTGCTGTCCCTGGACGCAGAAAAGGCCTTCGACCGGGTGAGTTGGGCCTTCATGGGGGAGGTCCTCTCTGCAATGGGGATGGGCCAGAGGTGGCTGGGATGGATGGAGGCATTATATTCCACCCCCACGGCCAGGGTGTATATTGAAGTTGGATAATCTGTGACTGTGCTTTAATTGCACTAATTGTTGTATGTTGGAGTTTTCAAACAAAAATTATATGGGCATTATGCAAATTGGAAATATACTGATATTGTATGACTGGTCGTAGAATATCAGCTTTAAATAACATTGAATGTAAATTGCATGCAGGGGATAACCAATGTTAGCACCTATGTGGAGTGGGTTACCCTGCATGAATTTCTAAACCTTTAAAAGGTGGCGGTGAAAAGGAAAGAGTAAAGTGAGGTAAACTCACTTTACTCCTTTACTCTCCTCTCCATCTTGTGAACAACTAAATATCACCTGCAAATTATGCTTTAAAGACAACGTTTACTAATGGATTTCTGTGGCATTTACTTGGTTGTAATTAGGCGGAAAACCAAAAGAGATTCCATAGGAATCCATTCCTTGTATGCCTTCATAAAAATCTCAAAATAATGTTGTCATACATGAAGGAGGAGGTCAGCATGTTGATTCTGCTCCTTGTCCTCCTCTGCCTTGTGTCAACATGGAAATGTTCTTGGCTGTTAAACGAAGTCTACATTAAGTTATAAAAGCAGTACACCATGCTTTTATGGCTCCTTTTAAGCACTTTGGATTGTGAAATCTGGGAGCAGGCTGGGTTATGAAGTGGAGAAAGGGGGACAGACTACAGCACTAATGGCATTTTAAGTTCTCCAAATTTCTGGAGTGCGAAACACCATGTCAGGTAAACCCTATATTATGGCTAAATTAAATGTAATTTCAGGGGAGGCCACCAGGGGGCGCAGACAAGATGGCCGCCTGAGCCGATAGCTCCGCACCCAGCCACGGGAAACTTGCGGAGTTGAGCAGGAAGAAGAAGCCCATCCCTCACAAGCCTCTCAAAAAAGGCGGTGCGCCCTTGCCCCCCCAGGGGGTCCAAACCTGGATTTCTACGACAACTGCGGGCCGAGTTATGCCGCCCGGGGCTTCCGCGGCCCCTCCCCCCGCAGTTCCGAGCAACACTCAGGCGGTGCACGCCAAGGCCGCATGCAGAGTACAGGAGCGGGGAAACACTGCGGCTGCCTGCGGGGGGTGTACCCACTTGGAGTGGGGAGAAGTCGGGGCAGGGGACCCTAGAGGTACCGCTACGCCCCGAGGCCTCTGGCGCCCTGCTTCCTGACGTCCCGAGGTGGCGCGGGGCTGACGTGAGGACACGCTCGACACTGAACGAAGACGCCTGAGGAGCTGAACGCGGACCCGCATCGCCCCGGCACTCTACCCATCCACAGGCAGAGTTGGACGGGCCCGCCTATCCGCACACCAGAGCTCCCCAGCCCAGGCCGTCGTGGGAGCGCGCCCACACTACATCCGACTGGGGGACACTGGAGATGGCTCGTTCCAGGTGTGAGGCCCTTGGGCCAGGACTTCATGAATTGGCCCCCACGAGCGCCGCTTGACTAAAGGGTCCCCCCCATGCCCTGCCGCAGGGGACCCCACCAACCACGACCAGTCATCTAGTGGTTTCCCTAACCACGGGGGGGGGGGGTAAACCCGCTCTCCCACTGGCGCTGAAATCCTTGAGTTACTCGGCAGTCACATCCATAGACAGTCACTCCGAGGGCACCTCCCCACCGTAGATATCTCCAGACTCTCCCGGTCTCTCCCCCTACACGAGTCCTATTGCGGCGGTGGGCCCTGCGGCGGACAGTTGCCATACTCTGCCACAACCAGCACCCTATGAGTTGGAAGGAGGCCCTTTCCAAGTACCAGTTTGCGGCTGGAGGGGACAAAATGGCCGCCGGGTCTCCTTCAGTGCCGCCTCCCGACCTAGGAGCCATCCAAAATAACATCCAGATGATCTTGGGGGAGATAGGTGGGATTCGGACCGACATGGGTGCTAAATTGGCCGACCTTACCACTAAAGTCACCACCCTGGAAGACCGCGTGGAGGGAGTCGAGAACAACCAGCTTTCCACGGTGATCCTGGAGACGCAAATGGAGGCCAGGTTCCAAGAGGTACATCATAGGGAGGAGGAATTACGGTTCAAGGTTGACGACATGGAGAACAGGGAAAGGAGGAACAACTTGTGCATTTTTGGCCTCGTGGAGTCCGAAGGGGAGAGCCCGCAGGCACTGGAAGGCAAGGTTCACGATATTATAAGAGTCATCATGGGGGCGGAGGCCAACACCAAGATTAAACTCGACAGGGTGCATCGAGCCAGCGGAGGAGGTAGGGGCCCGAGGTTGGTGCTGGCCCGACTGCATTACTACAAGGACAAAGCGAGGATCCTGGAGAAAGAGAGGAACTTCGGTGATATCCAATATGGAGACTCTAAGGTGGCAATCTACCAGGACCTCTCAACCCTCACCCTCGCAATGAGAAAGAAATGCAGAGCCCTCACCAGATGGTTACAGGGTAAGGGGGCCAGGTATCGCTGGGGCCACCCCTCCTACTTGGCATTCGAGTGGTCGGGGGAAATATACCACCTGGTGACGGAGGAGGACATTCTGCGCGCCACTGGTGACCTGGTGGGAGACCATGCCGGTCCATCCGGCGGATCAGGGGGTGAGGCCAGGAACCCACCGCGGCGCCCCGACAGACTGGGGCATCCAGTGGCAAGACCAGGGTCAAGGGGGCGCGCAAGTTCCAAAAAAACAGGCACCCATCATCGGCCTCTGAGGACCACCCGAAATGACAGCTACATCACCTCATCGCTTGAGCACGAGATTCCCCAGTGACCACGGCCACATGGAGGAGCGCCACGTTGGCGCCGAGCTGGGCCCGCGGGGGGAGTTTTGGGTCTGTTCACTGTTTTTCTTTCCACAATGTTTATTGACTTGTTCGATGGACCTGAGCGTCGGGTCCGCGCTTGGGGACACGGGGGGAGGTGGGGGACCTCGGGAGCAAGGTCATGCCCCACATGATTGATTAAAGGTTCACACACGTACACTTTGATTTGAAAAGAATGGGTTATTTACATGTTCACACTACCCGGGGCTGTAGTAGAGTCCTTGGTGGTTCGTTGACCGTCCCCGAAGGAGATCGAGAGACATGGACGAATGCCTCAAGACGGGGGGAGGAGGGAGGGGGAAAGGGACAGGTGGGAGGGGTGAGAACGACCATCATCAAGGTTGAAATGGTAGCACCTAGAGGGGTTTACGGGGAGGGTGGGGGGACCAGCCAGTTCGAACAAGAATCTTCTATTTTACAGCAGGCCGCACGCAAGCATTACACTACAGTGAAGTTAGAGATGGACTACCAAGACGACAATGGTTGAAGGCAAGATAGGCACACTCAATGTCAAGGGCCTCAACTCTCAAAACAAGAGGTCACTGACCAGTAATATGTTCCGCAAACAACAGCTAATGGTGCTGTTCCTCCAAGAAACCCACTACAGACAGGGGAGGGAATCACCCATCAGGGAGAGGGAAATTGGAGCCAACTTCTGGGCCTCCCACAGAAGCTCGAAGAAGGAAGGGGTGGGGATTCTCTTGAGCAAAACATTCCACCTTACTAATACAGAAACCAAGAGAGGCTTTGGAGTCCTGGGGATTAAGGGTACTTACGAAGGGGAACGCATAACCCTGGCCACCCTCTATGCTCCCAACTCAGGCCAGATAGGTTTCCTGACCCAGATCCTAGGGGTAATGGATGAATGGGCTGAAGTGGCCATGATACTGGGGGGCGACTTCAATCTTATAATAGACCCCGGGCTGGACTGGTGGACGGCAAGGGCAACGGAACCGAAAGGGATAACTAAAGATAACCTAACGTTTCAGACCCTTCTGAGGGAACATTACTGGGAGGACGTCTGGCGAGTGGCACACCCGGAGCCTGGGGGATACACATTCTTCTCCCCCCCACACCATACCTACACCAGAATTGATTTCCTTTTAACTTCTAAAGAGGGGAGTGGGGTAGCTACAGCCCCAAGGGTTGAGGCAATAACGTGGTCCGTCCATGAGCTTCTTGTGGCAGATTGGTTGCTCCCCCTGTGCCCCAGGTCAGCCCGGTGGCGGTGCAATGATACACTCCCGAGGGATCCGGTCTTCAGGGATTTCCTTAGAGGTGAAATGGAGGCGTATTTCGAGACGAACGACGATGGGGAGACGGATATGATGACAGTGTGGGAGGCGGCAAAGGATACCTTTCGTGGTCTCCTCATAGCAGAGGGTTCCAGGCGTAAGAAGGAAAGGGGGCTCATTGAGGCCAAGTTACGGGCAGAACTCAAGAGCCTGCGGGGTAGGCTTACCCAGGAGGGGGCTGACAGGGAGTCCCTCCTATCGGAAATGCGTGAGAAGCGCCAGGCCCTACACACGGTCCTCATAGGGGAGGTGGTCAAGAAACTGAGATACACGCGACAAAGGTACTACGAAAAGAGGGATAGGGTGGGGACCTTACTGGCACGTAGAGCCAGGGGTTGCAGACTGGAGAGGAGGGTCGGGCCTATTAAAGATGGGGAGGGTATGGTCCTCAATAAAAAGGCAGAGATAGTGGGCTCCTTTGCAAACTTTTATAGGGACCTGTACACAAAAAAAGAGGGAATCATTGGTGGAGATCCGGGCTTATCTGGAAGAACACCGGCTGCCCCGCTTAACGGAGGCCGAATTACAGGGCCTGGATATAGCGGTGGAGGAGGTGGAAGCAGCCATCAAGAGACTTAAAGCAGGGAAGCCCCCAGGTGGAGATGGGTATACGGCCGATTTCTACAAACAATTCCAGCCCATATTGATGGAACCCCTGGCCAAATTGTTTAACCAAATCCGTAACAAAGAGATGATCCCCCACATTCCTACAGGCCCTCATCTCGGTAATCCCCAAGCCAGGAAAAGACCCGAAAGAGCGTGGCTCCTATAGACCCATCTCCCTCTTAAACCTCGATGCTAATGTCTTTGCCAGGATCCTGGCCACTCGCCTGGAGAAATGCTTGCCCCGCCTGGTTCACCCAGATCAGACGGGCTTCATATTAAATAGACAAGCCTCAGACAACATGCGCACAACCCTCCATGTGCTGCATTCAAGGGAAACGCGGGACGAGGGGGTCCTCCTGCTGTCCCTGGACGCAGAAAAGGCCTTCGACCGGGTGAGTTGGGCCTTCATGGGGGAGGTCCTCTCGGCAATGGGGATGGGCCAGAGGTGGCTGGGATGGATGGCAGCATTATATTCCGCCCTCACGGCCAGGGTGGCCGCCCATGGGATGGAATCAGAGGCCTTCCCCCTAGGGCGAGGAACGAGACAGGGTTGTCCATTATCCCCACTGATATACGCCCTTGTCATAGAACCCTGGGCGATCTCGGTGCGTAACAATGAGGCTATCACTGGAGTTTAGATGGGTGGCTCTCACTGTAAGATCAGTTTGTTCGCCGATTACGCTCTCCTCTATGTCACTAAACCGTCACAGACGATCCCTCATATGTTGCGGGCACTGGAGCGTTATGGGAATCTCTCGGGGTACAAGGTTAAACCAGGAAAATCTGTGGCTTTCATGGGGGGCTGACTATCGGAAACCGAGAGGGAGTATGTGGAGCGTCTCCCCTTCCAATTGCAGAGAGAGGGGTTCCGACATCTGGGAATCCAAATCACACCTGACCCAAAAGATCTCTTCCCGAGCAATTTCACCCCTTTGTGGACAGAGGTCAAGAGAGATGTAGAGAGGTGGGCGGTCTCGGGGTTCTCATAGATGGCACGACTCAACCTGATCAAAATGGTGGTACTTCCCAAATTTCTATTCCTCTTCCAGAAGCTCCCCACTCAGGTCCCCACCGCGTTCCTACAGTCAATGGAAAATGTAGATCAGACAATAAATCTATAATCTAACAAAAAAGTGGGATGTTATAACCTAGAGGTGGAATCAACTTCAAATAGATGTGGGAGAGCGTAATCAAGGACATCTCTCCTTGACACCTACAGTGGCTATTCCTGAGTGTCTTTGGTGTGAGCATTGTACAGCTCTTTTTAATGGGCCTGATTCTATTGCACCTTTGTTCACTTTTGACATTGGAGAGCGGAGTCCAAGGGATGATCATTTGATTTGTACATCTACTGATGTGAGATGAGCATTATATCATCAGAAAAAGGGGAAGGGTCTTAGTCCAGGTCCAGATAACGTAACTATTAATCAGTGCAAACTAGAATAATGTATCTGGCTCCCCTTATTGACAAAGCTGTTAAATGTTTATTAACATCAGTAACAACCGCAGGCCGGGAGGATAGCTCAGGGTCTTTGCGTTAGGCTTGGAAGCAAGACAATGCAGAGCAAACAGTTTCAAATCCCGGTCCTACGCTTAGAGATGGGTCTGCGGTGTTAAGCACGTACTAAAATATTAATTAATTAACCCCTGAGATCATGGCGTGTAGCTGAAACTGTCCTCATTTTCCCAAAGGAGACAGTAACAATGCAGCTGAATATCGATGAATGTCTTTGGTTCATGCAAAAGTCCATGCTGCGAGATCAATCAATGGATTCATTAACAGAAAGTACTTGATCAGGTGCAAGCTGGCTTTCATAGGTGCAAGCTGGCTTTCATAGGTGCAAGCTGGCTTTCATGAATCCTTTGGAGACATTGCACAAGTTTGAGTTAACATTGATTGTTCAGAAATGCGTTTCCTTATATCTATTAATTGTCGACCTTAAGGTAATGTTATTATTATTATAATTGGTTATTCATAATGCACGGACCCGGGGATCGAACCTGTGTTGCTCCACGTGCTCTTGCTTCTAACGTTAATCAAGATTTTTTATGGGAACATTAGTAAATCTGGGTATTTAATCCCAACTATTGAAAGCAATTTAGTCACTTCATTTTAATAATAAAGTGATTATTAGATGGGGCAAGGGAGGTAAAGGTTTGGAGATCCTCCATTGATGAACTGAGTGTGGCAGGGGTGCGCACTGGCCCCATTCTTGTCTTCTTTATTAGTTATATTGCCAGCTCACTGTTGTTAATTTCATTTGACGAACCTATAATAAATAATGCAAAATTAAGAATATACATTTTTGCTGATGATGCTATCAACGCATCTAAGACAAATATAGTGTCTTGCTGTCCAAAATCCCCCTAGCTCCCTTTAGTTTAGAACTGAATGGGTCCATATTGAGAATGTTGATCACCTAGGGTGCGTTAAGTGCGGGAGGGGGCAGAGCCTAGAATGATTCCTTAAGGGAATTCAGGACCAATATACACAGCCTTAGCAGTTAAGGGGTAGGGAGACTTGGCAATCACCACCTTATTATCAAGAGACGCACAGATGCAACTTTAAATTGTTCTAATAAGTATGCTGGCAGAGCGGTGGAACTGACTTTAGAAGTATTTAGGGTACATAATTAATCTGCAGTTCTCTACAGCTCTGAGTTTTGTGGTTTTAGCCAAATGGATTGGTTGATTACTGGTGAAAATACATTCGATAAGAGTTTGTTATCTATACCCCTAAGAGCTCCGAATATTTCAGTGAAGTTGGAGTTAGGTCAAATGGGGATTGAATATGTTGCCCAAATTAAATTACTATTCTTGTGGATTAAATTGCGGTCAAGCCCAGAGTTAGAGTCGAGCAGCAGCAACAACATTCTACCCCAACACAGAAAAACTGTTTAGAATCTCCCCAAAGGAGTTCATTGTCCCGGTACACCAGGTCCATTACGAAGACTGCATTTCCCAGCAGCCCTCTTTGCTACTTAATTTGCAGCAGGTGTGTGAGCGCCGGCACGTCAGGGGCTAACGGGTCTCTGCCGGTACTTAAGGGAGTCCTAATATCGCTGCAACATGTATTGTGTTTTATTTCATACCTGTTTGTGTTTAATTATATTTTAAACGAATAGTCATTTTAGATATTGAAGTAATTTTAAAATTGCTTAAACCATCATTTTGACAGACTCTGGGGGCTGGGAGTAGAATTTGACCTTTCACCAAGTTCCTTTGTGCAGTTTTCTGTACTACTACATGATAGTATATAAAATGCTCTGAGGGGATCAATTTAAGAGCAGCTGGATGGTCCGAGATGGCAAAATGGATTAGGTAAACAGAAAGGTTTTAAGTTGACGCCGAAAAAAGCCACATGGTAGGTAGTCTTATGGATGTCCATGGCAAGCTTATTCCAGAGATGAGCCACTGAAATGGAAAAAAACTCAGCCACCTAGTCTAGTTCAATGGACTCTGGGGACTAGGATAGGAAAATCTGAATAGGAATGGAGCTGTCGGGCAGGAATATAGCGGCAACACTTTTGCTGCAGATTGTCAGCTCCTTGACCATTAAAGGCGCAATCGACTAAAAATAATGCTTTGAATTCGACACAGCGTGTAACCGGCAGCCAATGAAGGCTGCGCAGTGACACCAAAATATGATCGCGAGAAGATAAACCTAGGACGCCACAGGCTGCAGTCTTTTGCAACACTTGGAGTCGGTCTAGTAGAAAGGCCGTCTGAGAGAGATAGTGCGTTGCAATAAAGCATGCTCAAAATTAAAGAAGCCACCACCAGTGCACATAGTGGAGAGGGGGGAAACAAAAGCACTTTACACAGGGTTCTGAGCTTAAAGTGGATCTGCTGGCAAACTAAGCTCACTTGAACTTCCACAGAGAGAGAGAGACAACCATTTTGACACCCATGTTCTTTGCCGCTGACACTGGCTGTGGCAGTATTATGTATGATACAGAGCTTGTTGAGCTCTCTACGCTCCCTGTTTCAGGCTCTGTGGATACGTCCTCTGTAATAGCAGATGCCAAGGCTTCCTTACCATGTTTTCAAGGGATGTATGGGGATAACCTGAAATGTGCTTGTTTGAGTACACGCTCACCAGCTAAATATGCTATAGTGGGGGCTGATTTATTCAGCACACAGGATCTAGATTAGGAGGGCACAGTATTTATGCCAGTAACAAGAGGAGAATCAGGCTGGGCCTTAGACAGTCCTAGTGTTAAACCATATTTGCATAAATACTGCCTGATTATAAACATTGGCCTACGCCATTTCGCATTTGTATTATAAACCTATGCTTAACTAGATCTAGACAGAATTGACTTTGCCGCCATTTTGGAAAACATCTGCCATTTTGATTCTGACTCTTGCTCTCTATTCAGAAATGATTGACCATGTTTTCAGCTTCCAGAACAGACTGACCTTTGAGCCTATTTCAACAGTAGAGCTGCCAAGAGCAGACCATGTGTTCTGTGCAAAGGCAAAAAGACGTTGTAGTCAGAATGAACTCTCATTCAAAATGTTGTCTATGTCTACATATCCATCCTCCCTCAAACAGTGAGATACAATGCAAATTAACTAATGCTTTGAGTTTTGGCAGAAATCCTTTGTGCATTTCTTGGAACAGGACTTATCCTAAAGCTCAAGAAACAAGGAAAGAGCTACACAGCTAAATACAACAAAGTTTGCCAGTCTCTTTAAGGAACCTTGGAGCCACAGTAAACCTCAATTCAAAGTGTTGTCTGCATCAATAACATCAGCCATATACAAACATCAGAACTGAATGGTAGACAAACTAATAAACTATTGAATTTGTTTCTTGAAACTAGGATCAACCTAAGCTGAAGAACCAACATCACCATTGAATCTTCAATGATAGGACAACATGTCAAAAGTGTATACTAATATTGTTATATTTGTTATGTGAACTGGGCACAAACCCAAATTTGTAACTTATTCGTTTGGAGAAGAGCTGGGCTATGACCAGGACTGTGTATAATTACTGCATGCTTTGTGATGACCAGTACTCACTCCCCTCACAGTGTCTGCTGGTACACACTGCGAGGCGCTTGGGAGCCAGATAGCTATCTGCTTTGATATTTGAATTTGTACAGAATAAAGTTATTTTCATAACTATGACTTTATGACTGACGCATTCAATTTTTGGTGGTACTAAGCCTCGATATTCCTTGCTGATCTATCAGATGGCGCCCAAATAGGGACCCTCAAGATTGATTTCCCCTCGCTAATCAAGATCGCGGCGACCGGAACGGGATAGGAGCGTGAGAAAAGGGCCCATTTTTGTATGAAACGCGACACCTTGACAGTACTGCACAGTCTGATCCCTGAACGGTGAGCGAGCGGTTCGAGAGTACATCTTGACGAGGGTCCCCATATCGAGGCAGGTATTTTTGCCGGAATCGCCAGCCACATCGATCTTTTGTAATCCGATCGGTCCTCCTTAGACTTTGTAATCAGGTGAGTCGTGCCCCGATTCCAAATAATCCTGATATAAGGTTGCAGTTTTGCACTTGCAAGTACAAACAACGCCAGGTAACACCAGTGATCTGGTATGCCTGGGAAATTGTCTGCATGTTTCAGGGGGTTATTCAGCAGAGACTGACAATCTTTGGAATGTGGCCGACCCGCGCCACCAAAGGGGTCGCCGGCATGTACTATGTACTGTAAGTACGGCCTTGGTAGTATAGTATATAACGATATTTGGCACAGACAAACTAGACATTCTTCAGAATTTCAGTGGCCAGTTCATGGTAGTTTTGAAATTGCCCGTATAGAGTATGTAGAGTCTATATCGTTAAAGAAAAAAGGTCGGGCCTGCAGCATTTGATGTAATTAAGAATTGGAGAAAGGAAACTATGCAGCAATTTAAGAGTAAAGAGAAACACGCACATCGACATATGTCTAACTCAGAGAAAGCATTATTGCATGACCAACAGAAACAGTTGGAATCTATTAGAAGTATGGATAGGGCTTTTCAACTTGGGGTACAGAAAATATATCCGTCTCAGGACTTTCATGCCTCAGACGAACGAATCGATACACTTTTAAATGAGCCTAAGACTGTTGCTACTGCACCACCTCCCTATGTGACTCTCCCTGTTGTTTTACCTCTTCCCACTGTTGCACCTCCTCCCGTTGTTATTCCTGTTCCTCCCGTTGTTGCTCCTCCTCCAGTCGTTGCTCCCCTTCCTGTTATTGTCCCCCTTTCTGCACCTCGACCCTTACAGATAGTTACCGTTCCCTTAATTCCGTCTCCACCACCAGCGGTAGTGTCTGCACTACCTATTGTACAGGATGTGCTTAAATTTCCTGGTTCTGCTCCACTTGGAGTGATTGAAGGAGCGGGTGCTGATTCAAGAATAGTGACTTGTAGCGCAGTATCCAAAGCTAGAAAAAGAGAATTGTATGCATGGGCTAAGAAATATATAGAAGAAGGTGAAGAATCAGCTGTTTTAGTTGTGATTTCTGTTCAAGAAAGTATTCCTGAACAGGCTATTTTGATAGAGGGGATGGGAATGCATTTAGCTGATATTTGGAGTGATTTGACGGACATGAATGTCCCACAGGGGTTGCAGGATTTGAATATCCTTGCCCACTCAAGAGACACTGTGGCAAAAGTACATGAGCATGTTGAGAAGGTGTTTGAGTTTAAAAGGGAGCCAGATCGGTTACAGAAAGATGAATTGGATAGTAATAGATTGGAAGCCTCATATCTGAAGAAGCAGTTTCTTCCTTCATTGAAACCAGTGAGTGAAGAAATGCGCATTTGCACAAGAGGCGCTCTTAAATGGATTTCGGATGTTTCAATTTCTCCCATTGAAGTGCATGAAACGTTTAGTCAGTATGCTTCGGCTATGCAAAGGAAAGTGTTAGAGGTGATGGTAGAGTATCTACAAGATGAGTTTATGAAGAGAAAGGTTTGTTGTCCCACAAATTTGATGGTCATTTATAAGAGAGCATTTTCACCCGATACTGCTTTGACTACTTTGTCGCTAGATTTAGCTTTCTAACTTAATAAACGTTCAGAATTGCCTACTTTACAATTGCCGATGAGTGATGTTCCTCCGACATTTGTTCTCAAAGTAGAAATTCCAGCTGATGCCATGGCAGGCACACCAGCCACTACTATTGAAGCACACTATGGGCCTTATTACGAGTTCGCCGACCCAGAAACCACAGATTCTGTGACGACGGTGAGAGCGTTTCCGTGACCGCAAGGTCATGGAATCAATGGCCGATTATGGCTTGTCAGTCACGTGCACCAGACCAAAGCGGAAGCAGTGTCATTGCCGACGCGTAAACACCCACGGACACAAACAACCACGGACATGGACATATCGCCCCAAAAATCAGTGGAATAACCGTGAGCGCCCCTGCCTGCACGGACACGGAATCACTGGATGCAAAAACACCATGATCGCGAAAACTGGAAAGAGGGAGGCAGTCATTATTTAAACCACAATCCACTGCCAACCTCACAGGCCACATCACCTCCCTGAGCTGTGAGAATCATCCACCACAATGGCATCAAGAATTCCAGCAAGCAGAGGTTTAGTGAGGCAGAGCTCACAGTGCTTGTTGAGCATGTAGTGGAACATGCAGAAATGCTGTTCAGTGCAGACCAGCGGCCCAACACCCAGCAACGCCGTAAGGAAGTCTGGGCCGAAGCAGCACGCAAGTGCACTGCAGTAGGGGTGGCACTACGCACTGTAAAGGACTGCCACAAGAGGTGGAATGACCTCCGGCTGAGAGTGCGTAACCTCATCGTTGCACACCACAAGCACAGCACTGGCATCAGTGGAGGCCGAGCATCCCCATTTAAACTGCAGTCATGGGAGGAGTGGTGCAGCAGTGTCCTGCACCTTGAGGGCATACAGGGCATTGGCGATGCAGAGGCAGGAGTGAGCCCACCTGCTGATGCTGGTAAGTGAACAATTTACAAAGCCATGAGTGTGAATGGACCCCAGGAGTGACCCAATGTACCCATTGATGACCCCCCCCAGCCAGGGCAGGAGTGACCCAATACACCCATTGATGACCCCTCAGCCAGGGCAGGAGTGACCCAATGCATCCATTAATGACCCCTCCCAGCCAGACAATGCCCAACAAGCGACGCAGCATCCATCTGCACGTCGCCGACGCAGCCAACCTGCCGGGGATGAGGATGCAAGCACCTCTGGGACACAGGCACCAGCACCAGCTGCAACTGGCATGGATGCACCAGCCCATGTGTCCATCCCTCTACAGGCTGCCACCATACAAGTGCCACACTGCTCCCACCATGGCCACAGAAACCATCTTGCAGGCCATCTGCACTGTGGAGGATTCTGCATCCAGTAGCAACAGTGACCCTGTCATGCAGTCCAAAGATCAAGGACAGGAGGAGGAGGAGGACAACATGGATGACCTGTTATCCCTCCACAACCTGCAGTTCAGCCCCCCTCATGGCAGAGATTAGTGCACGCATGCAGTAGATGGAGGAACAGCAGGCCACCCTATCCCAGCTTGTCGAAAGGCAGCTGGAGAAGTCAAAGCTGCAGCGGGAAGAGGTGGTGCAGCAGCAGGAGGAGGCTAAGCTGCTGTGGGAGGAGGTGAGGGTGCAGCGGGAGGAGGCGACGCAGAAGCAGGAGGAGGTGAGGCTACAGCGAGAAAGCAATGCATCATCGGTGCGTCGGCTTTCCAGGGCTATCGGGCGTTTCGCCACTAAAAATGTCAACTTGTCGCGCCATGCCCGGGAGGGCAACAGTGTCATGTCCTTCATTGCCGAGTGCATGTATGTGGCCCAGCAGACGTTTCTTGGAAGTGTGCCACCAGTCGCGCCACCAGTGCCATCCATCAGCACCACCCCAACAAGCTCCGTCACTGCCAGCTCACAGAGGCGCTCCAGTCAGCTGAGTGCACCCTCTGGCAAGGGCACTCATGCACATAAGGGCGGCCGGAAATAAAGCCATGTGGCAAGGACTGCCCACAAGACAATCTGGGAAACATTGGGTGTATGGGGGTGGGTACGTTTGGGTGGTGGGGGAGGTCCATGATGGGGTTAGTGGTCTGGGGCATGGTTGGGGGTGGGTATGTTTGGGTGGTGGGGGAGGTCCATGATGGGGTTAGTGGTCTGGGGCATGGTTGGGGGTGGGTACGTTTGGGTGGTGGGTGGTGGGTGTGTACGCATTTACAGCTTTCCTATCCAATTCACCTTCTTACCTGCTTTGTTGAAAACAAATCACTTCTTGAAATGATTTTACAAGTGACATCTGTTATTTCATTTGCAAGCAATGCTGTTCATGTACAGTCTCTCAAAAGTAAAAGCGAATGAGTGCATCCTGTGCATGTAGTCCATCATGTGCCCCCCTGCAAGGCGGTGCAGCCATCCCATCCCCATCCCCATTGTCATCTTCATCCTCTGCGTCTGGGGGCAGAGGACGTTCCTGCGCATGCACATATTGTGCAGCATGGCACACACAAGCACTATTTTGCCTGTTTTCACTGGGATGTACAGCAGTGACCCACGAGATCTGCTCAAGCAGTGGAACCTGGCCTTCAGTAGGCCAAATATCCTCTCGATCATGCCACGTGTGCGGACGTGTGCCCTGTTGTAGGCCTCCTCATGCCTGTTCTGCGGCCTCCGTATGGGCGTCATCAGCCATGGGGTGAGTACATATCCTGCATCACCTACATGGGATGGAAATGGAGGGGACATTCAGTGTTTGTGGTATCCATGTCTTGATCAGATGAAGTGCAATATGTGTCATTAGTCAATCATTCTTATGGGGCAAGCAATGGTCTGACCAGTGTGTGAATGCCATTCCTGGGTCATTGTTGTCCACATTGGCACTTGGACGTTGTCCAATGACTTGCTGTGCATATGTAGTTGCCCTCGTGCTCACTTGTGGTTGATAAGTTTGGCATCGTGCAGTGGTGTACATATATGGAGGAGTCAGTCAATGGACACTGTGATAATGTGGTTGATGCACAATGTCGGATGTGCACTCATCATGTGCATTGGGGCACTGGTGAATTGGGTGGGTTGTTGGAATCACTGCCTCATGTTGTATTGGCTTGTGCTACCAGTACATGTCTTGGTTGTGCATCTCCTTAGTCAGGGTGTGTATGGGCACACTGTGCCCACCTGTGATGTGTAGCTATGGAAAGTGTGGGTTGTGGTGACTGTCCATTTCATTGGCCAGGGGGTGATGCATTGCCAGTTGTAGGAACCCAGACACACAGGTCATTGCCCTGGACACCCCCCTTTTCACAGGGGCCGTGCATTGGCAGTTGTACTCGCCCAATAGCCATGTGCTTTGTCCAGCATAGCGTTCCATGTCCCGGGGCAATGTCGAATTCCGCAGGACCACAGAGTTATGTGTTGACCCCGGAAAAAGTGTGCAGCAATGTGTTATCAGTTGTTCAGCATCACATACCATCTGTACATTCAGTGAGTGGTATAGTTTCCTATTACAGTAGACCATCTCCATTGCACGTGGTATGGTTAGCTCTATGTGCAGTCTACAGTACCAATGCAATTTGGCATGGCCACAAT
Organism: Ambystoma mexicanum; assembly: GCF_040938575.1. NCBI lineage: Eukaryota > Metazoa > Chordata > Amphibia > Caudata > Ambystomatidae > Ambystoma > Ambystoma mexicanum. The sequence goes on along the minus strand of NC_090932.1, from coordinate 125,058,536 downwards.
GGCATAGAAGGCCATCTTGGTGGCAATGACCTGTGCGAGTGTACGGGGGAGGGCGATGTGTTCCGACACATGGCGCAGCAGCGCATCCAGTACCTGGTCCAGTATTCTTGAAAAGCAGGATTGTGACAGCCCATGCAGCTCACCAACAGTGTGCTGATATGTTCCAGTCCCAAGGAAATGCAGCATCGAGGCCACCTTCAGCAGGGGTGGGATTGCCGTCCGTATGCCAATGCAGGTGCTGATGGCATCCCCAATCCTGGTGACTATGGACATGATTGTGGGACGGTCCAGCCGGTATAATGTGTGGATCTGCCCTGGGGTCAGGTTCCAGGGAGAGGCCCTGATGCTTGGTATTGCCGGCAGCCTGCGAGGTCATGCCGGCTGCACATTTGGGTTTGGTATGGGTGCAGGGTTTGCTATCTGCCGCCTGCGCCTCCTCCGCCTCCGCCTCCTCCTCCTCTGCACCATTGCTGCCACCATGTGCACTGCTGCCTGTAGGTTCAATAGGCCCAGACCCAATGCTGCTACAGCGGCTGCCTGCATAGTTGTGTTTAGAGTTGGCCTGGGTGTAGGTGTGGCCCTTTTGTAGGCTCCCAGTGGCCTGCTGGGTCCATCTGGGCTCTTTTGGTGCACCTGTGGCCTGATTCAGCTCACCTGACACTGTTTAACGCCATCCCCGCGGTGGCGGCGGTACCGACACAGTGTTCATAATTTTACTCCCAATTTTGTGGCAGAGTTTCCGTGTCCATGCTACTCTTAATACGCACATTGTTACCTATTGCCGGTAACTGGGGTGTCGTTGTGCTGTGTCTGCCGATGAAGTTATCGGGTGCGTTGTCTCTGCGGTGGCGGTTTCGGGGTGGTGGTGTTTCTCGGATCAGAGGTCGGAATTCGCCGGTCCGGTAAACGGTGTCGGTACGGTTTTACCGGCTGCGTTGAATCCGGACCGGCGAACTCGTAATGAGGCCTATGTCTCACCGTTTGTGCATGTACCATTTTCTAGACAGGAAGTGAATACCATTTGACAAACAATTCCAGATATTAGGAAGAATCCAACTGGATTTTATAAAGAAATTGAATCTGTCTTGCATTAATCAGTTTTCACACTGGGTGATATAGATTTGATGTTCCCTGTGATCCTACCTGCTGATTTATGGAAAGAGATTAGAACTGTAGATGATTAGGCAGTGATGGATGATACTTGGCTTACATTGGTACGGGTAGATGGAGAAAGGAAGGCTGGTGAGAAACCGTCACAGGTGATATTGGCACTGCCAGACAGAATAGTAACTAAATTGAAAACTTTTGTTCCAGAGAAAAGAATAGTTTGGGACAAGCTTACAGCTTGCATCCAGGGGAAATCTGAGGGTGCTACTGAATTTATTAATCGATTCGAACATGTGTTTTCAGATTTTAGCGGTCAGGACTTAAGTACTGAGTCAGGAAAAAGGCTGTTTGTAGACACATTTCTGAGTGGATTGTTGCCTGATATCCAATCACAAATTATGACTTCTGAAAGCACCTGGCTAGCTAAATCACAGTCTGAAGTATTGCACATGGCTCAGTATTATGAAAATAGAGTCAATACTGAAAAAGTGAGGATAGAAAAGAAGAAGGGAGACTTGAAAACTAAAGTACTACTGCAACAGATTGTTAGAGGGGCCAGAGGTGGGAATACACAGTTTAGAGGTCAATTCACACCACAGAGTAATGCACAACTAGGTCCTGTACACATGAACCAATGTGCATATTGTAGACAGGAAGGTCATTGGTGAGTACAATGCCCGATCCTTCAGCAGAGGTCAAATAGCACATATGGTACTATGGGTAGATGGCCCAGAGGCCATCTGGGATAGGGGGTCCTGGCAGAAGTCAGTTCACTCAGAACCAACAGTCACCTTCACAGGATATTCAGCAACATGGGGCCTCATTCCGACTTTGGAGGTAACCACGCCGCTATTTGCGGCATGGCTGCCTCCAAAATCGTTCCGACTCCGGCCTGGTGAATGGAGTAATTACCGGTCCATTCCGAGGTCGGAGCGACTGGTAATTCCCCATTCACCAGGGCCATTCCCCATTCCCATTTGAGCCCCCATAGGCCTCAATGGGAAGGGGGAAGGTGGCAATAACGGTACCGTAAATTACGGTACCGTTATTGACCCTGGAGTCCTTTTGTGGGTCCCCTCCTTAACGCCTGCTAAAAGCAGGCATTAAGGAAAGACCCGCAAAGGGAACTCGTAGTAGGGCGCAAAGGGATTACCGGCACCGGTGTCATTACCGGTGCCCGGTATCCCTTTGCACCATACTTGTAATGAGGCCCAAGGTGTCAATAGTGGGAACATTTTTGATAATCCTTTGACTATTTATTTCTCTGAGGAGCTTGCATTTGATGACATACTGTTCCGTTAGGACAGCCCAAAGCAGAGTCTGGAACCAGTACCTATTCCCGTCGACCAGAAAGGGCCCTATGTTGAGATGCAGGTGGGGAATAAGAAGCATCTATTTTTGATAGATACAGGAGCACATAAATGTTCCATAGATCATTCACGGGTTCCAGATATTCCTCTGTCAGGGCAGAACAATATTTCTGTAGGGTTTTCTGGTACACCAGTGGTTAGTCCGGTCTCTCAGCCGGTACCTATTTCAATGGGGCCATTTACTGATTCATGTCCATTTCTTTTGACGACAGAGAGTGGTGAAAATGTGTGGGGTTAAATTTGTTTAAAGAATTGAATGCCGCTATTTACTGTTCTCCGGATGGAGTGCATTTAACGATTTCACCTCAACAAACTTCTGTCTCACAGTTTTTATCTAGCCCTTTACCACCTGAATTAGATAATTTTCTGACATGTCTATGGGCAGTTAATGACAATGACGTTGGCATTTTGCAAATTGAACCAGTTAAAATTGTGTTGAAACCAGGTGTTAAACTAACACGTATTCCGCAATATAAGATTTCGGTTGAAGGTGAGCAGGCTTTGAAGAGTATTTTCTCTGATCTTGTACACATTGTTGTGATTGAGGAAATTGCAGGGAGTGTGTGTAATAGTCCGATTTTGCCTGTGTATAAGAAAGGGGATAATGTGATTCCTTTTCGTTTTCTTATTGAATTGTGCGCCATCAACAAGGTTGTTGCCCCACAGTTTCCGATTGTACCTGATGTGACTACAATATTGACAATGATTACAGCTTCAGCTACTAATTTTAGTGTTGTGGATTAAAAGAATGCTTTTTCAGTATTCCTGTACATGTTGACAATAGATATTTGTTTGCGTTATGAGGATGTTTGTTTACATTTACTCGTGTGCCACAAGGGTACTATGAGAGTCCAAGCATTTATAGTAGAGCTTTGAGGAACAGCTTGATACACTTGAGTTGCCTTCCACTTGTACGTTGTTGCAGTATGTTGACAATATTCTTTTAGCTGCAGATTCAGAAGTTGCTTGCAAGGAGGGCAACGTGTTGCTGATTATTCATCTAGCCGAACATGGGCATAAGGCTTAACTAAAAACATTTCAATATTGTCAACAGGAGGTTGCCTATTTAGGCTACCTCCTGTCGAAGGAGGGAAGAAGACTGACACCTGAACGGATAAAAAGCATCTCTAGCATGTCCGTCCCAAATACACAGAAGGAATTCAGAGCTTTGATAGGCATGACTTCGTACTGTAGACAGTGGATCCCTAATTTCTCATTAATGATAAAACCAATGTTGGCATTGACCAAGAAGGACATTTCTTTGCCTTTACCGTGGAACTTGGATTGCCAGAAAGCTTTTGATCTGCTCAAGGCTGCGTTGTGTTGAGCACCGGTTTTGGGCACTTCAAATTATGAAAAGGCCTTCGTGTTGTATGTGCATCAATGTGATGGATGTGCTTTGGCTGTGTTGACGCAGGAGCATGGAGGGAAGAATAGACTGTGCGGTTATTTTTCTTCCACGCTTGACCCTGTTGCATGCGCTTTGCCGAGATGTTTGAGAGCTGTTGCTGCTGCCACTGCATCTGTAAAGCAAAGTGAGGGTATAGTTCTGGGTCACCCCCTAACCGTGATGGTAGCTCATTCTGTAGACGTTCTATTAAACAGAACGTAAACGTAACATCTCACATCAGCATGATTAACAAGATACAAGCTGATTCCATTTGCACCGCATATCCAAATTAAGAGATGCTGCTCATTAAATCCGACCGAACAATTGCCTCTTCCACTAGAAATTGCTTGTAGTGAAAAGATGTCACATGACTGCCTCTATACCATAGAACAAGAAACTAAAGGCAGAATTGACTTAAATGATACACCGTTAGAAAATCCACAGGGGGAGCTGTTTTGCAATGGCTCCTGCTTCAAACTTCTGGATGGTACATCCACTGCTGCTTATGCCATCACTACATTAAGCACTATTGTGGAAACCGAAATAATTCCGCATAACTCTGCGCAGGCTGCAGAGATTATTGCATTGACTCGAGCTTGTGAACTTTCCGAAAGGCTTAGTGATAATATATTTACAGACAGTCAGTATGCCTTTGGGGTGATTCACAACTTCGGTAGATTATGGGCAGAAAGAAGTTTCTTGACCTCACATGGAACTAAGATACAACATGGCACTTTGATAGTTCGGCTACTCTTAGCACTTGCGCTTCCTACTCAACTAGCAATAATGAAGTGTGCAGCACAACAGAAAGTAACAGATGATGTGGGGAGAGGAAACGCTTTTGCTGACAGGATAGCCAAATACACTGCTACTGATTTGTATTCTGAAATGTATATAATGAGAGAAGTCACCAACAATTATATAATAGAAAAAGGAATTGATTGTATAAAAGACATTCAGGCTTGATGCCACTCCAGAAGAGCTTGAGAAATGGGCTGAGGGTTAGCAAGTTTAGACGATGAAGGTTGTTGGATAGATAATGCACAACAAAGATGGATGCTTCCCGATACTTATGTCACCACTATGGTTACGATGGCTCATGGTCCAACACATATATGTGCTAGAAAGATTTGCAAACTCTTAGAACCTGTCTGGGTGAATGTAAATATACCAAAAACTGCTGAGCGTTTGGTCTAAAATTGCATGGGATGCCTACAGCATAATATTGGGAAAGGAACACTGACACCAAGGGGAAGTTTAGGCCTCCATTCCATGCCTTTTTAGGATACCAGAACCCAAGTTACTTAAAGATATTTAGAATGTACTTCCTTCTGAGTACTGTGACCAGTTAACTCAAAACTTGTATTTGATTTATCAACAGGTGCGAAAAGCCCTCCCAGTAAAATACGAGGAGCCAGGTCATCAACTTCGACCCGGCGACTGGGTGCTCAGTAAATCATTGGAAAGAGCATCCTGTCTCGCACCTCACTGGAAAGGACCATTCCAAGTCCTATTGCCCACACAGACCGCTGTACAAGTAGACGAAAAACGACACTGGATTCATGCAACCCACATCAAGAAGATACCTTTTCCTATGCCTCGCGACAAAGGAGAAGAGAAGGAAATTGTTCACTCTGTTCCGCATCACAAATCTGTTCTAATCTACACCGAGGGTGTCTTGGAAATCCTTCCTGAGCCTGTGGGGCCTGGGGAGACTGCCGCTTTGCCTTCAAATTCTTCTTCAGATCTTTCTGCACCGGTGAGCAATCTTGCTTCTGCTTCATCACTTCCTTCAGGAAGTGATGACACTCTGTTCGCAGATCACGCCGTACTTGGAGTCTTGAGGTACAATCTGTGTCTGAGGCACCAGACTTACAGCACAGCATCTGCTGTGCCCAGAAGGAATCATCGTTGAGCCAGTACCTTGTCACTCTTCTGCTGAAACATAAATAAGAGGCAGGGACCGGCAAAGTTACCTTCAAGCAAGATAGGCCACGTGGTCAGGGGCGACCGATGGATGAACTAAAAGAGCCTGACGGAGAGGCTTCTAAACGGACTCTGAGAAACAATGCCCTTTCCTAAATCTACTTGTGCAGAACAAGCTACCAGTCTTGTGGCTGACAGAGAATCTGTTCATCAGAGATCATGGTCCCTGAGGACCCATTGTTTTTTTATCACAGTACTAGTCCTTTTTGTAATTATAATTGCACTTGGGTAATGGTACATTGAAGGGGTGCATCCACTTGAGACTTTGTTACCTACTGCAATTATCTCCACTGTGTCTCCACCTTTCATGCATCTGCACACTCTTTCTCCTAGAAACTCCCAACATAGACAGGGTTATCATAATAATACTCTTTTATTTATTATGAATGCGACCCATGTGATTCTAAACAGAATGAATTTCTCGGTGTGTTCCCATTTGCCGCAACACAGGGAAAAGAGGTTGTGCTGATATATTCATCCTCTTCCTTTAACTACTGCTTGCTACGCCACACCAAGGACACTATTCTTTGGTCATTGGAATGACTGTATTTTTGGGAACTTTAATGTGACTAATCTGAATGAGTTCGAGAAATGAGTCCTAACACCTTTGGGATGTTCCCTCTTTGCAAATAGGAGCAAACTCAATGGTGCTTCTATTAGGCCTTCTGATAGACTCTCTAGACCTTTTCAATCGCTCATTTCTTTCAAGATGGCTCCCGAAGGCAACCGGGATGTCATGCCTCCTTCCTATACTATCAATCACAGCCCCAACTCTGTTTCCTTCTGCATACAAAGGGATGGTTCTCATCCAGTGGGTACATTCGAGGGTTGTACCAACATCACAAATCTAACCAGTGAGGACAGACCTTTGTACGTAGGAGATCCCGTTTACTTTGTTTGTGGCGATGAAGCTTATCCTTGGTTAACTAGAGATTGGCATGGTACTTGTTACTTGGGTATTTTATTGCCAGGAGTATATGTTGCTACCACCTCTGAAGTCTTTAGAGCTCGTCCAAGGCGGGATGAGAATGGAGATACTCCTTCACAAGTCTTGGGTGATGTAGCAAAATCCTTTGTGCCATTTTGGGGACAAATAATGAATTCCTAGGATATTAGAAGACTAGCAAGGGTACTGGAGAAAACCATCAATAGGACCAGCAATATTGTGTACAACATGATGCTAGGGCAAAAGGCCCTTAGGTTAGTAGCCCTTCAAAATGGAATGGTGTTGGACGTCATTCTAGCTGAGCGTGGTGGGGTATGCAAAATGGTAGGATCCGCATGCTGTGTTTTTGCACCTGACTCCTCCTCTACCATATTCAAGGCAATTCAAAATCTACATACCTTGAGTACTGAAATACATGTCCAGAGGGAAACTGGAATCTTAGTACTTGGTTCTAGGACTTGTTGCAATCATGGGGGTGGAAGATCTTTGCAGTCTTAATGGTGATTCTTGGTATTCTCCTGTTCTGTTGTTTTTGTGTACAATGCCTCCCTGTCATATGTTCCATAATAGGAGGATGTTGTGCACAAGCCATAGGTACACTAGGACCTAAGATACACATGCCTGAAAAAGCAACCAATGCCTTAGTAATGCAGGAAATAACTATTAAAGAGTTAATGGCAATTGATGTTTTTGAATCCAGCAACTCAGAGTGTTCTGATTATGATACATGGTCATCGTATGGTCAGAATGTTTGAATTATGCTCTTGACTTAGGCCAAAAGGAGGGTTTGTTAAACCACATTTGCATACATACTGCCTGATTATAAACATTGGCCTAAGCCATTTCGCATTTGTATTAAAAACCTATGCTTAACTAGATCTAGACAGAATTGACTTTGCCGCCATTTTGGAAAACATCTGCCATTTTGATTCTGACTCTTGCTCTCTGTTCAGAAATGATTAACCATGTTTTCAGCTGCCAGAACAGACTGACCTTTGAGCCTACAGTGGAGCTGCAAGAGTAGACTATTTGTTCTGTGCAAAGAGACCTTGTAGTCAGAATGAATTCTCATTCAAAGTGTTATCTATGTCTACAGACTCATCTTCCCTCAAACAGTGACATACAATGCAAAGTAACTAATGCTGTGAGTTTTGGAAGAAATCCTTTGTGCATTTCTTGGAACAGGACTTATCCTAAAGCTCAAGAAACAAGGAAAGATCTCCACAGCTGAATACAACAAAGTTTACCAGTCTCTTTAAGGAACATTGGAGCCACAGTGAACCTCAATTCAAAGTGTTGTCTGCATCAATAACATCAGCCATATACAAACATCAGAACTGAATGGCAGAGAAACGAAACTATGTGCCTTAGCAATAAACTATTGAATTTGTTTCTTGAAACTAGGATCAACCTAAGCTGGAGAACCAACATCACTGTTGAATCTTCAAGGATAGGACAACATGTCAAAGGTGTATACTAATATTGTTATATATGTTATGTGAACTGGGCACAAACCCAAATTTGTAACTTATTAGTTTGGAGAAGGGCTGGGCTATGACCAGGAGTGTTTATAAATACTGCATGCTTTATGATGACCACTACTCACTACCCTCACAGTGTCTGCTGTTACACATTGCGGGGCACTTGGGAGCCAGATAGCTACCTGTTTTGATATTTGAATCTGTACAGAATAAAGTTATATTAATAACTTTGACTTCGTGACTGGTGGATTCAATTTTTGGTGGTACTAAGCCTCGATATTCCTTGCTGATCTATCAGAAGGAAGGAGATTCAGGTCAAATGGAGAGTCTTAGGTGGAGAGGAGAGGCTGTATGTAGAAGATATAGCAGGCAGTCAGAGTTTATATCTCTGATAATGATATTGACATTTGCACCCTGACGGAAACATGGTTGCATGAAGCCGCTGGTCCCTCCCTGTCCCTCACCATTCCAGTAGGCTTTAATCTGTCCTGAGTTGAAAGACAAAGCGGTAAAGGTGGGGGGGGCAGCATGCATATATAGAGCAGACATAGAGGTTTGGGAAGCGGGAATTGTGGGACCAGATGACTGCCAAATATTACACATTAAAGTTTGCACGGATGCCAATATGACAGTAAATCTCATCTTGGTATATAGATCCCCTCCAGCTATGCCAGACTTTCCAAATCAACTGGTGAAGGCTGTATTGATTGTGCTCAAATTAAATATCAAGTTTGTCCTTATGGGAGACTATAAGCCATGGTTGGGGGACAGTGCGGACCATACTGCCATGGGATTGGAGGCTTCTCTTAGGGAATTAGGATTCAGTCAGCAGGTCAATACAGCAACCCGCATAAGGGGGTATACCGTGGATTGGGTGGCTGTATACTATATGTCTATCAAAGAGCCAACTATTTCCCGTGACCATGTTCTGCCAATTATTTTGTTATTTTTGATTTACTTCCTAAGAGTGTGAGGAGAACACAAATGAGCAGAATGTGGATAACCTTTAGAAATCTGAGGAAACTCCATCCAGAGGTCATGGAGGAGTTTATTGTGCCCCTTAGCAGGAAAGTGGCTAATCTGCAGTTTGCAAAGGATGTAGTGAATGCATATCAGGAGACTATCTCCAAAGAATTAAATAGAATTGCCCCATTAAAGACAAGACTGTTACCATGCAAAATAGTGAATGCTGTTACAGGCATTCAAAGTATGTAAAATAAAATGTTTTAATATTTGGAAGGGCACTGAACTGAAAGAGGATAAAGAGACATATATGAGACATATATGAGAACAGTCAATGGGCCTCATTATGAGAATGGAGGTAGCCATGGAGCTATTAGCTCCATGGCTGCCTCCGTTCCGGGCTCCATTACCAGGTTCCTGCAATGGGGACTTTCCGGGTTATTCCGACATAGGAGGACCCGGTAATTCCTCCTTGCAGGAACCCATCCCCATTCCCATTTGAGCCCCTATAGGGGCTCAAATGGGAATGGGGAGGGAGGTAATAACGGGCAGATTACATCTGGCCCGTTATTGCCTCCCTCTTCCCCTCGCGGGACCCGGAAAGCACGCCTGGTTTGACCAGGCGTGCGATCCAGGTCCCGCGATGGGAAGCTCGTAATCGGTGCTCCAGTAATGAAGGGGGTGGTCCCGTACCAGCCCCCTTCATTCAGGGAGCGCCAGCCTTATAATGAGGCCCAATGTGTATAAATTGGCCATTATAGAAGCCAAGAAAACGTTGTATGATACCAGGATATCTAATACAGAACAGGACATGAATTATTGAAGGTCCTCAGGGAGTTAGAGAACCCCTGTCTGAAAACATCTGAGGGTCCTATTAGAGATAGAGCCTAGTGCTTGTGATTCGAGGGGCAATGTTTAATAAACTCCATAAGATCAAGGAAAGTATTAACACCAAGTGCAGTTGGCTTAATTTGGCAGAAGGGGCGGAAAGCCTGGCAAACACAGTTAGTAAGACTACTCAGGCATTTACTGGTAGAGCATTTAGTTTTAGAACAGCAACAGAAATAGAGATGACATACACCATTAGGAAGCTTAAACCAACTAGCTGTACAGGGGATGTCTGTCAGGCAATTACAGTTAAGGCCTGCCTACCACATTTGATAGGACCTATAACTAAATTTGTCAACTTATCCTTTAAGAAGCGTTATGTGCCTGAGGGGTTAAAGAGTGCAAGGATAATGCCGCTAATAAAAAAGCCAGGAAGTGATCCCCTGATCCCTGCAATTATCGGCCAATCACTGACATGGCAATTTAGTTCAAAATGCTGGATTGGGTGCCTATAGTCAGATTTTAGATCGTCTGGTGACTAATAACATCCTGACTAAGTGGAAGTCCGGGTTCAAACCAGGCCAGGGAACAGAGAGAGCCCTGTTGGATTTCAAGTTGAGTATGTTACAATCTATCGACAAGGGTCAAATGGTACTGCTCATGCTCTTGGATCTGTCTGCCGCTTTCGATCTGGTGGACAACTCTTTATTGTTAGAAAGACTACAGTAGGGCAGACAAATCGGTGAAGTCCTTCTTAGAGAATAGACTTGTAAGGGTATGCAGTAGCAGTGTAGAGGCAGCCTCCGAAGAATTACAGTATGGGGTCCCACAGGGTGGGTGCCTTTGCCTGTCATTATATAATATCTTCACCGTACCGCTTTTTCAATTGCTTGAGGAAAGGGGAGTGTGATTTACAAACTATGATTATTTCTTGAGGAACCCTTCAAGGGATACTAAATAGTAGACCTCAGCGCCCTCCTTTTTTTATGAGAGAATCTGTTGGAGTCGCATGAAAAACGGTAAGAACGGAGAAATAATGGTCCCTCAAATCCGTTAGTATCAATTGCTATGACTGCGGTTACTCTTAATTATATTCATGCACCATAAAAAGAAGAAAAAGTCCACTCAAATTTTTGTGATCATAGATTTTATATTGTTTTTCAAAACGCCCTTTATGATGACACATGTTTGAACGGTTACCCCCGTCTTTTTCAAATGTTGAAAGATATGTGCTTTTCCTCGTCCTTGTGTCTCAGTCCGCATTCCAAGGTAAAGCACGTTTTTTCAGGTTGGGATTTAACCCATGATTTGGCGAAAGCTGCAAGAATAATCAAATGGACAAGAAGCACATATCGGCCGTGATTTGAAAAAATAGGGGGGTAACTGTCGAAACACGTGTCATCATGAAGGGTGTTTTGAAAAACAATATAAAATCTATGATTTACAAACTATGCTAATGATAAACAATTTGTAATCCCTTATCTGAGGTGTACGATGACGATGTCAGTGTGTGCACTGAGGCCTTCGTGTGTGATGCGCGGAGTAAGAAATGAATAATAGTATTAATAATAATAATAATAATAATAATAATAATAATAACATCAATAAAGTGTATGGGATGATTCAGGCCTGGATTATAAAAAAATGGCCTTGCTTTAAACAATGAGAAGACAGAGTTTATTTTGGTTGGCACAGGAAATAGAATGAACTAGTTGGGTCCCGATTATCAACTCTTTCTGGTTGCAGGATGTAGGATTGCCACGCGACAGAAGGTGAAGACATTGGGTATATAGCAGGCATCAAACCCTGAAAATGTGCACACAGGTGAATAGCTTGGTGCATGCATCAGCATATCACATTCAATTATTGTCTCAGGTACGGCCGTATCGCTCTAAATAAAGTTGTGTTTACAGTGGTCAGGGCCATTATTAGCGCACTAATAGACTACCAAAGCAGCCTTCTGGTGGGAAATAGCAAAGGGGACTGTGCAAGGCTTTGGGTGATCCAGAATAGTGCAGTGAGAAAAGGAGAAAACATATCTCTGGTGCGAGGAGAAAGCTGCACTGGCTGCCTGTTGAAGGAAGAACGTCTCACCGCCTGTTGTTTATAACACATAATTGCTTGACGGGGGGCAACCCGGAGTACTTCGCAGAAACTCTGATGAGGAAGCCAGTGCTGAGATCATTGAGATCCAATGATACAAATTTACTGGCTGTGCCAAGGTCTAAATTGACCATGGTCAGTAAAGGTACTTTTTTCGCAGCAGCCCGAAAGGCATGGAATGCAATTCCGCCAGACCTGAGAGGTATTAAATTGCGGGAAATGTTCAAGCAGAAGTTGAACACTTATTTGTTCAGGTAGGGCGTTTCCCGGTGTTTGGATTCGACAGTTTAAGGGCTGGTGTTGTGTTAGTCTATGTAAGTGTGTTGTTGTGTTTAAGATCCTGCACGAGCAGAGGGCCCGTATGCCTCTGGGTCTCTTGGTGCGCATTAGAAATAAACTAACATAACATAATAAGGACGCATACAAGAGTAAATCCAGTACTATGGGGTGCAGGTTTTACAGGATCTATATGGAGGTCTTCGCTCTGTTACTACACCCCCATTCCTGCTGATTCCTGCAGCCATCTATATCTTGGACTCTGGGCATTCTGCCGACAGCAGCCGGCCTTGCCGGGAACCTCTCACCAATGCCTGTGGCATAGCAACCAATACTGCACTGAACTTTGGGATTCAGCAACTTTGGCAATCTGCTCCCATGTGGAAGACATCACATTATAGTGCTTGCTACGTCCCACATCACACCCCCTTGCAGTGTGGTTGACGTGTCTTTTCTCAACCGGAGCTCACCCCATCCTCCAAAATACTGTTTGCTTTCAGTTGCACACTAGAATTGTGGTAAATTTCCTTTCCGTATTCTGTCTGCTTTTAGATAAGCGCCATCTAGCACTAGAGAGAAATTAGGTAGTTGATAGAACCTCACCCTATCCTTCTATCTTCTGTGTAAGCAGTCTGAAAGCTGAGGCACCTCCTGTTGCATCCCGCACTGGTTCTGTAACTTGGGGTTTCGTAACCTTCATTGTGTTATAAGACATCACAGTCCACAACACATCACCGCATGTGCATCAATGAATGAAGGATTGAATGAATTGCATTTCTCTAGCACACGGCACACTGAAGTGTCCCTCGGCGTGGATGTGCTTGCTCCATCAATGTGTCCGTGCTAGTGGGACTAACATCTCCAGATGAGTCCCACGGCGCACGAGATGGAAGGAGCTGCACTGGCTGCCGCCGTGGTTTGTGACACAGCAAGAAACCCCTGCTAAATCATAGCTCTCAACTCACCCGCTTTTGGCGGGTGTCACCCGCTTTGCAAAGGGCTGACTCACCCGCCAAGCCTCCTCCACGCCCATTCATTCCAATGGGCGTCTCACCCGCCAGAAACAAAATCGGGTGATTTCACCCGCCTTTCCGAGACAAATGGTTGAGAGCTATGGCTAAATGTTCTGTTTTCTTGAAGTGGGCCAGAGTGGGTAGGAGCGGTTAAACTGCACACGCCGAGGCCTTTGTTAATGCACGTGTGTGACATCGGCTTCCGGCTCTCTGCTACATTAGGTCTGCACTATTAATCAGCAGCCATCCTAAACTGCCAGCTCTCTCTATTAAGATGGCTGCCCAGCCTGGAGCTGCCCTCTGTTTACACAGTCTGCCTTACAGGCCCTCTCCTATCAGCCAGCGGATTGCATCCTTGGAACACTTCAGTAGCAGATAATAAGTCAACACCACTAACCCCGCCCCCTCCATCAGCCCTTATCTCCCTAAGTGAGGCGGCTCGGAAAGATTTATTGGAAAGTTAGAGCCTCGTAGTATTTTAGGGGCCTGCCCTCTTGTCTCCCCTCTCAACCCCACTCCCTGTTTACTAATGAGCAGGCCAGGGCCTACAGCCGTCCATCTCGAGCTGGGTGGGCTGCGGCCTAGCCCACTCTGCTGAACAGCTTAACAGGAGCCGTCACATGCAACACACATTGCGCATGTTTGTTTGTGCGGAGGAGGAAGTGGTGACCTTCTCACACTCTGCTGGCGGAGCCATCGCCAGATGATTCCGGGTCAGGCTGGACAACCTGGACCTGATTCACCCACGGTTAGTCTTGGGGTGCAAGGACATATATCAAGAACACTGCGCAGTTTTGTGCAGTTGCAACATGTGACCAAAAAGATGTGGAAGCATTTACAGAAGACATATTTCTTCTTATGCAAGTAGTTAAATAAAAGCATATCTGGTCTGTGGGTGCACGTGTGAATCTTATTCAGACTTTTTTGCTCGAAGGCAGGAGCTGTATTAAGGGTGCTGCTAGCTGGGTAGGGCAAATGGCAGAAAATAAGCCCAGCATATCAAAATGTGGCCATATGTTCACATTTCAGGGCAAAACCATAACGTTGTAGATGTTGATGCATTTTTGGGACACTGGGCTTCATGCCGGAGATTTTGCAGACCATTGTAAATTTTGCACTTACCAATTTACTGCAGCTCAATGCTCCCTAGCACTCACTACACTAGCACTTAAATCTGTGACTCAGCCACGAGCCACTGTAGGCTTGCACTTACCAACTTACTGCAGCTCAATGCCCCCTAGCACTCACTACACTAGCACTTAAATCTGTGACTCAGCCACGAGCCACTGTAGGCGTGCACTTACCTATTTACTGCAGCTCAGTGCCCCCTAGCACTCACTACACTAGCACTTAAATCTGAGACTCACCCACGAGCCACTGTAGGCGTGCACTTACCTACTTACTGCAGCTCAATGCCCCCTAGCACTCACTACACTAGCACTTAAATCTGAGACTCACCCACGAGCCACTGTAGGCGTGCACTTACCTACTTACTGCAGCTCAGTGCCCCCTAGCACTCACTACACTAGCACTTAAATCTGTGACTCAGCCACGAGCCACTGTAGGCGTGCACTTACCTACTTACTGCAGCTCAGTGCCCCCTAGCACTCACTACACTAGCACTTAAATCTGTGACTCAGCCACGAGCCACTGTAGGCTTGCACTTACCAACTTACTGCAGCTCAATGCCCCCTAGCACTCACTACACTAGCACTTAAATCTGAGACTCACCCACGAGCACAGGCACTCCAGCACGTACCCTCCACTCCCTCCCTCCTCTTTGCTCTCTGCACTTGCACTCTCTGCACTTGTACGCTCTGAATGCTCACAAGGCCCAGTAGGTCTGTCTTTATCCTTCAAGTGTACAAATTGTTGCCCTGTGGGCACTGTACTTGTTGTATAAGCACCTAACAAATGCACAATAAATAAATGAATACATAAATCTTAAACAGTCAGCCACATGTATTCAGTGCTAAGCTTCCATTTTACAGACCATTGTAACCTGGATGAACTGAAGTGAAGCAAGACTTCAAATCCCAGAATGCAATATGTGTCTTAAATGCTAGCCAAGGGATCCAAGCAAGAGGGCAAATGCTCAAGAATTGGCACAAGTGGAAAACGTTCTGAGGATGTACTTGTTTTACTTGCACCGCTACAAGAAATGTGCAGGCCACCTTATTCACAAGGGTGACCTGCACGTTTCTTGTGGGCTGTACAGCAATTCAAAAGATGTGCAGGCCAATCCTCCATTCATACGCTGCAGGCGCACATGGGCTATTAGCTCCATGGCTGCCGCCAAAACGGGCTCCTTTACCGGGTTCCCAGAATGAGGAATTACCGGGCCATTCCGAGTACGGAGGGCCTGGTAATTCCTCCCTCTGGGAACCCAGGCCCGGACCTTCCCCATTCCCATCTGAGCCCCTATAGGGCTTAATGGGAATGGGAGAGGGAGCAAACAACGGGCCGATTAGGAGCGGCCGGTTGTTTGCTCCCTCATCCCCTCGGGGGACCCGGTAACGACGCCTGGTTTGACCAGGCGTTCCTTACCAGGTCCCGCGAGGGGAGCTTGGAATCGTGCGGAATGGTGTTAACGGGTCCGCACCCATTAGCGGGACCGGTTAACCCATTCCGCACAGGCCGTAATGAGGCCCACTGTGTTGCAAATTGCGCATTTTAAGATAGAATGGGCCTATAACATTGTTAAAATCTATAAGGAGTACTGTGAACCAGGCCTTTCAAATGGCCCACATTGACAGGCCCATATTGTCCTTATTGACCTACAGCCCTGCAGGGCAGAAGGAGCTTGCCTGTCAGGGAGTGTGCTGGGTGCTTCATGAGCAATTCACTGATTCCCAGAGACATGAGTTCAGGAAAACAACCCCTCTGAGGCAGCCTGCCGCTAAGGCTGGTGTGACTTGGGCAGGCCTCGCCAGTGATGGATGAACATGTATCGGGGATCCTGGGAACCGATTTCAAAATGGTGGGAAAACTGGGAAAACCAGTCAGAAACATTGATTGTAGTGATAAAGAAACGCAAGGATGAGGTTAGTAGCTGCAGATCACCACAGGATAGGCAGCCGGGGTGGAGCCTAAACACTTGGGGCCTGGTTTAGAAACGTTTTAACATGGGGAAGTCCCATTGAAAAACACTTTGTAAATCAGGCCCTAAATGTGCAGTGAACAGGAAGGGCGAATGTAGTCGAAACTGGAGTAAAAAAGCAACATGGTGATAAGAACACTAATGGATTCAGCAAGAGCCCCCAGAGGGGTGATGACCAGAGGGTGCCAAAGTGGGCACAGCTGGCCCGTCCCTGTGAAGCTTGAGGCCCTTTTCAAATTAAATGCATGAAGGTCCCTGGCGCCGTACCTGGGTCAGGCATCTGGGAAAGTGCAAGGTAGACAGGAGTCTTCTCACACCCTTGTCTTGGAGTGCCATCAATTTAATACATGAGTTGTGAAGATGTTAAATGAAAGAATGTAAAAACACCTTCTTATATTTAATATATTGTTTTATACATTATGTTTAATAGCATTATTTGAAAGGTTGATTGTAATCAGCTCAAACAAATATATATATATATATATAAGCTCATGTGTTTTATGTTTCAACATCTACATAGGAATAGAAACGGGAAATGTCCGTTTCCGGTGTTCCGGTGAGGGCCCTCTTAAATGTTTCACCAGAAATGGTAAACCTAGCACCAACGTGGGAGAGAGTTGTGGTCTTTCTGATGTCACCAGGCCTGCGATCCTCCACAGGTGGTTGCTAGTGCCAGGGCCTATCCATAGGGTTGGGCGCCTACATGTGAAGCACTTAGATAATCGGGCCGTTAGATATGCGTTAAGTGGGCAGCACTTTCAGGCACAGACCAGCCTTCCCACTACACTCAGCTACATGTTCTGATTCAGGGGAGCTGTGTGCTGCTGGACGCAAGACGCCATGATGAATAGGCTTACCTCAACCTGCATCCAGCGGGGTTCGTGAATCAGGGTCTGATAAAGCGCTTCCGTTGCCCTCGTCTCATTCTGCATGGATAACACGCGGAAAGGATCACTAGAGCCAGGAGGATAGCTCAGGGGCAACTCGCTCCCCTTGAAAGCAAGAAGATGTGGATAGGATCATTAGGCCCAGGAGGATAGCCCAGGGGCAACTCGCTCCCCTTGAAAGCAAGAAGATGTGGATAGGATCATTAGGGCCGGGAGGATAGCCCAGGGGCAACTCGCTCCCCTTCAAGGCAAGAAGATGTGGCAAGGATCATCAGGGTCAGGAGAATAGCTCAGGGGCCACTCGCTCCCCTTGAAAGCCAGAAGGCACGGAGCAACACAGGTGCGATCCCTTGTCAGGCTTAGAGCCGTTATAAATAACTCATCATAATAAACGCGGGAATCGAAGAAGGAGGGCCTGAAAACATAACACGCCATTTCTTATGATCAAAATGGTAGTGTCACGGAAGGGTGCGGGGTGGAAATTGAAGGAGTCCTACTAAGCAGTGGCCCAGGGAAATTAAACTATTCACTAGACAGAAGCACGCATTTTCTACCTTTTCATCATCACTGTTAATTTTCCTTGCTCGCAAACCACGGCCTTCTCAGCAGGCATACAGCCGTTCACTCTTCTTAGCCCAGTAGCTGATGGTTTCTGCAGGCCATTTCTTGTGCTCTTCAAAACACAGCATCCCTCTTTGTAATACATCCAATCAATGTTCCCAAGTTCAGAAAACGTATTTTTGTATCATTGAAACCAGGAGCCAATAGCTTACCCAGCACTTGCACCAGAGGCTATGCTGAAACGCACGTTTCAATGAAATTGCACACATGTACACGTGCATTGGCAATGTTCCGTCCAGAAGACACAGCAATATGGATGATTCACATCAAATGTGTAATATCTACACAGGTAACACTATGTGTCCGTCAGGGCCCTGACCTCCACCCACACCCAATCGCCTCAGCCTCTGCCTACACACAGCACTTGACTTGGCACCCTCTGGCACACACCACTGTAGGCGTGCACTTACCTACTTACTGCAGCTCAATGCCCCCTAGCACTCACTACACTAGCACTTAAATCTGTGACTCAGCCACGAGCCACTGTAGGCTTGCACTTACCTACTTACTGCAGCTCAATGCCCCCTAGCACTCACTACACTAGCACTTAAATCTGTGACTCAGCCACGAGCCACTGTAGGCGTGCACTTACCTATTTACTGCAGCTCAATGCCCCCTAGCACTCACTACACTAGCACTTAAATCTGAGACTCACCCACGAGCACAGGCACTCCAGCACTTACCCTCCACTCCCTGCCTCCTCTTTGCTCTCTGCACTTGCACTCTCTGCACTTGTACGCTCTGAATGCTCACAAGGCCCAGCAGGTCTGTCTTTATCCTTC
Organism: Ambystoma mexicanum; assembly: GCF_040938575.1. Lineage (NCBI taxonomy): Eukaryota > Metazoa > Chordata > Amphibia > Caudata > Ambystomatidae > Ambystoma > Ambystoma mexicanum. The sequence continues at coordinate 125,039,683 of NC_090932.1, read as the reverse complement.
AAGTGTACAAATTGTTGCCCTGTGGGCACTTTGAAACACAATGTACTTGTTGTATAAGCGCCTAACAAATGCACAATAAATAAATAAATGAATACATAAATCTTAAACAGTCAGCCACATGTATTCAGTGCTAAGCTTCCATTTTGCAGATCACTGTAACCTGGATGAACTGAAGTGAAGCAAGACTTCAAATCCCAGAATGCAATATGTGTCTTAAATGCTAGCCAAGGGATCCAAGCAAGAGGGCAAATGCTCAAGAATTGGCACAAGTGGAAAACGTTCTGAGGATGTACTTGTTTTACTTGCACCGCTACAAGAAATGTGCAGGACACCTTATTCACAAGGGTGACCTGCACGTTTCTTGTGGGCTGTACAGCAATTCAAAAGATGTGCAGGCCAATCCTCCATTCAAACGCTGCAGGCGCAAATGTATTTCAGGCTGGGAACACATTTCACAAGGACTGTGACTCAGATCTTACTTAATGCTCCATGCTGAAAAGTGTAGTGCCAACATGTTACTCTTCTGAGCCTGTTTAATTACACCTCACAGAAGCTGCCTTGCATTTGGCAAAATCTACTAAAAATGTCGGTCTAGCTGGGCACATATAAAGTCTCCGGCACTAGCGCTCTATCCTAAACCATCCAACAGCACCCACCCACGTGCCGGATCTCTGGGCTGCTTACTGGAGCCTAGCCAGCCCACCTAAGTCCTACCCTGGCAAAATGCACACATGCATCTTTAATTTAACTCTTAGAATCTCCCACACATGGACTGTGGTCACCGAGGGCATTCCAAACACAAAGCGTATTGAGGCAATACAAATGGGGAAAGGGTGCTATCAAAATGACTAATAAAATACATTAGTACCCGGGGATGGTCAACCAGAATGCAACATGCATTCCGATTGGCCCTCGCCGGGCATTACCCGGCTGGAAATCCCTTGCACGCTGTACGTGCCTTTGGTTCCCGGCGGGGGTGGCGTGACGGCCCCTTAGCCAATGAGGAGGCTCGAAACGGGGCAATCCCTGTTCCGAGCCTCCCCATGGTTGGAGGCTGCCTTCGTCCCCCGCCGGGGACTCAGGTAAGTTTTTTTTCCCTCCTCTCCCCGCCCCTGAAAGTATCCCCTCCCCTCCCCCCCAACCCCACTTACCTTCTTTTTTCTTCTTTTCTCAGGAGCGGACGCGCTGGGAACAGTGTTCCCAGCGCGTCCGCTCCTGATGGCCACCATGGAAAGGGAAAACAGACTATGTTTTCCCTTTCCCGGTGGGCATTTTTTGTGACTTTTTTTTTCTGTTCCGAAACGCATTTCGGAACAGAAAAAAAAGCAATTAGTACCCCGGTCTAACGGCCCGGGATACTAATGGCTATAAGCTCTCGACGGTGGGCCAATACCACCCACGGTAATGCCCACAGGGCTTTGTTAACTACAGCCCCGGGGGCATTACCTCGGGCTGTATTGGCGCGCCGTCTCATGGCTTAATGCCACAATACAACATAGCTGTTTCAGAGTAATGTGTGCATTCCTGCGAACAGCCTGATGGAATTCATAGTTCCAACAGCCAGGGACTGTTATTCCCCATTGGCAGACCTGCTCCAAAGTACATAACTCTGTGCTCCTATGACCAAGTGGTAGATTAATGTCTAACTATAAACCATTCCTAGTTTTGACATGGTGTCCTCTGGCAATCCACAAATATACCTGCCAAACCCTTTGGTCTAATTATAGCAACACCTTGGTTTCTAGTGAACCCTCCTGTCAGGGACTTCTGTGCATTCACTTTCTGGACTGAGTTTCACCCAAAACAGACTATTTCAGCTCAGCCCTTGCAAAATATTATTTATCTTTTGGAAAGACTAGACACCATCCTGGAAGAGAGGGTCTGCCCCAGGGGCAAGAAGAGGCCATGTGCTTCAAAGGGAATGCTCTGCCATCCAGAGGGCAGTTGAACCAGGGTAATAATACCGGGGGCCCTTCGGTGCAAGTCAGAGAGGAGAGATGGTGGAGTTAGAGTATAAAGCAAAAGATAAAAGGTGATGATGGCTGGAAGATTTTGAATTAATCTTAACCTCTGGCATTGCTCTAGGCAACCCTCCAGACCATTGTACTTCGCCTGCCAAGCCATTACAAAAGGGGAAAGACCATATGCAAATCGGGCCTGGTCCCACCCCAAAAGGGGTAGCCCAGCCCAAACTACTTGGTCCCACCCCGAAAGGGTTAGCCCAGCCCAAACTGCTTGATCATATCCCTTCTGCACGAGACCACACGCACCCCCAGACATTTTTCAGCCTTGTTGGGCCTGATCAGTGAGGAATAGCTTGGGTCTCTAGGGCCAGCTGGCACGGGACCCACGTCTGGGCATACCCGTCCCACTCGGAGTGACAAAGCAAAAACAAAGAGGTGATGGCTGGAAGGTCTAGAATTAATCTTAACCTTTGGCATTGCTCCGGGCAACCCTCTAGACCACTTTTCTTCGCCTGACAAGCCATTACAAAAGGGGAAAGACCCTATGCAAATCAGGCTTGGTCCCACCCCAAAAGGGATAGTCCAGCCTGAACTGCTTGGTCATATCCCTTCTGCATAAGACCACAAGCATCACGAGAACTGTTTCGGCCTTGTTGGGCCTGATCAGTGAGGAGTAACTTGAGTCTCTAGGCCCAGCAGACACAGGACCCACGTCTGGGCATACCCGTCCCACTCAGGGTGACAAAGCAAAAGAAAAGAGTTAATGGCTGGAAGGTTTTGAATTAATCTGAACCTCTGACATTACTCTGGGCAACCACCCAGACCATCGTTCTTCTCCTGCCAAGCCATTAAAAAAGGGGACAGACCATATGCAAATCAAGCTTGGCCCCACCCCAAAAGGGATAGTCCAGCCCGAACATCTTGGTCATATCCCTCATGCACGAGACCACAAGCATCCCCAGTCATGTTTCAGCCTTGTTAGGCCTCATCAGTGAGGAGTAGCAGGGGTCTCTAGGCCTAGCAGGCACAGGACCCACATCTGGGCATACCCGTCCCACTCCGAGTGACAAAGCAAAAGAAAAGAAGTGCTTGCAGCTGGTGCCCAAAGCAAGTCATAAGGCCTCCCAATGCAATATGTCAAAGCTGCACCACAATTATGATGCCAGCAAAAGGCCAAAATATATTACAGAATTGTCCTGCTGAACATGTTTTTATGCTGCCTGTGCACAGTGTATACTAGTATTGACACTGTAATACACGGGCATGCAGCTGTGCCCAATAATATCCAGTATATTAATATAGGAACACACGTTCAGGTTGGCTGCGTCCAATATATCGTCTATTCTATGCATATAGATACACTGTAAAGCTGTGGTAATTCTTCCTTCAAAGTGTAATCTTCACAGGTAAAATCAAACTTTTCTATCAAGAGTTAACATATCAATTGTGATGACTTTTACCATATTTTATTAATATTTATTTCCGGTTTACAATTTAGCTATAACTAAAACGCACAATGCAACCTCCATATAAAACAATTGTATAGGAACGAATATGTCCCTCGATCTACACAATCCCCTAAAATATTTCTATATATCAAAAGTGCTGTAAATGCTCTCAAAAAGTGCTACAAATAAAGTGCTTCATTCTCTGTAAAGTGTGCTCAATGCTCTACACTACACAACATTTTTAGTACAATACATAAGCTCAAACTTCAAACGCAAGTCTAAAACCATGCAAAACGTCGATATATGACATACAATTGCAAACCAGAAGAAATATTTTCAAAATTCATTCATCTACCTTTGTTCCTAACAGTATTCCGTATTAGCTACAGAAGACAGAGTTAATCCCCATTCTATGTTTAGCCTGAATCTACATGTGCCTGTCTAAATATTGCTTATGGTGTTCAGACATTCATCAAGGGTCTTTTCTTGTGTTTCAAATGTTGTGCCTTAAAGCCTCATACCTGCATGACACACCACTGGGGAAAGAATAAGATAGAGAATGGCTGTTGGATTCAGGTGGGCACCAGGACCAATGGGAGGAGGAGGAGCAGTATAAAGGGGGAAAGGGCAGTGTGGGTTGTTTGATTGAGGCCAAAGATGGAGAAGGCATACCAAGAGACCAGTTGCAACACTGAGGATGCAGGGAGTGTGGAGGAAGATTACAGAGAGTGTGTGCAAGATGAGGTATTGGTTGGTGAGAGAAAGTGGTTCTTGGGTGTGAGAGTGCGTGTATAGTCATTTAGATGAGTGAGTGAGACTGTGTGGGAGTGTAGGGGGGTCAGGCCTTGTGAGAAAGGGGAATGATAGTGCAAAAGGAAAGAGCGGTGAGTTGCAGTCTGGACTGAGATGTGAGTGTAGTAGAGAGTAGTGGGAGGAGATTAGGGACTCGTGTGTGGAGAGTGTAGTGGAGAGTAGTGGGAGGAGAGTATAGAGCACTGGAATGAGAGTAGCAGGCAGAACATTGAACGGGCACAGCAAAAGTGAGAGGGAAAAGAAGAGGAGAATGGGAGGAAGGGGGAAGAGAAAGGAGAAGAGTAGGAGGAAGGGAAAGGAAGGAAAGAACTTCAGGGTGAGATGTACAATTCCGTGAGAGGTAAAGGCCAACTGAGACCTTAGTGACTGGTAGGCACCACTATTTAAAGAAATTCTTCTGGAGTAGGCAGAGCCAAGATGGCAGAAGGTCTGGTGGCTCTGTTATGAGGCTCCCAGTGACAGCGGCCCTGGAGTTGGAGACCGCTGTGATTCTGTGCCCCTCCAAATGATATGCTGCTTAACGCTGTCACCTGGAGTCAGATTCCTGCAGCCAATTGTGACTGGGCGGCAGGGAGCAGGCTTCTTTCAGGGTGTCCCCCATGTGGTGGCGCAGCGGTGCTGAGGTTGCCATGGTCGGCGAGAGAGGTGTTCCCCCGGCCTCTGATAGGAGCTGAAGCCGGTGCCGATCATAGCAGCTGTGGTGCCGGAGAGGGCCTGGAGGAATACGTTGGCACAAAGTGAGTGTCTGGAGTCGGCGTGCAGGGAGCAGTAGGCAGCTTTCCTAAGCTTGAGGAGCTGTGGAGCATCAGGGCACTGAACCAGGCTGAAGTTGCTTGGTTTTTTCCTGGCTCTGTAGCAGGATGTGCCGATGGCTCATGGGAGCACCCATTGACTGCGTTGAGACCCTGTGATGTGCCCTCTATTCATTCTGCATGAAGAGCATATTCATAATGCAGCACGAGATGCTTGCTGGAACCTGGGAGAGACTTCCCCAAGCTGAGGGGCACGTAAGCTGCACTGTCTGTGCGTGTAAGCTGGGATCCCTGAGGGTTGCAGGGGTAATTGCCTTCGCTGGTCAGTGCTAGTCTGTAAGTACAGGGGCCTGTGCTTTTTGGTGGCTGTGGGCCGCAGGAAAGTGGACAAGTGCTGCATTGTGAGCTGCCCGGAGCGGACACCGCTGGGTAGTGTCTGGAAGTCAAGTGCGCTTGGGAGGGAGTTGCCGATCCTGCAGAGTGCCCCTCATGAGAAAATCAGCCAAAAATCCACACAACTCGCAGAAGGGCAGCATTGACCGTTTTGTCAAGGGGCCAGCGACCCACAATGCTGGAAGTATGACGACTGCGCCTGATGCTCACAATGAGTCACCATGGGCCTCATTACGACCCAGGCGGTAAGTTACCGCCTGGGCCGTGACTTTACCACCATGGCGTAAACTACGTTTACGCCATGGTGGTTGGCGGACTTACCGCCCCATTCCGACCTTGGCGGGGCACTAAGTCCCCAATCCCCATTTACCCTTCCCCATTCCCATTTTTGCCCCATAGGGCATAATGGGAGTGGGGAAGGCGTTAATTACGCCACCGTAAATTACGGTGGCGTAATTAACTCCATGGTCCCTTAGCGCCATGGATTTTAACACCTGCTAAAAGCAGGTGTTAAGTCCGCCATGGCGCTAAGGGACCTCGTACTCAGGCGGTAAGGGTCGGCGCTGTTTACGCCGCCGTAAAACCCTTACCGCCTGAGTCGTAATGAGGCCCCATGAGTCTCTGGTGGTGAACACAGTGGTGTCATTCATTAAGGAGGACTTGGCGGCATGTCTACTACAGACCTATATACCAAAACATAGAGAATAGGGGCGGATGGTGTAGGGGCCAGCGGGGGGGACACTTTATTGGAAGGACTAACTGGTGGGAGTAGGGAATCACACATACACATAAACATGGTAATCACAACATAAAGTAGGGTTGCATTTAGGAGTTGGTCTGTATCCTCGCAGGCCATTTGGAAAACACAGGACAATGAGGCTTCATCCTTTGTTTGACCATTACATTTTGATTCCCAATGATGGCAAGAAACATGCACTTACACCCAGACCAGTTAAGCCTTTGAACTATTAGGCAGGAATGTGTGTAGCTGATCAGGCGGGGGGCTGCAGCCTAGCACAAAAGTCATATTCTTGGGAAGCGAGGTAGAGGTCACGGAGTGCCAAAACATGAACTAAGATTTAAGACACTAGCAACCCCCAAAATGATGGTCACTCTATTTGAACTACCAGATCTAAAGGAAATTGGGTCCTTAATCCTTCGGGAACCGGATTGATTAGTGGGATATTAAGTGTACTCTTGGGGAGGGGAACTGATAACTGGGAAAGCAGAGAACAACATGATTTATGCTTTGTGCCAGGGAGAGCCAAGAATAATACCTATACAATGGGGAGGACACAATGGGGGTGCCAACGTGTCTGGGATGAGAATAGGGCTGCTTTTTTTGCCAGGACCAGACAGACCTCAAAGTTGACTGCTGAGTTCATATTGATAACGAGGTGTATATCACGTGATTAGGGTTAAAGGTAGACTGGTTCCAGTTGAATGTAACCAATTACCTTGCAGTGTCTTAAGATGGACAAGGACGCTACCCATGTGTGGTGATGGTGGGTGAGAAGACAGCGGAACCAATTGGAAACTGGGCTGCATGTAATTGTTAGTATGTACATCGGCAGTAGCCAATGCGGGTGAGGAATTAACACAGTATATCAAGTGTGTCACTTGTGACCATTTTTGTGTTTATAATCTGAGTTTTGTACGGAGGACGTGAGAGCTCTGTGGCAGTGGTCTAATAATACCATTGCTGCCATTTTTCTTTTGCATATAAAATAAAGCTCTTGTTCTTCTCGAGAAAGGGTGCACCTAGCCTTTTTCCCTAGCGTGTTGTACATTCTTGGTCTGATCGCTGGGGAGATAACCTAAATTATTGGTGACCCAAAAGTGATCCCTGAATCCTTTACGGGGACAGAGGATTCCTGGCCGCATATCCAGAAGGGCGGCACCCACCTGTAGCGACCAGTCCCCTTTGTGCACAACTGATGAGAGGTTTACAGGAGCCATGTTATCAGAATTCATGGTTGTTCTTTGGATCGTAGTGCCGTCCCTGGAATGTGCAAGCTGTTAACAGGACCCTGTGATGGAGGACTTTGGGTGAACACACAGGTGTATGTGCACCCACACTGGAGAAAAACAAGTGAGGTATTAGGGGAGAGTATGGGTGTTATGGAGTGGGCGGGAGAGTGGATTTGTGTGTGTGGTGAGAAGAGTTCAGATTGATTGTTATGGAAATGATGTGGTATTGTATAGATTTTCTTTTTTTTAATGAGTTTTGTATTACGGATTGTGGAGTAAACGGGATCCTTTCCTTAGGTAATAGCGAAGAAGATAGCACTGTTTATTGAAGGGAAAAGGGATATGGATGGAGGCTCTGTATATGTAGTGATTTCCGGATCTCACTGTCCAGTGTAAATGGGGTGTGGGAACCGCAATGAATAGTGCCGTTACGGGACCGGCACCGTTCATTACGGGATGCCTGATTACGAGGTCCCCTAGCGGGACCCGGAACAGACGTCTGGTAAAACCAGATGTTCTTTCCAGGTCCCGCAAGGGGACCAAGGAGCTAATAACAGGCCCGTTATTAACGGGCCCGTAATTAGCTCCATCCCCATTCCCATTGAGCCCTTTGGGGGCTCAAATTGGAATGGGGAATGGTTCTGTGCATGAGAAATACCGGGTCCTCCAAGGTCGAAATGACCCGGTAATTCCTCATTCACAGACCCCGGTATTGGAGCCTGGTATGGAGGCAGCCAGGGCGCTAATAGCACCATGGCAACCTCCATGCGCGTAATGAGGCCCATTGTGTTTATAGATTTTCTGTTTGTGTGGTGGTTAGTGGTGGCCGATGGAAGGCTGATTGTGGTGTGACATAGGAGGTGTGAGAGAGGAGTGTGTTTGTGTGTATGTGGGTGAGGGGGGATTGTGAATAAGGGTTGTGAGGGACATAGCATGTGGGTATTTGGAAGTGGGACTGTTGGTTGGGGTGCAATAGGGGTGTTGAAAAATGCTGCAAAATACTGACCAAGGGGGTGACGACAATAGAGCCAATAACCCTGGGTTGCGGAAACAAAGGGGGGATGTTTATGTCATGGCCAGAGCAGGGGACAAATAATAGGGAGATAATGGGCCTCATTCCGACTCTGGCGTTAACCAAGGCGCTATTAGCGCCTTGCTTGATGCCGTTATTTTTCCGACTCTGCCATGGTGAATGGCGGAATTACCGCCCCATTCCAAGGTTGGAAAGGGCGGTAATTCCCCATTCACCATGGGCCCTTCCCCATTCCCATTTTTGCCCAATAGGGTTCAATGGGAATGGGGAAGGCGCTAATTACGGCACCGTAAATTACGGTGCCGTAATTAGCTCCTAGGTCCCTTTGCGGGTTGGTTTTTTAACGCCTGCAAAAAGCAGGCGTTAAGTACCAACCCGCAAAGGGAACTCGGAATAGGGCGGTAAGGGTTTAACGGCACCGGTCTCGTTACCGGTGACCGTTAACCCTTACCGCCCTACTCGGAATGACCCCCATTGAGTCATATTTATACATTTTTGACAGCTAACTATAAAGGAAGAAAACTAAAAAACTGAAAATAAGTGTTAGAATTATGCAAAATGGTGAAAGATTTGGATGATAGGCCTGCAGATTCTTTGAAGATGATATATAAAGTGATCACTCTGTGTATTACAACTACTACTGTGGCCATCGTCCCAAGTGCTCCTGCAGTCCCTGCTGAGATAGATCAGTGCCCCCCATTATGGTGTTACCCTACACATGCTACATCAGGATACACAAATCCTATGTATGTCCTTTTGCCCATCACGGCTCCCTCTGCCACACAGGCCGGCACAATATCAGAATCTTCCTAACCTAACTGCGAAAATCGCTGTGAGGGGTAAGGGATCAGAGGGAAACTATACAAAACCACACAAAAATTGCTAGATGCACTGAGGAAGGTGTGATTACAAATAGGGAGGAGGAACAGAAAACAGAATTCTGCAGGTGTGATAAATCAACTTCCAGGGCACCAGTGGTCCAGGGATGAATATCGGTTTCAAAACAATCAACCCCACACCTCCAGTACACCAGAAGGGATCCAAACAGATTGGAAAACAAGTGAATTATAAGACCTCCTTGTCCAATTTTGGTAACGTGGACGGTACGACAGGCTTTTCTTTGCAAGGTGGTGGATCATTGGTTAGTTGCAACACAGCAAAAATACAATTATTACCCAATGATAAAAGGGACTGTCCAGTCATGGTTGTATAAAAAATATCTACTTTATTATTACTACAACAGACAGCTCTAGCTGACTACAAAATACACCCCACCCTGAAAAGGATCACAAAGGACAGGCAGTTTCACGAAGGAAAGGGATGCACTCTGAATACTGACAGGAGGGTAGTTGGTAAAGTAATCAGTCTTACTGTTCAAGGTTATTCAGTTCCAGCACCCAGGGGACAAAGGGTCCTAACAGTCTCTAGGGGCCTTCAGAGAAGGACCAGGGGGGCAGAACCACAATGTACCTGGTACTGAAGAAGTTCTTGGTGCTCGGCAGCATCAAGGTGGTTCCAGGACACTTCGCAGCCCTTGAGACAGAGTTAGTGGTGGGAGACAGCTGCGGCTACCAGGCGGCAGGCAGCTCGGCAAGCGAGGCTGGATGGACATCTGCAGGCTATCTGGCATGGGGGCTAGGGGCCTAGAATCGTTGTCTCTGTGCTGGTTGGGAGATCTGGAATGCTGTTTGAGGTGGCTCGGATGGCTCTTGTGACTGTGGCATGACAAGTCAGCGGTTAAGCCAGATGCAGTTTGAGGACTCGACTGTCTCAAAAATGTCCTTAAAAGATGGACCTTGGATGATGCTTCTATGGCACTCCTCCTAGCTTATTCGCAGGGCTTGTGTTCTTTCAAGGAGGACGGACCAAAGCTCAGGAGAGTGATTGCAGGCAACGTCCTTGTCCTTTGTCCAGAGACTCTCCAGCACTTCCCACCTAGGAAGCATGCTGGCAGAACCTAGCAGGGCACATTCTGTGCTGGCTTGGTACCGGGTCTGGACCTGCTGGATGGGTCCGCTGCGTCCGGTATCTCCCTCTGTTCCCTGGGAGATGTTTAGGGGAGAGAACTTGCTTCCCTCTTGGAACTCCTGGCCTTCCTTCACTGGCGGAATATGTAAGGTAGACTGTGTTGTGAGGATAAAGCACATTTTCTAATCTATCCTATAAAATCAAAGGGATCCTAAAAAAAGCATGGAAAAAGGTTTATAATGATAAACCCACTCCTCCCCCGATGATAGCATTTAGGAAGAGCCAGAATATAAGGAATCTATTAATCAGAAATGACATCTCTGAAAGAAAAACAGGCAAAACTAAACAAACCACTCTATGGGGTTTACCAACAGTAAAGGGAACTTTTCACTTTGGACAGTGTGTCATGTGTAGATTTACCAAAGAGGCGAAACATATCTTGCTAAATTCCTCCCTGGTTTGGGATTTATGTGAACTGACGAATTGTAACACTGATAACGTGGTATATTTAATAACATGTCCATGTGGGTTACAGTACATTGGAAAAACAAACAGGAAATCCAGGGTACGGATGATTGAACATTGTAGGTGCATCAAGAATCAGATTGTGGCAGCACCAATAGTGAAGCACTTCATAGAAATTAAGCACACTCACAAAGATTTTGAATGGGTGATTCTTAAAAAGATCTATGGTATAAACAAACAGGAAATTGATCGAAAACTGCTCAGCTTTGAACAAAAAATGATTTTTAAATGTCAAAGTCACATCAGAGGTCTGAATGAGGAAATCGAATGGCGTCATGTCAATTCATGAAATGTGTTTCATTGAGTAACACAAGGTTTTATTCATGGTGTGACCTATTTGATCTAAAGTTATGCATTTCATGCTTGACCTGCAGTGTTTTTGAGCACCATGCATAAATGACAACTATTAGGAGTGTATATAAATGTATATATGTTTTTATCATGTACATGATGTGGTATTATCCTTATGCATTGGGAGAGATAATATGAAGTTCTCATTAATTGGATGACAGGTTTGAGCTGTTCTTATGCTATTTGTTTGTATGGCACACTGAGCAATATGTAAGAACTACTTTCAGAAGTGGGTCTTGCTCTACATTGGAATTGGGCATTGTCGGTTAGCATTTGGTGCAGCTTTGCCTACATGCAATCCAGTCGTCACCCCCTAGTTACATGAGACCGTTTTTTACCACTCTAAGATGGTGCCCTTTTAAAGGGTTTCAGAAGATGGAGAAGAGTCAGTTATTTATTCCTATTGGATGGCCGTAGGATGCTTTGTATTTTTTGCTGTGCATTGTTAATATTATGTGTTTGATACGAATCAATTTGGGCATTTAATTGTGATTTTGATGTTGGGTAAAATACTGTGAAGGGTTTCCAACAATTTAAGCGATCCGGTCCACACGATCGCAGTGATGAGTCCTTTTTTGATGTTTATACCATCGAGACAAACTTAACGGCTTAAAATCCATGAGGATGGCATAACCCGCAGCGGTTTTGGAAATATTATAACGTTGTGTGGCGTGATTTCCAGCTGGAGTAGCAAAGTAATGCTGCAGAATAGTTAGATCTTAACACCACGTTATTTTCATACTGCATATATTGGACCACATGGTGATTTGAACATTATAAACAAACTGTGAGTATTCATACGTGGTATTGTTGTTGTGTGTTGCAGCCACCATTGTTGGGGATGTACCAAAGACTTAATCTTCAGAAGTCTAGTTAAAGAGACCAGATCTGTGGAATCGAGAGATTGGATTCAAACCTTTAGGTGTTCCACGTGTGATGGTGTGGAATTGGTGATGGTGTAGATGATGCTTTAGAGTGATGTACCAAACTATTCCAAAATTGATTGTCTAAATGTGTATGGCCTTGGTTTTGTCTCCATGGTTATTACAATATGTCTGTACAGATGACTCTGAAACTGGTGGGCTATTGAATAGCCATTTGAAAATCACAATACCAAATTTGATGTTAGAAGTTTGAAGTCAAAATCTGTGTATTTGGACACAAGCCCTACTAAAGATTCGATTGAAAGTTAATGTGGGTGGTGGGAAATGTTGGGATAGGTCCAGTAAGACCTTTTCCCAGTCCTCAATACTTAAACTGTTTGAGGGTATCAAGGGAATGTAGGGACCTTGGATTAATGGTGCGTACTATAGCTGATGGTGGTGTATGTTGTCCCCTTTTCTAGGTTAAAACCACTCATTGAATTTGGATTCCTCTGTAGACCCTGGATTGCATGGTGGATACAAAGAAACAGTGTTAAATATAAATACTCCCATGAAGAAAGTTCATGCACCTAATGCAGAGAAGAACTGAAACATGTCAGGATATGTGTTATTGGAAATGACCCTTTCTAGAGTGTAGTGTATCTTAAAGTTTTGTGGTGTCTGCGAATATGTCAAATGTGTTTCATCGTTTGTAAATTAGGTATATGATATATCCACTGTGTGGATGTAATCCTCGGTCCAGTATTTTAGAAAACTGTTTTAAAGAATTTGTATTAAAATGTGTAAGAATTTGTTTAAATGAAGTGCCACCAAGTCCATTTTTTCAGGACCAATGGTAACAAGAGGTATTCTAGCACCTAATCAGCATAGATAAGAAAGAGGTTTAAAGAAATACATCATCCTACTCTTTTATGTATAAACATTTTGGTTTTAGGCCATTATTGTAGAGTTGGTTGTTTTACAAGGGTTAGTAGTACCTTTATTGCGAATAAGGTAGACTGTACCTTCAGCCTGGGTCCAAATGAGTCCTTTTGAAGTCGTCGGATGATCTGTTAAGTGAGGGGCTCAGGCCTCTTCTAAAGCCAAATGGGCACCAGAGATCGGTGCAGGCTAAGCACACCTTAATGAACCAATCCTGGGTCCTCACCAACAATCTTCTGTTATGCATGAGGAAAGGACCAGAGTGCTCTGCAACAGGACAGACAAGGGGTGACAACATATACCTAAGTCCCACCCATCTTCCTGTCTGTTGTAGATCAAAGTATCTCTCTTGTTAACTGAGCCCTCTGTGACTCTTGATTAAAGGGCAGGTTTCCCTTGAAGTTTGTGGTAGGAGCAGACTTCCTGACTACCCCAAATCACATACTCCTCCCCTCTGAAAGGGGTCAGCTCTGCAGGGGTTTGTCTTTGGTAAATAGTTGTCCCAGACATGCATTTCAGTGCCTTTCAAACGGAGGGGTGTATCAAGGGTTTTGAACCATGTTAAATCAATAGACTGGGTAGATGTGGGGATGAGCTGTTGCCGCCCATTATTCTATCCCAGAACAAACTAAATCAATAGACTGGGTGGATGTGGGGATGAGCTATCGCTGCCCACATTCACGCCAGAATAGGAGAACTGCGCAGTTGGCACGAGACCACTCCAAAGATACAACCTTCTTGTGGGGGGGTTCCACATCACCACTCTACTGTAAGGATGCCATCAAAACAATGTTAAGCAAGGGTCCTATACTATCAAGCAAAAGGCCCCTCTATTGAAATACAGTAATTCAAGACAACTCAAAAATGGATGCAGTACCGACAAATTCCCCAAGGTGGCGCTAGCGGTCTAAACTCTGACAGGGAAACTGTATTTAGGAGTTGCAAGAGGGGCAGGGACTTCAAAGCTTGTTAATTAATTGGAAATCTTAGCCACCTGCTGTTCCCAGAGGCCAAGAGGCTGGGAAACCTTAACACCCCAGAGACTCACCACAGGAGGCAGGATATCACATGACCCTGTTGATTGATTGAGGAGAGACTTCCAGGCAGCCTGCTGGAGCCCACACAAAAGGCTCTTTCTGTTGAATGGGGTATGTTAATTTTGAGTGTTTCCTGTCAACAGCCCTCTGCCAGCAAGGAGAGACATGTGATCACTGACCCACCCAGACTCCTGGATGCGGACCCAAACACTTGGGGGAGTTGAATTGCAACAAATATATATTTTATAGAAACAGTGATAATTTATTGTAACCAAATGACAGTAATGTACAACTTTGAGAGTCTTAGTATGGAAAATGCCCTCACGATTTGAGTCCAAACTCCAATTTGTACCATGTTCTGGGGCCAAACCCCGCTAATTATGATTATTGTAGACAATGTGTTTAAGCTAGAGACATGGAAAGTTACTGGGATATATGTGGAAGGGAAATGTACCTTTGTATAATTTTTGATGAAAATCCCATATTGCAAAACCCACTAAAATCAAAAATAAGTTGCCATTTTTTAATGCAAGCTCCTAGAAACGCCAGAGTTGGAACAGGGACTATCTTTAGTAATATATGATGTGTGTATGTGATGTCAAACAACTGTGTACCTGGGAAATATGTATTTGGATCAGGTATAGATTTGTGGGCAAATTGACCAGGGGAGGATCCTCTGACCCATAAACAGACCTCATCATGATGACAATCCATTTCCTTTCCCCAATCATGGGAGAGGGGAGAATTGACCTATCAAATCAAGAGAGGGGCAGGCTTAGGGATGCTAGCCTCTCCACCCACTTTTTAAAACACATAAAAAGAGACTGCTGGGACAGGTAGGGAGATTCAATTCCATTTTCTGCGGGACGCTCTGCCGGGAGACTCCAGACTTCACATCCATCAATCTCCAAAGACCCAGAACTTAAAGCAAGGGCCTAAACCCACAAACTGAGAACTCTTCTCAGCAGGCCTCAGCATCCTTAAAATCATTTGCAAACTATTCCACAGCCGGGCGAGCTGTTTGAATTCTTTGCCAAGAACAATTGCCAGAGACCAGACCAGAGATCCAGAGAGACCCAGACCGCTGTGAGCAGAACCAGTGCCTGATTGACCCACCGAGCAGAGAGAACCGAAGTCCAGTCCAGTTGACCAGATCCGTGACGAGGCCCATTCATTTAAAAAATTAGGAGTGAGTATCCGCCAGAACTGTGCAGAACCCAATCTCTTAGTTAAAATAATCTAATCCAAACTATTTTAACCTAAGTAGAACTGCCTCCTAGAAATCGTGTCATCTGTCATTTTTAAAGCTGCACAACTGTCACCTGTCAATTCTGCAGCTGCAAGCTGTCACCTGTCACTTTGAGTTTTCGTTTAAATCCGAAAATCCATCTTTATTAAATCGTCCGTATCTCTTGAACCGTTTGGGCTATGAACGAAATCTAGGCTTTCCAACGAACCCAAAACCAACTTCCTACTCCCTCTACTTTTTCCGTAATCATGAGACACGCACTCGCAAAATTTACTGCGATTTGCGATTTGGCCCGATTTCTTCATCTGTAGAAATCTGCAGCTTTTTGCTTCTCTTTGCTAAAATTCATTTGCAATCTGCTAATCATTCATAGAGTATTGTTAAAGTGAGCCTGAACTAATATAAAGTAGCCATCACCTACCCTGAATCTCTAGAGGGAATTAAAATCAGTTGGCACATTTTCCCATCCATTGCCATCACATTTAAAAAAGCATTTTGGGCCTGTGTTTCAAACTCCTACCTGTTTCCTCTAAGCTTGCTGGGGGGAACTGAATTTCGTGTTGTATTTGATTGCATTCCTGAGAACTGTGTGCTCCTCTTTCCATCTCCTTCCGTTTCTTACATTGCATAGGGGAGGGGGGTGAATTGCCAGAGAAAAAGTGATTATCTTATCTTTTGCTAAAATCATATCAAGTATTTCTGTACTGCATTGTATTCCTCATTGCATTTCCTTGAAACCATAAAGCATTTTCAGCTACCTCATCCTCTATACTACTCCTAAGTAATCAAGTGTACCACGGTAACATTTCCCATTGTGGATCCACATCATATGTCTCAGTGTACTATCAGATATTAATATATTATAAAAGTGTGATAGATATATATTGTTTAAATTTTCAAATAAACCTTTTAATTTGCAAAACAAACCTACTTCTTGGCTCAGTGGGGTCAGGGGGATTCTAAGAGGGGGGTGTTATACAAGGGTTGTCATCCAGAGTACTGAACTGGATATAAAAATACATCAATAAGGGTTTTCCTCAGCATCTCAGACTAGGCATTGACTTAGCTGTAGTGTTGATTGAATATCGCTTACAGGTGGGAACTAGCTTCAAGTTGACACATTAAATACCAAACGGGTGTTAGTGCCACCTTCCTGTTGTCTTATTCGACAACCAAGCCCCTTCAGGCTTGCCTCAATTATATCATTAGTATGCCCTGCCTCCAGCCGGATTAGACAAAAGGAATGCAGATCCATGGAGCCTTTGATATTTAAATTAGGTTGCCCATGGCTTGAGGAAGGTGTGTTTTTCCTCCTTCTTGCGATGCTTTGATGTACTTTTGGCTGTCACATTTCAACTGAATATAACAGGGGAAGACGTCACCTGTAGGCTGTGTCTTCCTTGAGTACACGTGACTATGCATTTTGTGCGGGAAGCAGATGAAATGTGCGCGGAATGGCCTTGGACATTTCTCGGATGCTGATCTCGCATCATTCATTATCATTATTAAAAAATCACAGCAGGATATATGTTATTTTTAATAGATAGCACAGATATCAAGGATGAGCATATAGAGAAAGTGAGGGGAGACAAGAGGAGGCAAGAGGGAAGCATGGATTATGGTGTGGCGAGGTCGGAGGAAGAGTATGATTATACACATGAAGGAGAAGAGGAGTGGGATACAGCAGATGAGTTGGAAAGGGAAGAGGAGCCACCTGTGATTTCTCCATGAGTAGAGAGCTTGTGGGGACCTAGCCTACAAAATAGGTCTGGACGGATTGGCAGTAGCTAAGAGGCTGGTGATGGGAGAGAAGAAAGTTGGGAAGACAATAGGAGCACAGTTTCCATTACTAAATAAGGGACCGTGAAGAGCGCACTATATACCATGGGCACATATCGATAAAAACAACCGTATAAAGCACTCCTGTCTCTTACAGCCGAGGTGGGTAAGTGGATATATGCATTTGAGAAGCACACAGCTGGTACTACAATGGCTGTAGGGGATTAGAAAAGCTTGTTTCTGTCATTTTTGGGAGAGCTAGCATACAACATATGGGTTAAAGCAGGGTACCCGGGGTTGAAGTTGGGCGATGATAGCCATGATGGGGAAAGTTTTTATCATGTCAGGCCTCAAGGTTGGGTGGCACTACAGCTTGCAGACCCTGATCTGCCTGACCTTTAGTCAATTATGCAAAGAACGATGAGTGATGATGAAGACCCCGCCCAATACATATTGCATGTACAAGAGATGTAGTGTGCAGAGATGAGAGATTCATGGGATTTAACAATTCAATTTTTCTATTTTGTGGTCAACAAAGTCCTCATGAAAGAGTTACAGACAGCGCTTGACAAGATAGTGGGGATTGAGGCGAAGGATTGGGCGGAAATTCAGTCTATTATTATCCATCATTGTAAACGGTTGAAAGAAACGGAGAAGGAAACTTCGCAGCAAGCACAAGCAGAGGAATTGAAACTGGTTCCAAAGAAGTTAGCAAAGGTTGCATTGGAAGGGTCTGTAGCGACAGTGCAGATGGAAGGGTTGGCTGATTTCAGGATGATTCAGGCTAATGTGCGTGCAGCACCTGCACCTACATGGGGAGAAGAAATCGAGTGGGCAGGTGGATATCGGCCCCAGTATCAAGGAGGAATTTCAGTGGGGAAGGTTTCAGGTGCCTCAGAGAGATGAGGGGAATTTGGAGGGATGGGATTGTGAGGAGGAGAAGCAGGTCAATGTTGGATGAGTGGGCAAATGGATAATTTTTCAAGGGAATGTAGGAGTAGACAAGTATATACGGATCCTCAACAACAGATGCATCCGTACCCTCAGGGAGGACCGGTCTCATACCCCCAGTAATATGGACAGTTGCCTCTGGCCGCCCGCTACAGTGCACCGGTGACCCCGCCCGCCTGCTCCCGTCATCTTTTCCACAGCTACCAGGCACTGGTTCTAATAATGTACCATTTTATCTTGTATATCAAGGGCAATAGCAGTGCCCTCATATTCTGAGCAATACTACCGTTCCGGGTGGTACACTGACACATTATTAGGGGTCCACAGTGGTCAGAGGGAACCCATTTGTCTTTACAGAGATGGATATGTATCCAGACTAGGAAAGCCCACAGAGAGCCTTAGCGTGTCCATTTCTATCGCACACCAGCGACCCAGAAGAGGACCCTTGGTGGGCATGGAGATAGGAAATAATCTATTCATTTTCATAGTAGATACAGGTGTGACCAAATTGAGTATCATTGAGGGAGGATTACCTTTGTCAGGCGAGGTCATGGAAATGAAGGGCTTCTCTGGTGGCAATTCAATTGGTTCCTTTCACAAATAAATTACCTATCAAGATAGGGCATAGAGTAGTGCGGGTCCCCTTGTACTTTACTAAACATCTGATTAAACCTGTTGGGGAGAGACATTTTGAGTAAACTCAACATGACCATCTCATTTACGGAAAGGGTGTGGTCTGTCCAACCCCCGATATGTGTACCATGAGGGTAATGTTGACTTTGCATGCACTGGGCATCAAATCTGCTGTGAGAGGAACACCAGTGACCCCAGATTTGTTTTTATATAGCATTACCATATTGTTCAGTGCAATACCACAGCTAGCAAACAAATATTGGCAGGTACTATCCAATTTTCTGTGCAGGCCCACCAAAGCCTAGCAGGTGGTTGCAGGAACCATCATTGAACTGGACATACCGGGAGTTGTAGTGGCAGAAGACAGAATTGTGTTGATAGCAGCTGATTCAAACAAAGGGGAGTGGCATACAGTTTTATGTATTGACCCAACCATTCCGATGAAAAATGTTTCAGAAGAGGATTTATTTGAGAACAGAGAAAATGGAGGAGAAATAGTATTGGAGGTGTGTGTCCCCTGTGAGATATTGATACAGTACTGGCATGTCACTTGTCCCATGTTAATGATAGGGATTGTTCCTTCTTTTGCTTCTCCAGATTTGCCTCAAGTACCTGATAAGTTATGGTCAAGTGATCTGCATGATGTGGGACTTTTACGAAGCGTTGCCACCAATAGGTATTACTTTCAAACGTGGCGCTGTGTTACGTTGAGTGAAACAATACCCTTTACGAAAGGCAGCAGAGGATGGAATATATGATACCATCCCTCCCATGATAGGGACGGGAGGATAGTTCTGTGGCAATGTGAAGGTCAGGGAAGCAATACCAGCCTGAGCAAACACAGGTTCGAATCCCAAATACGCGCTTGGGAAAAAGAAGAAAAAATGTGCACATTATAAATAACCAGCCGTTCCACAGTGAAACCAGCACCTAGATAGCTCGGGTTATGCGCTCTGCAAATAAATGCAAAATACAATACAATACAATCATGGTCCTTTTGCATCAGGGCATAATAGTACCAGCTAACTCGCCCTGTAATACAGCTATATATCCGGTGAAGAAAGAGAAGGGGGCTAGTTGGGGAATGTTTCAGGATTTACGCCCCATCAAAGATATTGTACAGGCAGAATTTCCAGTGGTTCCAAATCCTGCTGCAATGTTATACAATATAGCAGTTGAGGCTGCCCATTTTACTGTGGTGGACTTGAAGGGTGCTTTCTTCTCAGTACCCTTGCACCCTGATTCACAGTATCTTATCACATTTACATTTGCCAGGAGCCGATTCAAGCATACTAGGCTTCCTCACGGGTACCGTGAGTCCCCGAGAATTTTCAATACAGTGTTACATGATGATTTGGGCAAGTTATCTCCAGTATTATAATTCAATATGTGGATGACTTCATGGTATGTTGCATTACAGAGCATCTGTGCAGAGAGTATTCTATTGCACTGTTGCAACTGTTGGTTGACAAAGGGTACACGGTGGACAGAGTTAAATTACAATACTGTTATGAACTAAAATATATTATTCCTACTGCCCCTGTCTTGGCAACACCTGAATACACTAAAGAGTTTAACCTTTTTTCTCATTCTGATGGGCAGATGATGACTGCTGTATTGACACAGCACAGTACAATGTGTCAGAATCCCATGGTCTATTACAGTGGCATGTTGGATTCTGTTATTCAAGGACAGTTTCCATGCAATCATGTGTTGCCTGCTGCCACCTTCGTTATTGAGAAATATGTGACTATTGTCATGGGGTGTTCATTAACGTTGTACATGGAGCATGCTGTTTTTTCAATATTAGAGAGGTTCAACTCCACTTTGACTACTGAAAGGGCTTCTGCATATGAAGTGATTCTTTCAAGCCCATCCACTTATCTTGTTAGTTGTAAATCAATGAATCCAGCCACATTTCTCAATAAACCTATCAGTTATGACGATGATGTGCATGACTGTACTACCTATGAGGGTCCTGAGGATGATATTCCTAAGGTATGTGATTATGACTTGGATGATGGAGAAGTGTTTTGCGTTGATGGGTCCTCAACTATTGAGCAAGAGACTGGTCAGAGGCATACTTGGGAAGCAGTGATGTCGTTAGTGGATGGAGAATATGATGTTTCCTGACTCAGAGGCTTCTGGATCATTACTCGTCAGAAGCAGAAGAATGAATTGCTCTTATTAATGTACTTGTGGCAGCGCAAGGGTGCAGAGTAACAATTTACTCTGCCTCGACATACGTCACAACTATTGTTCATTCATGATTGTCATAATGGATGCAGAGGGGATTCTGTAGGGCAGATGGGTATCTAGTGCAGCACGTAGTGTTGCAAGATCGACTAATTGGAGCTCTTTCCAAGCCTTAGCTCGCAAAAGTGGTTAAATGCGCCAACCGTATGAGTGGTGTAGATTTTGTTTCTATTGGTAACCAAGCAGCAGACACGGTGGCCAAACAGGCTGTATATTTGCCACTCCAAGACATTCCTGGACATCCTGTTTGTGTGAACATGCAATTGCAGTTTCAAGTTCCATATACGGCCCACCCGGTGGTGAAATTATTGAGATCCAAGGTCACACACCACAGATTGAGAAGTTTGTGTGGCAAAGGAGGGTATGTGTGCAACCACCCACTGATTTGGTATGGAGACAAACAAGCACAGGGAACTTCGTAATGTCCCAAGTATTGGCGATGGTGGCATTTGATCAACTTTACTACTCCTCCCATTTATTAAAACAACATAGAGCCACAGATCTTCAAGAGAGTTGGTATATACCTTCCTTCAGGAATGTTCAGATGTATTTTACATCTAATTATGTAGCATAGCAGGCATACAGTATGGGACAAACATTAAAAACCTTCATGGGTACACTGGCCTGCCCAATTGGTCCATCCCATGATTTGCAAAGGTGTAACTCTTATCGCTATCTATTAGTGGTAGTTTGTCCTTTCTCCCGTTGGATTGAGGCTGGTCCGTGTACACATCCCGATGCTACATTTTTGATGCGAGAAGTGGTTCCCCGATGGGGAGTTTGCGATACTATTAAAAGTGATAACAACACCCAATTCTTCAATGAGCTATTCAAGGTGTTTCCAGCCCTTTTGGGAAAAAAGCACAAAATGTGTTCCATTTACCACTGTGAGACCAACAGGGTTATAGAATGGATGAATGGATTGCTTAAGACTAAGTTATCGAAGCTCTGTGTAAAACTGAAGAGGAACTGGGTGCATTACCTCCATTTGGCCTTGTTCAGTTTGAGGATTCAGCCCTTTAATAACCCTCACCTCTCACTTCATTAAAGAGTGACATGGAGACGCATGCACACACTGCTATCCCCTGTGCATAGTGCTTCTGGTGCTCACAGGGCTGCGTCGATTCTGGGGAATGAATTCCATTTGTACTTAACTCAGTTAACAAAGTTTATTAAATACCTTCCTCAACAGATTGCTGCGCGAGGATCAGAAGAAACTGATAACAGCACTGCACCAAAATCTGCGAGCTTGCCACTGTTGCAATTGTTTCCTAATGATAAAGTGTATGTAAGAAAGTAATTAAAAGGTGGAGTGAAACCCGTAACAACTGCCTGTACACAGTGGTGTATGCTACTCCCCTAGCTGTCAAAGTAAAATAATTAAGGTACTGGTTGCATTTGTCTGCTGTTAGGAAAGCACCCCAATGTCACAACCAATTTTAAGCATTGTATCTGAGTGTTTTCAATTCAGGCGTATTCCTTTGTAACCTGGATTTAGGTGCTTACAGCAAGAACTGCATTTTAGTGATCATTGAGTGGTGTTTTGTTTTTTCTTTCTCCTTTTTTTCTTTTAAAGTAACATTTTTTGAGAGATAAATTTGGACCTCATGCATATACAAAGGAGTATATTTTTTAATGGTTTTAAAAGTATTTGTTCACAACAAATTTGTGCTACAATATTGCTTCCGCTAATGTGTGGGTTTGTGATTGGACTATTGTTATATATGTCTAGTGCAGTTATATTGGTAGGCAATATGAAGGGTGGGTTGGGGCGTAGTACTTTAAAGGGATGCACGCAGGCCCCACAGAGCTAATTTTTGATAAATTGTTTGAAGCCACAACACCAAGTGACAAATATTTAACTAGAGTGGTGAATTTTAAATAGATGGAAACACACAATACTCTCATATGGAATTTCAGAATGCGAGTGAGAAGGGGTTTAGAGAAAGAAAAGGAATATGCCCAATACAAAGGTTTAGTGTTTGATACAATGTCTAATATGCACCACCCAGCATTTAATAATATGTGGCATAGTTACATGAACTTAGTAGGGAAACAGGTATAACAGGAGTTGTTATGTCCCCTCCTTTATCCCCCATGTGTCTATGGCACCAAAATGCTAGTACCCCAAGAAATATTGCCCTTAGAAGACCAGTGCTTGGTGCGCTTATCGATGTGTCAGGTCGCAGTTTATTCCAAGGTCACAAGGTACAAGTGGTGTTACTGGCCAGATATTAAGAGAAATCTGCCAAGGACGACAGTGCCCCTCAATGCAAGCCATGGTCCATGTTAAAACTGGAAAGAGTGTTGTTTGTGTCAAACAGATGGGCGAAAGAAGTGGTGAACTGTACAGCAGGGTGGTTGCCAGGGTTTGCAATAGAAGTTGTATGGAACATCAATAACAAATGTTTTGCGATATGGACTGCATATACATCAAAACTAACATGGATTGAAGCATCTGAAACTCCAGTAAAAGTGCAACAAGTAGATGAATATTTGTTTTTTTTTCGAGGGCATGGATGGTGCCAGTTGAATGTAACAAATTATCTTGCAGTGTCTAAAGATGGACAAGGATGCTACCCAGGTGTGGGAAAAATGGTCTAGAAGACAGCGGAACCAAAAGGACAATGGTCTAAATGTAATTATTAGCATGTGCATAGGCGGTAGCAAATGCGGGTGGGGGACTAACACTGTATATTAGGTGTGTAACATGTGACAATTTTTGTGTTCATAATCTGAGTTTTATACAGAGGACAAGAGAGCTCTGTGGCAGTGGACTTATAATATCATTGTTGCCATTTTTCATTTGCTTACAAAGTAAACCTCTTGCCATTCTCGAAAAAGGTTGCACCTAGTCTTTTTCCATAGTGGGTTGTATATCCTTGGTATGATCACTGGGGAGTTAACCTACAGAAGCTGCAAGTCAACCTAACTAGAGAGATGGGTGAGTTGAAAGAGAGTGTCAGCAAGAGCGTGGAAGGTCTTCATAAAGAGATTGACTCTGTGGGGTATAGAGTAGACAAAATAGAGCAACCTCTAACCGAGGTGTTGATGCAGTTTCTCTAGAACACTGCAGAGGTGAAGGAGCTCTGTCAAATGGTTACGCAGCTGGATGGGAAGGTTGAGGAACTTGAGAACAGGTCTAGAAGAGACAATATATGGCTAATATTTCTGCAAGACGGGGTGGAGCGCGAAGGAATGGAGGTGATGTTCCAAGAGCACTTCTCCTTGCTATGCCCAGAGGAAGCGTCACCATCATTTGCGATAGACAGGGTACATAGGGTGGGCCCCCCAGAAGCAACTAGACACAAGCCTGGCATAGAGACATTGTTTTCAAGCCGCATTCCTATCTCCTGAAGGAGAAAATGCTGCGTGCAGCACGATTTAAAGGCCCTATGAAGTTTAGAGGCTCTACAATCCAGCTCTTCCAGGACCTGTCAAATGACACTCTGCAGGAAAGGAGGGTGTTTCAGCATATAACATAATAAATGCTGAAGGAGAAGATGCAGTACCAATGGATCTATCCACTGGGCTTGCAGTTTGAGCGGCAAGGGCAACATCACATGGCCAGATCTTTGGAGGAGGGCTCTTCGATTCATGGATTGGAAGCTCTGGTGCAGCGACGGGAGGTTAAGCCGGGCAGCGCATTCGGGTCAGGGGACCCCTCTTGGAAAAAGAAAGGCCCAAGGTTCAGGAGGCCCAGGGGCTCGACTTGACTGTGGGGACAGAAAGCATGTGCGGATCAAAGTTCTTGGACTTATTAGGGGGTTAGGATGCATCCAAAGGGAGTTGGAGAGGAGAAACTAATTTAATTGGTACATGTTTGGGGGGGTGTATTCAGGAAGTGAGATGTGGTACCAGCACAGACACAAGGACTAGAAAGAGTAGCGATATTGGGACAGAATACTATGCTGCAATACATGGGCGTGACAATGGTGGGCAGTAATCCATTTATGTCTGCTGCGAATACACTTTCCCAATAGGGATTACCATGAAATGTGCAAGTGTGCCCAGTCCTCACTCAAACTACAGACCCCGAAAAGGAACCTGAGTTAGCAGTTCAAATAGGACAGAGGGGATTTTCCTTTCTCATAGATACTGGGGTGACCAGATCATGCACACAAGAAGAGGGATTTCCATTATCCAACAAGAGTTTGGACACACAAGGCTTTTCAGGGACCATTTTGAAGGTTCCTTTGACAAAATATTTACCGTTGACAATAGGGATGTAGCATATTGTAGCACATTTATTATATTCCAAAGACACACCTACCAACATTCTAGGAAGAGACTTACTCAGCAAACTGAACGCCACAATTTCATTCACAGAAAAAGGGAAGGTGTGCACCACTCCTGGGAAGTACCCGGCGAGGGTGGCAGTGTTCATACAGGCATACGTTGCACACAGAACAATGAGAGGTATACCCACACACACTCAGTTGTTTCTGTATGAAGTATAGGTGCTGTCGGCATGGATACCAGGTATTGAAGGAAAGGTGTTTCAATTGCCCCATGAATTCTTATTCAGACCACAGTGCCCTTTCACTGTTACCCCAGTCACACACACACTGCTATACCTGGAGGAGAAAGTGGTAAGAAGTGACATGATAATATTCGTCGCTACTGACAATGACAACATGGAGTGACAATCAGTATTATGCACCGATTCAACACTGACATTGACAGGGCTAACTGACACAGAATTGTTTGCTACCAAAAACAATGAGGAGGGAGAGGTGGTGTTTGAGCTCAGCATACCATGTCCAGTACAAATGAAAAAAGAGCTGTGTCTCTAATGACACAATTATCAAAGAAAGCAATACAATATTTGCAGGACGATCTGGAGAAAGTTCCCAACACTGTGCGGACGCAGAGGCCCCATGATGTAAGAATACTAAAAGGGAACAGGGCAGTACACATTAAACTAAAAGAAGGAGCACTATTACCATGAGTGAAGCAATACCCCTCTCCCCAGAAGTAGATGAGGGCAAATATGAGACATTACACGCCCTCTGGCAGCTAGGTATAATACAGGAATCAACATTACCTTGCAACACGGCTAGCTACGCAATCAAGAATTCTAGGGGAGGTGCCTGGTATTTTATACAAGATTTATAACCTCTTAACAATATTATCAAGGCAGAATATCCATTGGATCCAGACCCTGCAACAATATTTTGCAGTATCCCAGCAGAGGCACACTATTTCACAGTAATAGATTTGAAAAACACAATTTTCTCAATTGCCCCTATGCCAAGACTCTAGGTATCTTACTGCATTTACCTATCATGGGACAAGATTTGAATACACAAGAATGCCTCAAGTGTAATGTAAAGGACGCAGCATATTCAACAGAGTAATACAAATGGACTTGAGCAACTTGCAAGTTGAAAGCACAGTTATTCAATGTGATGATGATCTTTTGGTCTGTAGCAGGACAGAAGAAGAATGTATGTCGGACTCAGTGACACTACTGACACTGCTAGCTGACAAAGGGTACAAAGTGGACAAAGAAACATTGCAATATTGTCAAAAAGAGGTAATTTATTTGATCCAGATTGTTTCAGTAGATTGGAGGAAAATAACACCAGAAAGAATTGTAGCAATATACAAAACCCAGAGACCAAAGACAGTGAAAGAAATGCAACCGTTTCTAGGGCTTTGCAATTATTCCAGAGCCTGGGTCTTTGATTATTCCACTTACATCAGACCACTGCTGCAGGCACTAAAAGAAGCACAGAAAAAAAGTAACATAACATGGACAGTAGAAATGGGTGAAAATTTTGATTAACTCAAACATGAGTTAGAACACACACCAGTGTCGGCCACACCCAATTACAAGTAGAAGTTCCACTTATTTTCCCAAGCAGATGGTAAGGTAATGGCAGCTGCAGTGACACAAAAGAGAAAAACAGGGAGACAAGCCACTAGCATATTACTACTACTAAATCCAGTAATGCAAGGACATTTTCCATGTGAGCAGGCACTTGCTGCTACTGCATTCGTAATTAAAAATCGTCCACAATTATAATGGGGTGTATCATCGTTTTGTACGTGGAGCATGCACTATTTGCAATATTAGAGAAAACAAAGTCAACATTAACAACTTCAGGGTATGAAATAATTCTAACAAATCCTGCAATAGATGTGGTGAGGTGTAGAAAAATAAACCAAGCTGAGTTTTTTGCAGAAAAAATTGAAGAGGGAGATTATGTATATGATTGCAGAGCATGTATAGACAGGAACAATGGCAACCCCATGGTGAAAGAGGAACTTATTGAGGGAGGTGATATGCTTTTCATCGATGGAATCTCAAGTATTGACCAAAGTATGGGGCAAAGGCATTCAGGATCTGTAGTTCTGGGACATAAACAGGGAATACACAAAGGTGAGGAGTTGATAGTGTATTCACAGACATAATTGCCAAATCACTATTAGGCACAAGCAGAAGAATTAGTGGCACTAATTGAGGCACTAAATATGTCAAAGGGTCAGGCAGTTAACATATTCTCTGATTCTGCCTAGGTTACATCCACAGTGCATTCGGGATTGTAAAGATGGGAAAGGAGAGGGTTAAAAAAAAGCTATTGTACACATGTACAGCACGCAGCATTATTGAGCAAGCTATTGAAACTGTGATCATTCCCAATAGAACTAACTTTGATAAAAATGGAAGGCTCACACAGAGGGCAAGACTTTGTCTCATTGGGTAACGAAAAAGCAGACAGAGCAGCAAAAGAAGCAGCATATTTGCCAATAGGGACACATGTGCTGTTCCTTGGTGAAAAATAAAATATACCTCTTATGGCTCTAATAAAAACAAGTAAAGAGAAATATGATCTACCAGAGAATGTTAATGCAACCGCAATAGTACAGATAATTGAGTTGCCGGGAGAAGCTTCAGACGA
This sequence comes from Ambystoma mexicanum, assembly GCF_040938575.1. Lineage (NCBI taxonomy): Eukaryota > Metazoa > Chordata > Amphibia > Caudata > Ambystomatidae > Ambystoma > Ambystoma mexicanum. Next base: position 125,011,847 of record NC_090932.1, on the reverse strand, counting down.
TGAAAAAGAGTTAAGGAAGAGAAGCAGTTGTTCTTTGTCTCCAACTGACTTAATTTTGTGACATGACAGTATGGGAAAAGTGGTAATGCCCAAAACGTTGTTTACAATAGCACTGAGCCAAGTCCACTACACTTCCCATGTATCAAAAGAGCATGTGGCTACGGGGATTAGTGAAGACTGGTTTGTGCCGCATCTATATGAAAATGTTTCCGAGTTCATAAATAAATGCATGATTTGTCAAAAGTTCTTGCCAGGTGACATATTGAGAGTTGTATGGGGAAAATTGCTGTGAATGGAGGATCCCTTGTGGCACTTGCATGTTGATTATCTACGCATGCAAGAGAGATGTGTCTCTTACAGATACATGCTTACAGTTGTATGTCCATGTTCATGATGGCTTGAGGCTGGTCTCTGTGCCCATATGGACGCCCGCTCAGCAGTGAAATTCTTAGTGAAGGAGATGTTCCCGAGGTGGGGAATCCCAGACCTAATTCGTTCTGACAATGGTCAACATTTTGCTAATAACCTAATTAAAGAGATGATAACCCTTCTGGGGATAAGACATAACATATGCATGATTTATCACCCACAAGCCAACAGTTTGGTGGAGAAAATGAACCGGTGGCTTAAAACACACTTAGCAAAGCTTACAGAGATGCTTGGAAAATCCTGGGTGCACTGCTTGCCTCTTGCACTTTTTGCATTGCGCAACTCGCCTGGAGGAGACATCACCTTACTCCCTAGGCGATTGTGACAGGGTGGAGGATGCCTGCACCTATACCTCCATCCCATACAATCTCATAATCTTACTCTTCTATTCTGGGTGGAATTTGATACGTATCTCACAGAACCTACACAATCAATTTGATATGTGTCCTTGCAGATGAGGCCTCTTCCACAAGCAGCACCTCGTTATCCGGTGTACAAAGTACTGGTGAAGAACCACATTTGAAAGTGGAAAGAAGCGCTTTCTATAGGACCTCATGCAGTCATCTATTCAACACCAACAGCAATCAAGGTGGAAGGGCGACATGGATGGATTCACATCACCGATGTACGCAAAGACAATAGCACTGCTTCCCATTGACGAGAGGAGAAAAGCACAGTATAACAGGAAGTCTATATGAAATGTCATTAACTTTTGTTTTAGTGCTTAGACTGTATAAAAACCTCAGCGAAGGAAGAAGAAGATAATAGGTTTATAGACGGTGGCGTGATGGAGAAAAGGCAAAATCGTTTAATTTTATGGAGTGTGATAATGTTAACATCTTTTAGTATTGGTTTAAAGTTTTTGTTTTATTTGGTTCTCAAAGGAAAGAATGCAACGCAGATAAATGACAAAAAAGAAAAGCAGAGTTTTGCGGAGGTAGGGAGTTTTCATCATGATACTGACAAAGAGCAAAGTTTATCATCTGGAAACATTTGGTACAACAAGATGTTCCATGTGGAGAGGGAAAGGGCGAATGGCACTTGCATTGTCTGCTCTCCTATCCCACATGTAATTGGAGCATCCAACGTTTAACTACCCAAAAGTGTGCCCTACGAGGAAGTAGGATGCCTAATTCACAAAGCCCTCTGTAAAACCAGAGGTTCATTTCAAGGAGCAAATGTCACAGTACAGTTGTTGGATGAAGGGGAAAATCTGTAGGCAGATAACTATGTGAAATTAAACTAAATGGCTGAAAATAGGGAAACCCAAAATATGGTAGAATACATAACTGAAGGATCTAACAAAGGGGAACTGAAATTAAGTGAACACATGAGATGCAGTGCATAAATAAAGGGGGGAAAGCGTTCCCTGATGTAATACAAGACCTTTGATGAGAATAAAAGGGGCAGTATGGTATGAGGGTGAATGGAATGGGGGAATAACGCAATGGTGTGCTGAAGGGTTGGTGAGATTTGAACAAAGCGTGGTAGCTAAGGTAAATGACAGCTGCAGGACAACAAGGGGGAAATATGTACATGCATTGACTTAGTTACATGAAAACCAACAACCAGTTGACATAATGAGATTTACACAATGTCATCTGTGTTTCAGGTCCAGTGGGTCCATTCATCTGAGCATTAACACCGGCTGTACAAAGGTGATGAGGAGTGTGGCGCTCAAGCAGCAGACCACCGTCACTACAGTAATTCGGTGGGCCTGTGGATCGAAGGCCTATGCCCAGCTGCCACCCGACTGGAGCAGACTTTTTGCATGTGTCACTCTGCACAGCTCTGCACTGGTGGTGCCTCGAAATTTGCACTGCCATGGAAATTTCGATGCAGTAAACAACGGTGCAGCAAAATTAGAGGCAAATGTCGCTGAGCAGAAAGAAACGGGAGAATAACTATTTTTCAGAAAATGCTAAAAATGTGGCTGCTATTCCGGACCAATTCCTACTCTTCTCAAAGGCTGCAACATTGTTCACATCCTTTTTGCTTTCAGGAGTGCAGGCTGCTGCCAACGTGAAATGGATTCAACTCACACGCTATGAGTTGCTGCAGCTGGCCAATTCATCTGCAAAAGGGCTAAACACAATAAAGGAAGAGTTGAGGGCACTACGTTTGGTGGCCCTCCAAAATAGATATGTCTCGGACCTGTTAACTGCTATTGAAGTAAGCGCCTGTGCCAAGTTTGAAACCCAATAGAGAGGATTCAAATGGAACATTAAAAGCAGCAATAAGTAAAATACAGACGCTCAACGAATGAATGACAAGTAAAGCTTGAGGAGGACAATCCAGTAACTGGCTGGACAGCATTTTCACATGGGTTCCCACCTGGCTTTCTGGAGTACTTAGAGTGATTGTCCCACATTGGTCCTCCTGCTTTTTACCTCCTGCATTGCCAAATATGTTTTTAGATTATATATATCAACAAAGATGACAATTAATGATGCCCCTGAGTGTTGAGATCAAAAAATAAAAAAGAGAAGGGTACTAATAAACTAATCGGTGACAGTGTGGAGAATATTATTATTGGGGGGTTTGGACACACCCTGAGGATTGAGAAAATTTTGGATATCATGTTTTAAGGATGGCTAGGGGTGTGAATGGGTGGGGAACTCAGAGGATATTTGGGAAGAAGACGGGGTGACATGACATGATTGCAAAGAATGTTGATTCACAAAGATAAAGTAGAAGAAAAAGAAAGAGGAGGAAAAAAGAAGGTAGTTCTTGATAAATCCATAAAGTTGGGGAATAATGTTAAATGTTAAATGTTAAAGGTATTTGTACCGCGCACCGTCAACAACAGTTTATTTCCCCAGGAACTCAGGCAGATCTGCAAACAAGAAGGCGGGGTGGGTTAGTAGGGTGAAGAGCATGTAGGAAAGTGAGAAAGGTGTCGTCCTGTTGGCAGCTTCAGTTTGGTTTTCACCGTGCGCTGGGCTTGGATGTGAATATCGGATCAATGTGAGTCCTCGTGTGCTGTTGGTGTGACTTATGTGTTGTTTGTTTGTTGCTGTTGTGTGGTGAAGTGCATGCGGTTTGCTGTGCGAGAAAGTGGTTGTGTGGGTTTTTGTGTGAGATAAGTATGCAGAATGTGAGCTTTTAGGTTAGTGGGTTATATGTCTCTTAGTCCTTGCAATTCTTGTTCTATGTATCCGGTTGTCCTATGGAGTAGACATATTCTTTCTCTTTTTCTTTCCTGTCTGTCTAGTTGCTAGGAGCGACAGTGTGGCAAGTTCCCAGCTGTGTTATTTTCGTATAATATTAGAATAATGTAATAAAAATGCAAGTTCAGCGTGGTAAAGAGACACAAACTTACCAGCTGCGAAAGCAGCGCTTGACCTGCGAGGGGGATGTACCAACAATCTCTTTGCTATTATGACTAAGCTAAAGAATGGCTTAAAATAACAGTGTCTTGAGTGTAAGAAACTAAACCTATATAATCAAAATGGACCACAGGTAAGTTTGATAGAAGTTAACATTAGGCTGAGGTGCGGAAAAAGGCCTCCAGGCATGCTTTTTCTAAAATGTATGTTAGGTTTATTAACCGCTTGGTAGACGTAGCAGCTGGTAACACACTTTAAGTCTCCCGATCCTAGGATGGCATGGTAAGAGGCAAAAACACTGTTTGCTACTTTCACGGTCATAATCGGAGGTCACGGATCTCGTGGAAAGGCAATGAATGAACAATTATTTTATAATTCGGCATGTTTCATTCACGAAGCCTTGTCTACTGCCGGTATCAAAAAGCCCACAGCAGTTTCAAATTGTCCATCAAATATACTTTTGCCTGGGAAGAAGTCAAAGAATTTCTGATGTGTTACTTTAATGCGATAACTTGTTCTTAGTCCAAGGCTACAATCAGTGCCATGGTAGAAGGCTTTCTCGTGAGAATAAAATCAGATGAACGAGACAGATGGCTAAAGTTCCGCTGGTCATCTGAAATGAATCAATGGTTTGGCATACAATGTGGGAATGGGGGTTGGATTGTGACGTCACGTGGGGTAGTCAGGGGTGGTGTGTGTTTACCAATCTGCTATGTACAGAAAGACCCATTGTGTGGCAAAAGTACTCATTCTAATTAGTTTAGATTATTATAAAAACCTTTAATTTAGGGGTGTTACTTTGACACCACCTTTTCATGCAGTTCTGTTTCATGTTCTGTTTGAAATGTCTGTCCTAGCTGTCAATGTGTGTGCCCTGAATAAAACTGTCTTACTTCTTGCTCGGTGTACACTCCTTTTTTTGACTACTTATGTTATTTTTAATACCAAACTTTGAGGTGACCCCCGTGTACATTTTCAAAAATGGCCAAGGATGTTTATAATTTTCTTATGTTTCCAATCTATTCAGATCCCTTCTGGTGTACTAGAGGTGTGGGGCTGATTGATGGTTTAGAAACCAATATGCATCCCTGGACCACTGGTGCCCCGGAAGTTGATTTGTCACAATACCTCTTGTTGAATTGTCGAATCAGTCAGCGTCTGCTAACGCTGGCCTCAGTATACACTCCAAACATTGAGAAAGGGGGAGTCATGCTTAGCCCTATCCAGGAAATTGCCCAGTTTGCAACTTGTGATCTCATTATGGGGGTGGTTTGAATATGTTGATGGACAGGCACCTTGTACATTCGGAGGGCGTGCAGGCTAGGGGGAGTCCAGGCCTCAACAAATTTGAAGTGGAAACTTGGGAAGCTGGGAGACTTTGATGTGTGGAGGGAATTTAATGGGGATGAAAGGGACTTTTTTATTTCTCTCATGTACATAGGACCTATTCTAAGATAGACTGTGTCCTTCTGGCCAGCGGGTTGCGGGGGTACCTAGTGGAGGTGGCTATCGGGCATATCAAACACTCTGGCCATAACCCAGTCTTGCTTGGGCTTGATCTTTCACAGGTAAGAGCTCCTGAGTGCATATGGTTGCTGCTGCAGCACTTGTTCAGAGACCCCACTGTCTGGGAGGAAATGCAAAAGCAGATTACTGAGTGCTTTGAGTATAATCCCCCAGAGGACACATCCCATTACAACAATTGGAATTCCCTCAAACCAGTCCTCAGAGGCAAATTCTTGTCCTTGTGCTCCCTCTAAGCTTAACTGAAGAGAGTCGAGAAAGAATGGCTAGTGAATGAGATCTCAGTGGAAGAGCACCAGTACAGGGAGAGTGGCTCAGTTAAAACCCACAGAAAACTAGATGTATGTGATTTCTTCAAAAATATTTTACCTAATGGAGATTCCCTGAGAGAACAGCTTAACACGATAGAAGTTAATAGAGCACCGGAGACCCAAAGTGATAGCCACGGCAGGCAGACAGGCAGAAACACAATGCGGTTGTGTTTCAAAAATGCTGCGGTTTTTCTTTCTAAGTTTCTCAGGCTCCTCTGGCTTGGAGGAGCGCGAGAAACTTAGAAAGAAAACCTGCAGCGTTTTTGAAACACAACAACGTTGTATTTATGTTTGGGGTAACTTCCCTCTGGGCTCCAAGCTGAAGCTACCGCAAACATACATTTTAAAAGCTGCAGTTTTATTTCTAAGTTTTCCGGGCTCCTCCAGCCTGGAAAACATAGAAAAAAAAACACAGCTAGTGCTTATTTAAAAAAAAAAAAAATAGCACTTAACGAGATGCAGCTGCAGCTTTCTTGCCTGTAGTTTCTGGTCCCCATCCTCCGAGTCCGGCACCAATTAAGCAAAATCCACCCAGTGGTAGCTTTTGTTTACTACAGCTGGCTTGCTTTTGCTTCATTAGTGCCGCAAACGCAAGCACAGGCGGCATCCATTTCACAAAATGGATGCCCCCTAGTGCATGCAATTTTAATGTTTGAGCTTCATTTGCTCAAAACTTTGCATAGGGACTTAAAAAAATATATATTTTAGGTATTTGTTTTATTATTGGCCATCTTTTTGGCCAATAATATTTTCTGTACGAACCATTCCTTTAACATCAGGTTTTATCTCAGAAACAATAAATTAGGCCATGATTAGCATGATCGATAAACCTGGTAAGGACCCAGAAAATTGTGGGTCTTACCACCCCATAGCTCTCTTGAATATGGACGAGAAGCTCTTTTCTAAATTCTTGGCATTGTGGTAAGAGCAGGCGTTCCCTGACCTGATTCATTTTGATCAGATTGGCTTTATAGCAGGACAGAAAACAGTTGACAACGTTAGGAGTCTGATCCTCTTAATTGAAAGAATTACTAGATTTAAAAAGGATCAGGCCCTGTTGCTTTTCATTAAATGCAGAGGAAGCCTTTGACAGGGTCAGTGGGTCCCAATAGTGTCAGGAGGATAGAGACCATATACAGCAAATCCGCAGCACTAATAAGAGCCAATGGTGTTCTCTCCTCCTCATTCTTGTTGATCAGGGGAACCAGGCTGCCCCTTGCCACCCCTCCTCTTTGCGATGGTAATGGATCCATTTGCGCAGGGAGTGAGAGCACGGGCAGCCATTCGGGGAATACAATTTGGAGGGACAGAGTACAAAATCGCTCTATTTGCGGATGATGTTATCCATTCACTGACCAACCCTCTCCCTGCGGGGCGGTGCTGGAAGAGCTGTCTATCTATGGCTGCGCACAGGGATTCAATGCCAACCTTGAATAATATGAGATCTTGAATTTGACTGCGTCCCCTTGGGTGTGCAGTAGGCTTAAGTCAGACATGCCATTTCGTTAAGCCGGGGATAGTATTAAATACCTGGGTGTTCGACTCATAGTGGATTTAGGGAAGCTGTATGGTCTAAACTACCCTACCATGTTTGAGCAGATGAAGGCTGACCTGCAGAGATGGCAGAGGTGCACCTTCTCTTGGTTTGGGCGGATTAGTATCTTGAAAATGAATGTACTGCCATGCCTATTATACTTTTTTCAGGCTCTACCAGTGGGAATCCTTAGGCAGACGCTCTTAGAGTTGCAAAAAGCAGCCACACCGTTTATTTGGAAAGGTAAAAGAGGCAGAGCTCATTGCTGTTGGCTGACGTCCTGGCGTACTATCAGGTGGCGCAGCTGCGGATAGTGAACAAATTTGTGCCGAATGGAGTCTGAAAAGCAGTGGTAGACTATGGACACGTTAGTGGCAGGCATCCCACCATTGGAGAGTGCTTTGGCAACTGAGGGGCAGTAGACCGGCTTGTGACCGACTTCTGTTTATTGGAATGTGGTAACAAAGTTAGCTTTTGAGACGTGGGATGGACTGACTGCGGGTTGCTATTTGACCACCTTCCAGTTGCCATTTACTTCCTTACACAATAAACCAGATTTCACACCAGGCATGCAGAGGGCATCATTTGCGAGGTGGAGGGAGAACAAGGGATGGTGCATAGCCGATATGTTGGTGATTAAATCCTTCTTGGAGTGCAAGCAGCAATACAAACTCAGGGAAGAGGACTGATTTCAATATTTCCAATTGCGTTATTGAGTGAAAAGTTAGGGAGGTTGCTACCAGGGAATTGCTCCCATTCAAAAGATTTGCAATTGAGATACGCTACACCTCATTAGCCCATCCGTTGATAATGCTTGTTGGAGAGGTTGTTCGGTGAGGGGAACAAGCTGCATATATGGTGGGATTGCCATTTTGGGAGGACGTTTTTGGCCCACGTGTCTGGGTTCACTGAGCGCTCATTTCCTTATGAACCAGGCCCGGTGCTCCTAGGCAGCCCGGACAAATCCCACTACCCTTTATATTCCATGGAGGGAAGGATAGCAACAACACTGTTTTTGGCTGCAAAGAAGATAATAGCAACCAACATGCAAACATTAGGGTGCTCCCCACATTAACCACATTAACCAGTGGTGGACTAGGTTGTGGTCAATCATGGCGCTGGAAAAGAATTCGGCAGACTTAAGGGACGAAAGTGAGATCTATAATGCGAAAGGGGGGAAGTTGCTTTTATATTTGACTTCAGACTTTACCTACAACACCTGCCCCCATAGGCTCAGAGCGCTGAACTTCTTTGGGATTCTTGATCTACGACCTCTTCCCTTTGAACCCCTGTAAACTGGTGACCTGGGAAGCGCTTGAGCCGACCTTGGTTGGAACTTTGTGTGCAGAGACTGTTGATGTCTGTGGCTGTTTTGTACTTCATTGACTCTGCGGGGCCAGGAGCGAGGGGGGTAGAGGAGGGAGTTGAGGGCAGGGAGTTCTGGTTTGTTGGCTGTGGGGGAGGGGCTGTACTTTTTTTGTACTGCTGATTTTATTGTGTTCAATTGGTATGTGTTGGTAATACCGTAGCCCTCCTGTGGGCCCCTGTGTTAACCATAAATAATTAATTAAATTGCTTTAAAAAAAAAAAGAAGTCCCCGGGATCCCAGGTTAGGTTCCACCTAGGAATCCCCAGGGGGAGCAAGACAAGAGAGATACGGTGATCACCTCTAGGCCCTCACCACTAGCTAGGGGCATTTTAAATAGTAGGGGGCACTGATCTCTAGTGACCCCCTTGGGATTTAGGGACGCTTGGATTGGGAGGGAACGGCAAATTCCCATTTGTGAGAGAGAAGGATGGCACTTAGCAAGCCCCTACTCAAACATTTTAATAAAAACCCTTAAACTGTCTTCGAGATGTGGTGTGTTCTTGAGGCCATCTGTGAAAGAGAGCAGAACAAGAAGGGCTCACCTTGTCCTAGAGCCACTGGATTGCAACACTGAGCAACCAGAAATCCCAAAAGCAGCCAGCATCCTGTTGCCAGAGCTTCAAACTAAACTTGAACTACGTTCAAAGCCCTTCAAGCCAACACAGGATCTATGGTGCTACTTTTAGAACTTCATGTCTTCAAATTGCTCGTCTTCAACTTCAAACTTGCTTGTGCTACTTCAGAGAAGCAGTGCGCTTTCCTTGACTCAACATTGGCCCACTGATGTGGTCGCATATTTGAGTATCTCATGGAACCCAAAGGACATTACCTCTACACGACTAGAACACCATTCCAAACCCCTGGAAGCCATCGTGTCATGTGTCAACACGTCCCTTCGGTAACATCGTCTCGAAGTGACTCTGTCACCAATTAGAACCTGCTGTACCCTTCAAACCACACTGCACCAAACACTGGCTCGAAATGCATAGTGCCCGTTCTCAAAGCCAACCCGAAGCCGACTCGCCACCTGATTAACCCGACTTGATGCATGTCAACCTTGGTTTCATGGCAAAGAAAGCACGGAGAAGCCCAGCTCAGTTTATTGCTGTCGAAACACCCAAGATCAAGAATAAATGTAATGGGCCAAGAGGCCCAATCCCTAGGGTTCACTTGTGGGTGTTAAAATTGGAGTGTTTGCCTTCCCTATTCGAGCCCTTGCATCTGACCTGGGTTAGTTTGCTCTTATTACAGAGGCACTGTGATAAGTTGTGGGGGCTTTGGGTGTTTTGTTTGTGATGCCTGCTTGAGCATCTCTGAGTTATCCTCCAAATCCAACACCATTTCACACTCATGATCCTTCAAAAATATCTCCAAACTCTCACTTTGGGTTACTTTTAATAGGATAGGCTTATTTTAAGCCTTTCACTTTCCTTCTTCAATTGCCTTCCCAAATGTTATAAGCTATCCATGCGTCACTTGGACGATGTGTAAGGGCCAGGGCATTTGGCCATTGGCCCCATTTTTGAGGATCATCTGACAAAGCTGGTGGTCGGAGGGTATATAAACCGTGTGGAGGATTTGGCTCTTCAAAGCACTGTCCAGAGGCTGATTCACAGACAGTAGGTGCAGTATTTATATTTATTGGGAATTTATAATGCGCCTATACACAATTCACAGTGCATTAAGTGATCAACTAGCTCACACTAGCATGTCAAGCCAGCCTTTTGGGCATTGCCCTATTGCACCATAGTAGTGTCCAACCCATCCCTCATTTTCTGCTTCACTGAACAGCTTAGTGTGCCTATGAGTTGTGCCTGCGAAATAGTTCCAACAAGGCAAAGGCTGCACCATCTACGTGTCCCAGTCCTTAACATGTGAGTCGTCCCCATTGCTCAAGATGTTTTAAAAAAAGGTTCCATGTCCCTTAACTCTTCACATGTGGATGAGTTGCAAAGTCTTCACTTACCCAGAAGAGATGACAAGTTTAGGAATGAGACACTTTAGATCACAGTCCTATAGGAGAATCCCCAGGTGGAGGGATGCTTTCCTTCCAAGGATCCACCGCTCTGTTGTCCCTGGACCAAGACCTGGTTCTTCCCCCACCCACCATCACAGTCTCTGTGTTTAAGCAGAGAGCAATGATTACAGACACCCAGCTGCAGCCTCCATTGCTACCCCTCCACTTACCTTGACTACAGTTTCCTTGGATCCACAGTCATGGGGGGTGTGCCCCAGACCCGCAGCAAGTGGTAGGGGGGCAGGGGCAGGTGATGAGGGTGCAGTGACTGGGACATTTTGGAGAAAAGAGATTGGGGAACATGTGATCACTCACTTTCTATACAACTTACATGTATGTGACGTGTCAGGCACCCAGACTATTGATGTTGCCTCACGTTAATGTTAATGTTAAAGTACATTTGTACCGTGCACTATCACCACCGGAGTGGTCCTCTGGCACTCTGGCAGATCTGAAAAGGAACGGGAATGGGGACTGAGTTAGTGGGAACGAGTGGGAAAAGTGCAAGAGAGCAGTGATGTGCTGTTGGCAGCTTCAGTTCAGTTAACACTGTTCGCTGAGCTTGGGGGTACTTTCCGGTCGGTAGCCATTGTGTGCAGTTGTGCAAAGCTATGTGTGGTTTGTTTTGTTGTTGCAGTGTAGTGAAGTCTGTGCGTTTTGTTCTGCTTTAGGGTTGTGGTTGTGCTTGGTTAGAGTTTGAGAGGTGTATGCAAAGGGGTGAAATTGTTAGTGGGTTGGTTATTGGCCTTGCTATCTAGAAGTGATATGTGCTAAATGTCCACACTCTTTCTAGATGTGGTGTGTGAATATCTCTGCATTTCTATCTAGATCCGGCATTGGCTAGCATTCATAATCCTGTCAACATATGACGCATGCCAATATTCACAATTATATCCAAATAGCACTGGCCCACCTTCAAATTCTGTCTAGATGCGAAGCAAGCCAGCGCTTACAATTCTATCTAAATGTGGCACTAGCTGAAACCCACCGTCCTGTCTAGTTACGACGCAGGCCAATGTTCACGATTCTATCTAAGTGTGGTACTTGAAATCATTCTCAATTCCGTCTGGGTCCGGAGCTGGCTAATGTTCACAATGTTATCTAAATGTGGCGCATGCTAACATTCACAGTTCTAAGTGTGGCACTTGCTGACATTCATAATTCTCTCTAATTGTGGCACTTGTTCACATTTACATTCCTATCTAGATGCAAAGGAGGCTAATGCTTGCAATTCTATATAAATGTGGCATATGCTAATATTCAAAGTTCTACTTGTGGCACTTGTTAACATTCACAATCCTATCTAGATGCGAGGGAGGCCAATTGCCACAATTCTATCTAAATGTGGCAAATGCTAACGTTCACAGCTCTAAGTGTGGCACTTGCCAACATTCACAATCCTATTTAGATGAAACGGAGGCTAATGTACAGAATTCCATCTAAATGTGGCAATTGCTAACATTCACAATTCTATATTGACTACAGTTTCCTTGGATCCCCAGTCATGGGGGGTGTTCCCCAGACCAGCAGCGAGCGGTAGGGGGGCAGGGGCAGATGATGAGGGTGAAGTGACTGGGAAATTTCAGAGGAAAGAGATTGGGGAAGATGTGACCACTCGCTTTCTATACAACTTACATTTATGTGACCTGGCAGACACGTGAAAACAGTTCCTATGTGCCAGTCCCAAAGTCTGGTCTGAATGTGATACAGAGTGTCCGGGACATTATCAATTGGGAGTGTAGAGAACCAGTGAAGGCTTCCATCTCTAGATGATGGAAAAAGCATGTTCCTGCAGTGCTTCAGAAAGAAAGTCCCAGATACTATCAAGGTGGACTTGATTCATCTCTCCTTTGCAGAGTCACCCCCTCAGTCCTGCTGGACAGGAGTGTGAGGACAGTGCTTAACATGGCACAAAGCAAATAGACAGGGGTGTTGCTAGGTCTGTAAAAGATCTGGGGCTATGCTAATGTCGGTACTGTCGGGACTCAGGGCTATCTAGCCTTTTGGTTGTAGCCCCTGAGATTCTATCCAAGACTACAAACAAAAAACATGGGGCTATAGCCCCCTCAGCCCCCCCTCCCCTAGCAAGGCCTCTGCACATAGAGCAACACACTTTGCACTGTGGGTTGCAGATTACTCTGCCTGTGCATCCCTGTCACTCCTCAAAGGTTTCCAGACCCTTACCCCCCAACTAGAATTGAGAGGATCTGCTGGATGTAACTGAAAAAGGACACAATGCGTGAATCTGAACAGCTCTTCAATGAGATCAGAGAAGTAGCACTGGAAGGTGTTTCAGTGGTATTGACCAGAAGGCAGAATTGGCACAATCATTGAATGGGGAAGTGTCACAGAAGGACTTTCTTGTGTGCTTTCCCTTCTTAGCTCAGGTGTTTTGGTTCTCAGATACATTAATTGTCCAAGCAGGATAAGGTGGGCAATGCCTTAACAGTACCCTCTAAGCTCACACCCTCCTTAGCACCCTCCTCAGCACAGGCATTGAACAGGTAAATGTCTCGGAAGGTAACAGCAGACAGTTGTTCCATGTGGGTCTGGTTTCAAGGAAGAGGGGTAAAAGCCCATCAAACTCAGGGTGAACACCACCCCACCGCGGACAGCTTCCTGGATCCAGGACTCTGCATCCCCACCTACTATCTCCAGTGAGTCCTGCCGCCAGTTCATCAGCAAAGTCTGGGAAGAACAGATAGCTAACACCTTGGTCCAAACCATTGAACACAGATGCTATAGCATCAAATTCCTCTTAATTCCCCTTGACTCAGGTATAGCAGTCACTCCGTGGTACAAGGATGCCTAGAAGAGAATGGTCCTTCAAGAGGGAATGGGTAACCTCTTACAGAAGAAAGACATGATTTATGTTCACTGGAAGGAATGGGGACATAGGGTGTATTTCATCATATTCTTTGTAGCAAAGGCCTAAGGGGAGTGGCATTCCAACATAGAGTTCAAGAGGGTAACATGTTCATCAAGGAGACCCCTTTCAAGGTGGAATTCATCCAAAGGATCATTCTGTGACATTGTATGGGAATTTCCTAACATTCATCAACCTTATGGACGCTAACATCCACATCCTTATCTTCCTGGGGTGCAGGAGGTTCCTTTGATTTGCTGTGGGGTCAAGCCATTATCAGTTTCAGGTGCAATCCTATGGTCTGCATTTCACTCACTATGTGTTTACAAATGGTCAGGACCTCATGGTAGTGATGTTCCAACTAGACGGCATCAATGTACATCGCTTCCTGGATTCATGTCTCAGTCATTCCCCAACTCTACAACATGCATGGAGAGATAGGACTGTTGTGAGCAGCCTCCTAAAGTGGTTCAGCTGGTTACTAAATATGAGGAAGTGACTACTAATGCCCAAACAGGAGATGGAATGTATTGGAGGGCTCTTCAAAACCAACAAAGGAAGGGTCTCATAACCAGAGTTGCGACATGGGATGCATGGTGGCATGCCAAAAGGGGGAAAACACCATGGTGTGTGAATAGCAACTATGCACGGGGCAGTGTAAGCATATCATTTTCAGGCATCGCCACCTGGTGTGAAAAGCATTGGGTCCAGGGTTCTTAGACGGGGTATAAAGGGTGACAGCGGCTGGTGTTCTCCCTTTCTTTTACCCCCACCCAAGACCAAAACAGCAGAGTTGCAGAGGCAGCTTAGTTTGTTAATTTTATTTGTCATTTTCTTTTCAGGAATTTTACTGGTTTTGTCCGGCACCTTCATGAGGGGCGGGGCAGCAGCACGGTGCTGGGTGTTTGGTGCACTGATACAAAGCAAACAAATGCTGCCTTTGCAGATGATCGTTCCTGGGTGGGGCAAAGGATAGGCAGGGCACCTTGTGCCCCCCCTCTTTATACCCGCTCAGGACCCTGTGGCTCCCTCTTCTGGCGCCGGGTGTGGAGCCTGCCAGTAACGTCCCATGAAGCCTGGTGCCACTGTTGCCCACCCCCCTTTATTAGTCTCCCTCCCTTGCAGGCCTGCCATCATGCCTCGCAATACAGCACCCTGCAATATTCTGGGCCTTCTCCTGTGGGTGACACATATGTGGAAAGGCCTGTGAGGTAACACAGAGGTAACCAGACACAAATATTCTTTTGAAAGGCAAAATGGTTGCATTTATTCATTTTTTTACATCATAAACAATTGCGACAAAGTCATACATGAATTACATCACCAACAATTGTTACACCAACATTATGTCATAGTTACATCATCTATTATGTCAGCTACGTACTAGAGCGTAGGGGAGTGGTGGTGTCACCCCCCCATGATCTCGGATGGGCCTGGCGGAAATATGTGACCCCCTTAAATCGACCAGACCCTCTCCCTTGGACCAGTGAGGACCGCTCTATAAGTCCCTGCATGACACCTCACTGTTCCGCGCAGAATTTACGACCATAACCTAAATCAGCAATAAATCTCCCTTGCAGTAGGCCTTGATGGTTGAGCCCGTAGCTCAATTCAATGCAATGTGCCCCAACCTACCGCCACAGGGTCACTCGCCAACCGGCCAGGGCACTCCCCACCTTCCTGAAACAATACCTATGCTTGGCTCTCAAGACAGACTATGAACTGACTCCATGACCACTTCCCCATTCACCCCGAAACCACTATCATATTCTATCCCTCATTATGCGGCCCATCAGTCACACCTACATGTACAAAACAACTTGCGTCCCTTCTTTAGGATCCTGTGGTGGCAGCCACCTGGGAATCTGTGGATTCTTCGCTATGCTGCCTGGGGCGTCCCCCTTCATTGGGTGCTATCTAAAGATGCAAAAATAAGACAGGTTAACACACCACATGATAGACTCACAAACACCTCATACAGAGAGCTGCGACCTGCCGGGTAGCCTAGGCAGACTCACTTGCCCGACCTGTGCAATTTGTGCAAATATAATTGTAAGCTTATATGGACATACAAGGGTTTAGAGTTTCTCGAGGGATGAGCATAAGACCACTTTGGAGGGGGGGCTGCTCCTGTCATTGGCCCTGTGGTGGTAGGTTGGGGCACATAGCCTTGAATTGAGTTATGGGATCAATAATTGAGATGGCTGGAAGAGAGATTTATTGCTGACTTATGTTGTGGTCCAAGGTATGGCACAGAATGTGAGGTGTCATACAAGGCGCTCATTGAGCGTTCCTCACCGGTCCAGGCAACAGGGGAAAAGAAATATGATATGATATGATATGGCATTTATAATGCGCATATTCACAAGTGTTTCAAATGAGGGTCTGGTTGGTTTACAGGGTCACCTATTAGCCCCTGGCCTGTTCCCCGGAATATGGGGGGTGGCCATTGCCATTCTCCACATTCAAGTTGGTGTTTGATGATGTAACAATTGATATGATGCCATTCATGTATGGTCTTGTCACATTTTTGTGATAAAAGGTAGTAAATGAGGCCTATGCCTTCCAAACAATATCTGTGTCTGGTGTCTCTCACTGGCCCTGCCACCTACGCCGCCCACAAATAGCAGCCCTGGTGCATAGCCTGGGTTGCGACTTGGGAGGCGTGGTGGCGGGCCAAAAGGGAGAAGACACCAGGGTGTATGAAGAGCAACTGTGTGCCAGGTGGGGCAAGTACATAATTTTCAGTCGTAGCGACCCAATGCTATAAAAAGCCAGAGCGGGTGGTGCTTTCCCTATCTTTTGTTCCCACCCAAGACAAGATCAGTAGAGCTGCAGAGGCAGCTTAGTTTGTTAATTTCCTGCCCTCCCTCCCTGTAGATTGGGATTCTGTGGGTGTTTGTGGTTGGTTGGGGCACATTGCATTGAATTGAGTTATGGGATCACCAATGGGGGTCACTGTGTAAAGGAGGTCCCAAATAAAGCCTGCACTCCAATCGTCCATTTTGAAATTGCAGGAATGTTCACACCGAGATATGTGACGTATGATGAGCAAATAAAACAGCAGAGAGCCGCAGTAGGGCTCTGCTCAGTGCCTATTAGAAGAACAGCACCTATTGACGTACCAATACCAAGGAAACCATTGACAGATCAGGGAAGTGGAAGTCACCCATACAAATGAGAGAATGATGGTTGCACGAGCTACACCTGAAAGCTATAACAATCTAAGACAAACACAGTTGATGGGACTCCAAGGGGAGGCACCACAGGAAGAGAAAAATCTTTGGAAGCGGCAAGGGTGTTCTTTAAACCTCTCTGACAGCTTGTGGCGACAAGACAGCAATGGTAAACCTGTAATTCCTAAAGCTCTATTAAAATTAGCGCTGGAACAGTTACACTACCCAGCACACATGACAAACGATAATCTAGCGGCAACGCTCGCAGAAGACTGGCTCATGCCGAACTTAACCGAGCACATTGCATTTTTCATGGTGAACTGTATAATCTGCCAACAATTCATAGCTGGGCACACATTAAAGGTAATGAGAGGAGTCATTCCAAGGCCAAATGGGCCTTTTCAGCACTTGCATGTCAATTACGTCGACATGATTCAAGTATGTAATGGTACAGCTACCTAATTGTTGTGGAGTGTCCATTCTCTAGATGGATAGAAGCAGGTCCATATACACACCCATGCTCTACCTGTGCAGCCAAATATTTAGTAAGAGAGGTATTTCCCAGGCGGGGGTATGTGAAGTCATGAGATCAGATAATGGGGCTCACTTTGTAAATGAGATTTTCGAACATATTAGCTTGCTGCTTGGTATAAAGCACAAGTTCTCATCGGCGTATCATCCGCAAGGTAATGGGATCTGTGAGAAGCTTAACAGATTATTAAAGGAAAGGATAGCCAAGTTGAAAGCTTACTCTAAGAAAGGGATGGTTGCACTGCCTTCCTTTGGCACTGTATGCACTCAGGAATCAACCCGGTTCCAAACATCATCTCATGCTGCACGAAATAGCCACAGGAAGAAGAATGCACACTCCCCTGACAACCTGAGACAAAGCTAGATGTGATGCCCAGTCAACAGGAGAAATATTACGGTCTGAAATGCAAAATTACCTGAATTGCATGACATCTTGCCTTACTGTAATTTCAGACAAGTTGCAGCGACGACAAAAAAGGTGCAGGGCAGCACAGACACAGAAGGAGATACTACTACAGGCACAGCTCAAGGAATTTGTGTACCATCCGTTTTCCCTGGAGATACCATCCTGGTAAAGAACCATACGAGAAAAAGGTGGGACGAACCGAGGTTTAACTGTCCCTTTACAGTGGAAGCCTGTAGTCCTTCCACAGTCAAACTACAAGGCAGAAGAGCTTGGATTTTTCTGGGCGATATCAAACCCTACATCGAAGAAGGCCCCCTGCCTGTACCCCAGTGTAAGGAGACTATGAGCGATGGGGAAGAACCACAGCACGTGCAGACGAGATCCATGACGAGGAAATAGGACACATGAACAACAGCAAAGTAAAGACAAAGGAACTTTTGTGAGATAGTTGTGGTTTCACTTTGGACAGTCCTCTGAGTAAAAAAGAGGAAAAGGACACGTAGACAGACACTCTGTGCATCCTAGTTGCAGGGTGAAAAAGACAATTGCCCTTATAAACCCCGATTCCTTCCACACAGAGACTTTGTTCGGATTTACCTATGGTGTCCCGCAGTAGCAGCATCACCAAAGACGTGGTAACATACTTCGATCTAGTGCTAAGATAGTACCCGTCACTGGTGGGGAGGCTCACAAGTGTCACTGACTTTCTTCAAGATCCTAAAAACGAAAAGATCATAAAGAGACTGAATACTGTAATAACCAAGCAATTCCTCTTATTTCGTGAATAAAGCGAGGAAAAGCCAAATGTCCCAAGCAAAGAAGGAAGTAAATGAGCTTGTCAATACATTGTTCTTTCGTATAATTGAAGACTGTCCAAATCTTGTTGGGAGAACGACAGACGTACTCACGTTTCTTCGAGATCCAGCAAATACAGAACGTCTAAGCAGACTCCTAAATAATATTGTGATCTTAGTTGCACACCACGCAAACGGGACGTGCAGACATTGTTCATAGTGAAGTGAAAACATACAATCCTGACCCTCAGCAAGACAGGAAAAATGTCCCTGTCATCAGAAGACAGCAGGTTGGCCAGCAACATTTTCTTTCGTTTAATCACTGATTTTCCAGAGCTAGTGGGGAGAAATGTAGATGTTGACGTCCTCACCTTCATCAGAGACCCAGCTAATGCTACATAGATGGGCATGCTCTTGGAATAGTGATGCAAGTGGAACTCTCCAAACATCAGCAGAACTATTTGAGAAGATTTTAGACTTTCTGCCGAGGGACAGATCGAGAGAACATTGCCAGAGATGTCCTTTATTATTTTCTATTGACAAAGACACAATATGTCTCCGGGAATGAAGCAGCTAAGAGGCATAGACTGGGAGCTGACATAATTTGAACATGCACAGTAAAGAGACTTGCTGAATTATTGCTTGATTTTGACACTTCCCATAGCCTAGTGAAGGAACTGTATCCCGAGATAATAGACAATTCATTATTCACAAGAGAGAAGACAATTATGTAACACCTGAAGCTCACAACAAAGAATTCAAAAGACAATATTGTTTAAAGGAGTATAGTAAAAGTTAACATTTTGGCGAATGATCGAGATGGGATCCAGAGCAGCAACCTCGTCCTCCCGCAGGAGGAAAGACGCCCACGTTCTTCTGGAAGTAAATGCTGCCGCCTGACATACAGAGGCATAATGTATTTATGTATTATATTCATCATTGTTTTATTATCATTGACAACCAGAACTGCATTTTTTATTGGTACACAAAGCGTTCATATTCCAGTGCACCCACCTTATGATGTGCACATGAAACCTACGAAAGTACCCAGACCTTACATAGTCATTCCAGTCCCTAGAAGATCAGATGGTAGAGTGAGTGAACTTAAGATGGATGTGATTAGCAATGACACACACACACTTGTGGTAACAGACGAATCGAAAAGCCAGAGACAGGGACGGCAAAGTATGAATGTGAAAAGGTTACTGACAACCACACATATTGAATGCACATACACCAAACCTAGTGTCAATGACTGCAGAACCATGATCTGAGAGACTACCTGTCATGAGAAGTCCCACTGCAAGTGAGCTGGAGAGACACATGGGAAAAGCTGAATTAATGGAGAAACAAAAGAAAGTAGAAAAGAAGCCCACAGGAATAATGTTAATGAACATTCCTGATATAGCACTTATAAGAATAAAGACAAGCCAAGAGAAGATTCTTGAACGAGCACAACTGATAACAAATTCACCATGGCCGCTCACAGCCAGAGTCACAAAGAGACAAGAGGAGGTGGAGACTAATACCCACAAAGATAGCATGGACAAACCCATATGGTCCAGTGAAAGGGACAAGTGCAAGCTCCACAATACAACCATATACAGGACCAATGCCAGCGTGGATATGGGCACTCCTAACCAGAAAGAAAAAGATATACCAGGAAAAGGCAAAAGCTGCCAGACTCTTGGCCACACAAACGGCACAGATGAGAAGGCCTGCACTGTGGACCAGGATACCTGAGGATCCTCCAGTAATAAAGAGCCATGTAGATTCCTTAGGGATGTAGTTATAGCAAACTACAGGAATACATTAAGAATCAAGAGAAGCATGCATGGAGATGGCAGTGAACTAAACGATTACTTGGACAGCACAGCACATTTGGGAAAAAACATTTGGTACCAGCACATGAAAGAAGTTGGAAGACGAAGTTCATAGAGAGAATGCTTTGTTTGTTCACTCCTACCGTACAGCATGGGGAAGTCCAAGATCTTCATAGCTGTAGAAATTGATGCCCAGACAGCACACTGTCTTTCACACGTAGCCATGTGAAAAACTAAAGGCCAGCTCATGGGCAGTGATGCCTCACTAAAATGGGCAACTGAAACAGCCTATCCCGGTGAAGATGATTATGTTCAAGACATTAAGACAAGAAATAGAGCTCAAATTAGAAATCACGTGATCGGGTATGAGAAACCTGGAGTAAAAGGAGCTGAAATTAGTTGGGAAGTAAATCAGAAGCTAAATGTCCAAGGAAAAACTCCAGAAGAGGCTTGAAGTTGGAAGAACAGAGGCCAAATGCAGATTTGGGGAACAGTGCTTTCACCAGATGGATGGGAAAAAGGAGTAGTGATTTGCAGGGCATGGATGGTCTTTGGAGCCTGCAAAGAATCAATTGAAAATTCACAAAGGCTATGCCAACCATTGTGGCCAAAGCTTGCAAAACTACTGACATGGGTCGAAGACAGAGGAGGACCCTTTCAGATAGTACCACAGGAAAGCTCAAAATTGTGCTTCAGGAACAATGGCACAAGAAAGATGGGAGAGAATCAGAATTGTGGATGAATCCTTGACGCCCCAGGCATGGAACACGGAACTGCAGTGATTATGGATCACTATTGGGCATGTGGATCCTAAGCATACATCAGACTGCCGAGAAACCGGGGAGGTATATGCACAATAGTGAATGTCCATGTTCCAGCTTTGGTGATCCCGAAAAGGCGACTTGAATATTGACAGTTTCCTAAAAGCAGATGCTCACCTGAGAGAGAAGGGATCTGTGAAACTGATGACTTGATTGAAGAGGGAAAATAACTTCTCTGCCAAATC
The DNA here is from genome assembly GCF_040938575.1 of Ambystoma mexicanum. Classification (NCBI taxonomy): domain Eukaryota; kingdom Metazoa; phylum Chordata; class Amphibia; order Caudata; family Ambystomatidae; genus Ambystoma; species Ambystoma mexicanum. The sequence goes on along the minus strand of NC_090932.1, from coordinate 124,990,732 downwards.
TGAAGAAGCCTTTCATGCAATCCCATATGAACACAGACTGTTTAGCTTCACCTCATCAGTGTTCGCGACAATCCTGATGCCAAGATTCCAAGTTGGAGAAAATACTAAATGGTTACAGATAAGCAGGTGGGAGCTGCTGCAGACCATCAACACCACCATAAAGGGATTCAATGCTATCAAGGAAGACTTAAGAGCAATTCGATTAATGACTCTCCAGAACAGATATGTCCTTGACATGATCACAGCTATGGATGGAGGAGTTTGTGCAAAAATCGGAGAATCATGTTGCACATTTATACCTTCTCACGATGAGGAAAATGGAACTCTAACAGAAGCCATAGGTATGTTGATAAAACTGCAGAACCAAGTGATTGACGAGACAGACGAAGTTGATGATGACAGTTGGTTTGGATCACTATTCTCATGGGTTCCACAATGGATGGCAGATGCATTCAAGTTCCTGGGAGCCCTGCTAGTGATTATATTGCTAGGATTGTGTTGTGTTATTAAGATAATAATGTCCCAGTGCCAGGAAACTGTGAAGAAAGCCATAGAGATGAAGATCATGATTGATGTCAAGCCAGGATGGAAGCCCACAGACCTGACTGATGAGGAAATAAGAGACTTTGTGAAATCTAGCATTCTTGCACCTGAGGGGAAAAAAATGTCTCTATCCCAGGAAGCATCAAAACTATGTGGGAAGATGGGTTTACTGCAACCCAAATGGACAATGTCAACTGATGACATGGAATAAGGATGAACATGTGAGTACAGCAGGAGGCCTGAAAGGAGTCATAAAGATATGGACTCCAAAGAGACCCTTCTTCAGGCCATCATGTATAGATCCAGAAGATGAAGAAGGAATGAACCCAGGTGATGAAGTGAAGGTGAATACAGAAGAACCAAGTAAAATTAATCCAAAGACGGAAGTGAAAGTGGTTGATGAATCTCCCAGAGGGGGGAATGTAGAGGAGGTCCCAAATAAAGCCTGCACTCCAATCGTCCATTTTGAAGTTCCAGGAACATTCACACCGAGATATGTGATGTATGATGAGCAAATAAACCAGCAGGGAGCCGCAGTAGGGCTCTGCCCAGTACCTATTAGAACAGCACCTATTGATGTACCAATACCAAGGAAACCATGGACAGTAAGGTACCCATTGAGAAAACCTGATCAACAAATGAAACGAAATGAAGATTGTCGGTGTACAGTCCCTGAAGAAACCATAAAAGGCCTTATTGGAAGATGAATGGTAACGTCACGAAGGCCTGGAATGACTTGCAGATAGAAGAAATGACAACCAGAGAATGATGCAAAGAGACGAAATGTCATGAATAAGGATATCGTGAACTTAAAGTAAAAGAACGATGTCAAAATGGAAGAAGTCTTAAGCTGTAAGCAAGATGAAGATATTCGACCAGTTTACTTACACCTGTAAATATGCTTAGCACTGCTAGAAAGCTAAGAAAACAGTACAGCTTGCTATGCTTAGTAGAAGAATAGTGTGGCAGGCACCATTTTACATAATCTACCTCAAATGAAGCACCTTATTATAAGTATATTTCCACTTTGCACAAGAAGCAGAATCAACCCAGGTTACTAAAGGCCATACGAGAAAATCTTCACATTTAAGCAAAAGTGAGAATAGACAGCTGAAACGAAACTCAGCAGAGGCAACTGTTGCAAGGAGAACCAAAGTCATACCAATAGGAGAAACAAACAGTAGCTACATCTAATTGAAACTAAGAACAGAATATCCTGCCTCTCAAAGGTTGAGATAAGAAGGCGAAGGCAGGTTGCGGGTGTAACGAAAAACAAATACACTAATTGATGGAAAGGAGGCAAGTTCACAGTGTTTGAATCACGTGACCAGCCAAGAGAGAAGAGACGAGAGTTCACACCTACGCATGGCACCAGGCCAGATGAAGATATCAGAACCTTTTCCAGACAGAAGATGCAGTCTTGAGGCCAACTGCAGTGAATTAATTGACAAATGGCTACTAAAGTTATGATTGATTGTAGAAAGGACTGGAGGACGGCCGGGTAACTAAGGGGCACCTCGCACCTGGCCGACCATTCTGCGTGCTGCTAAGCAAAGTAGAAAAGTATGCATGGGTTTGGAGCCAACCCAATCACAATGGACCAAATAATCTAGGGTCCTATAGTTAGTAGAACCAATAGGACGTCCTACTTTTAGTGACGTCTGCAGTAGTCATTTTGCAGGAAGGGCATGGGGGAATGGAACTGGGGATCTGGTTGGTTTCCAGGGTCACCTATTACTCCCTGGCCAGTTCCCAAGAACATAGCTGGGGATGGCCACACCCACTACCCCACATTCAAGTTGGTGATTGATTACATAACAATTTATATGATGTCATTCATCTATTGTCTTGTCTTATTTTGGTGATAAAGGGTAATAAATGTGGCATATGCCTTCCAAATAATATCTGCGTCTGGTGTCTCTGACTGGCCCTGCCACCTACGCCGCCCACAGACTGCAGGTGGGGAACATCAGAGCAGACTCTCTCAGCTGAATATTCCCCTCCTCAGTGGGGAAGTGCACAAGAGTCTAGCCCTTGAGAGAGATTTTTTGGGCTGGTTCGTAGTTCCAGAGATGGACCTATTTGTATCTAGCCACCGTATCTTCCACCTTTTGAACCCTTGGAAGACCTCCATATGAGCCTGATGTCCTATAAGGTTCCTTTTCCTAGTGACACTTGGTGAACTAGGGTCCACAATTGCTGCACAACACTACCGTAGGTTTGTACCAGATGTTCTTATCTTGCGGGACACCCTTCTCCTTAAGCCGCAATATCAAACTTTGACCTTCATGAAGACCTGGTCCTACACATCCTCATTATATTACTTGAGAGTTCTGATTCCTCTGTCCTTCACCTACTGGATATCGGGAAGGGTGTGAAAATCTACCTGGAATGCACTGCAAACACTAGGCAGTGTGAAGAGCGTTGTGTTACTTTCTTCCCTGAATGCTCTGGGCGCAGGCCAATCACTGCAACATTGACCAGGTGGATTAGAACAATCATTAACACGCCATTTGAAGCAGCTTGGCTTCTTCACCCTGTCGCAGTGCAGGGATGATTCACTAGAGCTATGCCCGCTTCCTGGGATTCATTCGAGGGTGTTCCCTTGGAAGATACGTGCAGAGAATTTAATCAACCATTGTATACTGTTTCTTGAGCTACCGAGGCAGTCTGTGGTTCTGCCATAGGGGTTACATTGCATTTTGGCTAGATTAATATTGTACAATTTCCCCCATAAAGTGCTTTTTACACTTTAAGGACTGGGACGAGGTAAAGGAGCAAGCCGGTAATGACAAGATAAGTAATTCCATAACTCTGACTCCTTCCCTTCCTCGCCCTATTCAGGGTTCCTTTCTCTACAAGGACTGGGACGAGGTAAAGGGGCAAGCCCGTAATGACAAGATTACTTACAAGTAATTCTATAACTCTGACTCCTTCCCTTCCTCGTCCCAGTTCATGGTTCCTTTCTCTACACCAATAATGCCCAGGGATTTACTGCTATGGTATAGAAAGACGGAATGCTGGGTAAAGGGGACTTTATTCCCCCCCACAGTAGGGTCCCAGCGGACAGGTTAAGGGCCATAGATTTTTTTTTTGCAAGTTTTTTCTCGGGAGGAAGACGACTCGCGTGTTGACCAGGAGACGAAATAGAAGAACCTCGATGAATGGGATTATGGGTCCATGGTCTTTTAATATCTCTGCACGGTGCATTCCATGCTCCGGCCGTTCTGCCCACTGCCAAAGCGTCCCAATTTCCACCTGGCAACGTGGCGCAGGGTCCTATGTGAGCCTAATTGCGCTAGTTCGGTGTTGGCACCAAGTGGGGAACCCCCCTTTGTCCAAAGGCCCGTGCAGCGGGCTGTAATCATTCCAATGGCCTGGCCTGGTAACTGGAGTCCCATATGTCCATTCCTGCGTGTTTACTTTACATGGAGACAGTATTTGCCTATTAGAGAGAAACAATATTTATCACCAGGGCTATTGCCTCGAGTTCACCCTGATGTGTGCTTGGCGCGCCCCCGGGGGCACTGCAGTGAGATCCAGTTGCAGGGCTATTAGCAGGAGCAAGGGAAACAGTGGGGGGGCTGTTACTGGTGGGGCGGCGGCCGAAGGAATCCCCTGTGTCTTGTAGAACGTATTGTAAATAGTGAGTGGGGGAGGGATAAGCAACAGTGGGCAGCAATCATGGATTCTGAGTCAACTCAGTGGGCAGCAATCATGGATTCTGAGTCAACTCTTTAATCAGTTATATTTTAAAAAAAAAAGTAAAATGAAGACGTGGGCGGCCATACGAAGAATACAGCGGGCACCAATCTGGCCATGGAAGCTGAAAACCAAACATGAAAAATGGACCAATGAATGTGCAATCCCTCCCAAAGGTGGTTGTTTTAGCTTTACTGGTTCCATGTGTTAATATCCCCTCAAAAATATCACCATACAAAAATGGTGGCTTTGTTTGCGGCGATATTAACCCATGGAACCTGCGGGGGACACCCCCAGAAACCCCCATATTTTGTTAAAGGGAGCAGGGGACGCCCCTGCAGCCCCTGCTCCCATTTACCCCATAAATGATCGCCACCAGTAATATCGCCTATGGCCGTCCCAACGATCATATATATGGCGATATTATTGGTGGGGATATGACCTGGGTCGTGGTCATCCGAGGTGTCAATCATGCCTACTGTCCAAGAAAGACACTGCCTGTGTACAAGATTAACGTTTGTATTCATTTTGTGCAAACGGTGTTTCGTGTGGATATTCTGAAAACGTTGGTCGAATTCGGCTTGGGGGGGGGGGGGGGGGTGCCAGCATTGGATTCGGCTCACGTTTTGAAACTGTGAACATTCAGGGGCCATTTCTGCTGAGCTGTTGGTCGTCTGCACCCCACATCTCCCGAACGCCTCTGTGTATAAAGCATTCACGTTTCACACTTTGTGCATTCAGGAGGGATATATTTGGGGAATTCAGTCCATGAGCCGAACATGCTGCACCATTAAAGTGCCTGCAAATATAGCAGGCACAATTCCACGGTAGCCTGCATTATTGCCGCTCGGGATATCATTTAGATTTTTGTATTTGGCGTTTCATGAAATTGCGCCTTTGGAGGCCTGCACAGAACGAGCAGTCCCACACAAGCTGCACCGGTGGAGGGGGAAAAACGACATTTACAGCAGGCGGTGTCACCTCGGTGTTTTTTTACTCATTCGACCTGCTTTTGGCAACAGGCCGTGACAGCTTCTTGTTTTAGTAACATCCGTCACGCTGACAGGCTCTCAGTGGGGGGGAGGTAATGACACATTAATGGAATAGACTGGTCGGGTTGGATTTAAACCTCCCCCTGTCCCCCCGTTCTTTGCAGTGCCGTTTTATGGTACGCGTGTACAATTTCCTCTTTTGGGGTTCCATAAAGGGCTGCCTTTTGTTTGACACATCTCTTAAAAACCTACATGTTCGGGCGCGATCATCCTTGCCCTGCCACAGACCACGTTTCGACCACCCTGTGCGCTTCCTCACACTCCGAGCGTGTCAGTTATATCATGCTGACGTCCCAATTGGACAATCTGTCTGTGATTGTTAAATATTTTTGAGTGATGGACGTGTTTCGTGTTTGCATAATTAAAAGAGACTTTGGGTGGATTCTCAAAACATGGCACAAGTACAAAAAGCGCAAAGGACATGCTTTTGTACTTGTGACGCTTAAAGACATGTGCAGTTCACCTTATTCATAAAGGGGGCCTCTGCATTTCTTGGGGGCTTTGACCAGCCCCCTAGCATACTTTAGTATCAGGAGCACGCGCCGAAATGCATGAAAGGATCCCAGAACCCATAATGATGGACCCTCAGTGTAAAATATAAAAACACAAATAAAAACCTTTTTATCCTTGTTTGGGGGGTAGAAATACAAATGTGACAGCAGCAGCAAACACTGCTGCTGTCACACTCATAGAAAAATACATGCCAGCGTCAGCAATTACCTTGTTATGCTTTGTGCAACTTTCTGTGTCTGTTCCCAACACGAGTAGGGATGTGCACCATTTCAGTACAGGTCAAAGTGCACCTGGTTTGTGAGTTCCAGATGCGCATTGCATGCACAAAAAACTTCTTGAGGTGAGCAAATGCGCAAAGGGAAGAGAAATGGCCTTTAAGAAGATAGCACATCCTCTGTTGGTGCAAATGATGAATTGTGCTAACGCATTTCATCATTTCCTTCAACATTTTTGGGAGAATTTGGCCCATTGCCTTTATATTATGCTATCCTGTTGTGATTTTGCTTCTAATCCTTGGTGCTAACACGTCCTCTTTTAAAACGTGCCCAGTTCTGCGTGTGCCTTGAAATTCCTCAATTTCATGCCGTCGAAATTCTAAAGGGCAGCGTGGTTGCGGGGCGTTGCAGTGCATCCATTATGAACCCTTTGCTTCCCTCATTTTTATGCAGGGGTGTCATAGTCTCAGCTATGCAGCCAGGGCCTTGGTATGCAGCCCTTTGATTTGATCCTTTTGCAGCAAGAAAAATGAAATATTGCAACAGAAAACTAGATTTTATTGCAATTATGATTGCATAAAATATGTAAACAAATACATTTAGAGAATGTAAGTGCTTATGCATTCACCTGGCTTGGCTGATTGAAAAAGAGTTCTTGCAGAGTCCAACCATGATTATCTGTCAGGAGCACGAGCCGCTTGTACATCTCGCATCTGCCAGTCGATAGGCGGGTAGTGCCAAATGCTTTCTCGGGATCGAGTTTTGCACTGACCTCCCTTCCCGGAGGACCGTGGTCCGGCATTGAATAACAAATGGTGTTTCATGCATATGTTACAGATTGATAGATATGCTTTTCAACAATTGCATGCTTGGGTTACACAGGCGTACACAAGAGGTTGCACGATTGATTGCATGGCATAGTTGCAGTATAGAGGCCAGGCCCTTGACTCTGCCAACCCACTAATGCCGCAGGATGCAATTTGTATGGCTGCACTTTGCCAGCCAGCTGCTAATTCTTGATGCATGTGCTGCCAGGGAATGTTGCAACCTTATGGTAGGCTGCTTGGTGCTGTGGTTCATGCTTGCATGCAAGTTTTGGGCGATGATGCTGCAGAGGTGTAGAGAGGGTAGGGCCTGAGCAGGCAAGGCCCACCAAAATCTGTAAATGCCCACTCTGCAGCGCTGTGTGGGCATGTACAGGTGTTAATGTCACTGCGGTGGGTCCAAGTACATTAGCTTCAGGCCCGCTTGATATGATATGATATGATATGATATGGCATTGATAACGCGCCTATACACAAGTGTTTCAAGGCGCGACAAGGTAGGGAAGGGAAAAAACAGTGGAAAGACAGACAAACGATCCTACTAGGCCAGGTGTCATTCAGATCTTGCAAGTGCATGGGAAGGGGGGAAAGGAAAAGTGCGAGGGGGGAAGGGAGAGGGGAAAGTGCAGTACATGGGAAGTGGAATAAATGAGATAAATAAAACACATAACACAGCCAGCTGGTGGCAAGTGCAAGGAAGTAAAGACAAAGTGCTGGAAAGGGGACTGAAGGGATACAGAAAATGGTCCGCAAGTGCAGAGGTTGCCAGGGAGGCAGTGCAGGTGGGCAGTTGACAGGGCCTGGGCCAGCGATCAGAAAGGGTGGCCAGGTAACCAGTGCAATTTCAGTCAGGAATTCAGCAAGGGAGGGGAGGAGAGAAAGCAGAAGCAAAGAGGAAGGTTTTGAGGTGTTTCCCGAACCGGAGATGGTTCTCCTCGAGTTTCAGGGAGGCAGGAAGGCTGTTCCAGAGAGAGGCCCCGGCCGAAGAGATTGATCCAGCTCGTTGCTTGGAGAAGCGACTGACCCTGAGGGAGTTGGAGGCAGATGAGCGAAGAGCTTGAGAAGGAAGATATTTAGGAAGAGAGAGTTGAAGGTATTTCGGCCCCAGACCCCAGAAGGCCTTGTGTACAATGCAGAGGGTTTTGAATTTAATGCCCGCAGCCACTGGGAGCCAGTGCAGAGATTTCAGTCCTGGAGAGATACGATCCCTGGGCTTGAGGCCAAGGACAAGTCTCGCAGTCCTGTTCTGGATAAGTTGCAGAGGGCGGAGAGTGGAGGCAGGAAGATTTAGATAGAGGCTGTTACAGAGGAAAGGAAGGAGGCCAGGAGGGCATCCCAACGGGTACCACCATTAATGGGAGAAGAGGAGAAAGGAGAGAGAACAGAGACCATATGTGGGGTCCATAGATCAGGAGAAGGAACGACAAAGAGGATGTCGGTGAGAGTTTCCGTGGAGGTGGCACTGAGGTAGGTGTCAGCGATCCTGTTAGACAATCCTGACTACGCCTCTGTGATTCTGTGGGATTTGTCCACATGAATGCAGCTCCAATCCAAGCATGCCAGAATTTGAGAATGAACACATTTACAACAACAATCCTTATTCATCTAATATATCACAGTGGTATTGATACATTGGTGATGTGTTTTGTATTTGGCCAGGTGATGAGTGATCATTAATTGAATTTGTCACCTGCTTGAATCAATGCCATCCGGATTTGACATTTACTAGTAGCAGAGACAAGCAATAACTTTTCTTGATCTTTTTATCAGGCATACAGATGGAGTACTTTGCACCTGCTTTTGTAGAAAACCCACACAGGGTAGCACTCTTTTGTCATGTACCAGTCAGGAGCCTAAGGGTCCGATTAATAAAAAAAGTGCAAAGTCCCAGCAAAGTACTGACTCCTGAAACTTTGCAAGCAGAAAGGCTCAGAGCATAGCTGAACCACTTTCAGCTGGGCCTAACTTCCATAACCCATCCCTCAACTTAAAGGGGAAACCAATGAGCAGCCAGGCTGTGCTGTAACTGCTTGCCTGCAAAAGAATTATCTTCATAACCAGAAGGGCAGATTAAACCCCGTCTGGTGCCGTGCTGTGCTGTGCAGATCAGAGAGCCATTGTAGATCCAGTCCAGTCGTGCTGTGCAGTGTAGACCAGAGCGCCTTGCTGTCCAGTCCTTCTGTGTGGTGTCCAGAGCGCCTTGCTGATCGTTGAACAAGACCAGTCCGGTGTGCCCAGCAGAATCAAGGAAAATATCCCTGACCAGTATCCCTGACGGTTCCATTCAAAACATTGGTAGTGAGTATCCATAGTATAGGATTGTCACTAGCCTGTGTACTGTCCATAGTCCATAGTCATCCCTATCCAGATCAAATCTAACTATATCCAGAACTGTATTGCTAGAAATCCTTTTTTGTCTTGCCTGTACTCTCTTTCTTATCCTATAGTCCTTCTGTAATAGTATTGTTAAAATCATCTTTGCGCTGATATATATTTCATCTGAAGAAGGCAAGCGTCTCGGCCAGCAACAACCTGACTTCCACAAAAACGTTCATAACTTCTTCATATTTCATGCTAGAAACGAAATGTAAGTGTCTACTTGAAGCTAACATCCTTTCTAAAGAACCCAACACCGCATCTCAACTCCTAGTTTTTCTGCAATTACCGCGCTCAGAAAGGTTTGCAGCAAATTTTTCATTTGGCTAAAATCTTTAACGTGTAAAATAGCTTTTCATTGCAACCAACCTCAAAATTAAGTTTTCTACTTGCTTGTTACTCTCTAATCATTGCTAGTGCTTGTCTGAAACCATACAAAGTGGCTCCCATTAGTATTTCAACAATTTCAGTGATTTACCTATTCATTCAAAGCCAACTTTGAAACCATTGTTGACAGTTTGCCAACCATTCCTGTTTCCCTCTTGTGTTTGCTGGGGAGAAATTGGGATTGATACATTTGCTTGAATTCTGCATTCCTGAAACCTGTTTTCTCTCCTTCTCTTTCTTCATATTGAATATTGGGGAGATTGAGGGGTGTGCAGGGGAAATAGTAATAACATTGCCTTTTGATTGAACACACACAAAAGTATTATTTCTGTGCTGCATTATTTTTTCCCATTATTACTCCGTATGATTAAAAAGATTGTTTAGTGTCACATCACCCCATTGGTGCTTATTGTATAACCATTACTATAACCATTAAAAATAGTGTGATTTATCTTGTGCAAATCATAAATAAATATATTAACTTTGTAAACCAGCCTGATTCCTGGTTCAGTGTGACCGGGGGGGTGGTTAAAAGAGAGGGGCGTGATATAAGTGGTACATCGTTCAGAATAAAAGAACTTATAGACACAAATAAATAATTAAGGGTTTCAGTTGTGCATCCCACGCTAGGCATTGACTTAGCTGAAGTTCCGGATTGAAATCACTTACAAGATTGGGGGTTCGTGCCGAGATTTCCGAATTAGACATACCACTTGTGACAGTCTAATACAGTGTGCTAACTAACGTGGTACATGAACCCTGTTGGGCTACCACGCTGTGTTACACTGTGAAAAGCACCCCTCAATAGGAACGCTCTAAGGAATTTAGTCTGTTTTGCAAAAATGAAATAAACTCCTGTAAGTCAGGAAGAAAATTAATATTTCCGGAATGGCGACCTTGGTAGAAATCAATATGGCAAAGGAACACCCACTGCACAAATTATTTGACAGGGGTGAATGGACAGAGCAGGATCAGAATGTTTGGTTGCAGGAAATTAAAGAACAGGCCACTGCAACCGGATTAAATGTATGGCAGGATCAGGGTCCATTACACATGGCACTGAGTGAACTGTATATGGCCCCTAAGGTAAAAGAAGAGCAAAGTAAGATTGCCAAAATAGCGGCATATCTGTACCTCCACATTGGAGCAATACAAGACAAATATGTCGAAAACCTAGATCTGGCAAACAAGCAACTACAATCATTAGAAAAAGCCCAAACTGATCTGGACTCTGCAGAGCAAAGGCTACAAAAGAGCCATGAATCAGAAAATGAAACCAGTACCTGATAAAAATCAAAGAAGACATGGATATCCTGCAGCAGGAGAAGGTATAGCAGGATACCAAAGTGCTGGCGCTGCAGAAGGAGTGCCAAGAAAGTTTGGACTCTCTACTGCAGAGCCAGAAAAAGCTGTAACAGCAAATACATTTTAATAGGGGCTGCGCAGAGCAGGTAGTCACCCTGCAAAGCCGCCTAGACCAAGAAAAAGAAGAAAATAACAAATTAATTCTCAAAGACCTTGACACCCAGACAGAATTCGATGAGGAGCGCCAGAAAGCTGGTGCACTCCAAAAACAAAGGGACGACCTGGCTGCATCAAGGGGTACTCTTATTCAGGAAAGGGACACCTTAGGCCAGGAGGTCAGTTATTTAATAGATAAGATGGAAGAAAATCACCTGGCACTCCAGGGACTGGGTGAGCTCCAAAAAGATTACACAAAACTGTTAGAGCACTCCAGGAGGGTGGAAGATGCTCTAGCAAAGAGTGACCAGGCCAGTAAGGACAGGACTCAGGAGGTAACCCTCCTGCAGCAAAAAATGGCCCAGTACTTTAACATAACACAGGAAGCACAGAGAGACGATGAGGCTCTCTGTGAGAAAAATGATTGGCTCCACAGACAGGTGCTATGCAGGAACAACTGATTGAGACTAGCAAGGCCTGGATAGAGGAACAAAAAGCTCAGGTTCTTGCATGGCAACAGGGAACAGGGGCTGAGAGAGATGAGGTCCACTGGGAAAGGGAAACACCTGAGCATAACCTCAGGAACCCTAGTACCAGAGGCCTTCATCTCTTCCACTCCATGAACTCTGACAGCCCCATGTCCGCTGTCGCACAGGAGCCAAGGGCCACGGGGATGGCAGACTTCAATCCAATGAGGAATATGGGGCTCATAGATCAGCACCTTCCAGGAATGGATGGGTGGGCATCTGGGTATGGGTTCCCAAGTGCTAGGGCCATATTCTCTGATCAGGGAGACTCCAATGAGGGGAGGGTCAGAGAAATGGATCCTCAAAAATACAATTTACCCTGAGACCAGATGGTAAAATTTAGTGGGGAACTCCATGAGAGTAGGCCCACTAAGGGCATCCTAAAAACCTCTGCCTGTAAAAGCAAAAGGAAATATCGAGGCTGAGCACCACAAAAGGAAATACACCAAACCCGGGCTTATAAACATTCACAGATCTTTAATCTACTGCGCAGTTACAAATAAACGAATTCAGATCTGATACAGATAGCTATCTGGCCCTCAATACTTCACAATGAGTACCAGACATTCAGTGTGAGGAGTGAGAGGTACTGGACATCTAGACAGTTACATTATTTATACATATCTTGCAATATTGTCCAGCCCCTCTGCAGATTAATAATCTGTGGTCTAGAGTTCGTGCTGAGTTCACATACGGCTCATACAACAATATGCACACAGATTATTTTGGTTTGCATTACAAACAAGTTACAATGGCAAAGTGTATTCCCAGATTTAGCAGTAAGCCTTAGCACATATCCCTTCACAGTGTGTTACAGCCAGTGTCCATGCTCGACATTTGCATTACATTGTCTTTGATGTATGTTCGTGGATGAGGCTTATTGGTGCAGACAATCCTGAGACCACAAGTCATGTACGGGACAAGGTCTCATTACCTAGTCTAAAAATTCGGCCTGTGGACAGTGTAACCATTAACTTGGGCACAAAGGTCGGGAAGGCTCGGTTACAAGTTGGAAACACAATCCACCATTTTAGAACACAGAATTACATATGAACAGAAATCAAAATGGCAGATGATCCCAAAATGGCGGCAAAGTCGATCTAAAATCGGAACTTTGCAATGCGGTTTTCTTCACAGAGCGACTAGGTTTAGGCCAATATATTTTAGAAAGGAGGCATAATATGATTTCCCGTTTAACAAACCCTCCTTTTGGCCCAAGCCAAGCGCTAAACTACTTTTAGTCACTTTACAAGTAACTCCACGTCTCAATGTCCATACACTCTGAATCACAATCATCGGAGATATCAATCGCCATAAGGTCAGTAACAGAAATTTCTTTCAGCACAAATTCATTAGTCATTCTTTCCGGTGCGTGTACCTTTTGTCCTAATGTTCCCATAGTTTGTGCACAACATCCTCCTAACACTACTGAACATCTGAGAGGAAGACATTGTATACAGCAACAGCAGAACAACAGAATACCCGGAATAATCAGCAAGACCGAAAGTAGCTTCCATCCCCAAGATCGCCTGAAGTCCCAGAACCAAGCGCTAAGATCCAAGTTTCCCTCGGGAACATGCAGTTCTGAACTAAGGACGTGTACATTTTGTATAGCCTTAAAGATAGTTGGGGAGGAATCCAGAACGAAAAACAACAAGCGGACCCCACTAATTTACATACTCCACCACGCTCAGCCAGGATGACGTCTAATGCCATCCGGTTCTGTAGTGCCACTAACCTTATCGCTTTCTGTTCTAAAGCCATGTTATAGAGTATGTCAGTGGTCCAGTTGATGGTCCTCTCCAGTACTCTCGCCAGTCTTCTAATATCCTCAGAGTTCAATATTTGTCCCCAAAAAGGTACAAAAGATTTTGCTACATCAGCCAGAACTTGTGATGAAGTATCGCCATCCTTCTCCCGCATTGGACTAGTTTTAGAGATTTCTATGGTGTTTACTATGAATACCCCATGTAACAGAATTTCTAAATAACAGGTTCCCTGCCAATCCCTAGGTAGCCATGGGAAAGCTTAATTACCGCAAACGAAATAGACAGGTTCGCCTACATACAAAGGTCTGCCCTCACTGGTCAAGTTCACAACATTGGTTCAGCCCTTGAAATCGCCCATTGACTGAGTACCATTCCTCTGTATGCAGAGAGAAACTGAATCAGGGCTGTGGTTAACAGTATAAGAAGGTGGCGTGGCATCCCCATTGCCTAAAGGAGCCATCTTGAAAGAGATCAAAGATTGAAAAGGATGAGACAGTCTATCAGAAGGCCTAATAGAAGCAACATTAAGCTTGCTCCTATTTGCTGAAAGCGAGCATCCCAGGGGCGTTAGAACTCGTTTCTCAAAATCATTCAAATTTGTCCCATCAAAGTTCCCCGAGATGCTATCATTCCATCGGCCAAAGAATAGCGCCCTTAAAGAAGCATAACATGCAGTAGTCAGAGGTAAAGGATGAATATACCAGCCCAACCCCTTATCTCCATATTGCGGTAAATGCGAGCAGACCCAACAATTAGACTTGTTAAAAATGGCATGTGTTGCATTCATGGTGAGTAGTAAAGTATTATTGTAGTAACTCTGTGCTGAGAGTCTCTAGGAGATAGAAACAGTGGGTACATTTTCAGTGGGCAAAGGAATTTCAAGCGGATGTACTTCTTCCAAATCCCAAAATCCCAAAGCAATTACTATTGTGAAGCCAGTTAACATTATTACGAGAAAACAATACGTTTTAAGAGACCATGCATTCGATTGTCCATTGTTTCGATTGGTCACACAGTCACTTATTTGTTTTGTACGAGTGAGAGCGATTTCAGGCATTGTTTCTTCAAATGAAATACTCCAGAGTTTATTTGCTGGCGTTCTTCTGATCGTGCGTTTTCTTAGTCCTTCCCTATATCTAGCCAAAAAATGTCCTCGTGTGCAAAAGAACAGGACCAAAAGGCACGCCCAATGATGATTTTTCCGTTGGCACAGCCGAACCATTCAGTAAGTCTAGCTCCGTGGACGCAGATCGTACCTTATGACCCCTGGTACGGCGTGATCTGCAAACAATGTGTCGTTGCTTCCTGATGGAAGTGGTGGATTTGCGACTGAACCTAAAAATGGTGAAAAAGGATCTGTAGGAGAGTGTGGAGATAAATCAGCTGTTTCCCCAGGCCCCATGGGCTCAGGGAGAGTCTCTGAAGCACTCTCGATGCTGCTCAATGCTGAGTGATCGTTGGGAGCAGGACAGGTAAGATTTGCTGTATTTTCTGTATCGTGTGGCAAAGGGAAGGGAATCCTCTTGACATGCGACACATGGATCAAGTGCTTTCATCCAGTCACTCGTACGGCAGTCTGTGTGGCCAAGAGGACCTGATGAGGGCCCCTCCAACACGGTGCGAGACAGGATGCTCTTTCGAATGCTTTCATCAGCACCCAGCTACCAGGCCGAATACTGTGACCTAGCCCCTCATATTTAGCTGGGAGGGCTACTCGCACCTGTTGATAAATCAAATACCGATTTTTAGTTAACCAGTCACAGTAATCAGAAAGAAGTACATGTTCAATGTCCCTCAGGGCCTTTGGTTTAGGTAGATTCCAAATGTTAGCTGGCCTACCTATAACAACTTCAAAGGGGGAGAGCCCAGTCGTGGTCTGTGGGGTTGTTCTCATTGATATTAACACGATTGGTAAGGCGTCCGCCATTTCAATTTGGTGCCGGCACACGTCTTAGCGAGCTTGTTTTTTATAATTCTGTTATGTCTCTCTACCAAACCAGCACTTTGAGCATGTCTAGCCGAATGGAACCGTTTATCGATCTGTAATCCCGTGCATATCTGCAGAATTACAGCAGTGATAAAATGTGGACCATTGTCCGACCAGATGACTCTTGGCAAACCGAACCTAGGAAAATATTCCTTAAGCATGGTTTTCCCCGTTGTCATTGTTGTAGCATCTTTAACAGGAAAAGCTTCAACCCATTCACTAAAGGCGCAAATAACAACTAATACATACTTATAGTTATTACAACGCTCCATTTCAATGAAATCGAAGTGTATAACTTCAAAGGGGACAGAACTACCCCTTGGAGTCAATATGCCCTTTCCTGTATTATGCTGTAGACAGATCATACAGATCATACAACTCTGAACAAAATGTTTGGCTGTTTTCAAGATTTTATCATTCACCCAGACATTTTGTAACATTTTGGAAATCTTCCCTGCACAGATGTGGGTGGGCCCATGAGCCATTGCGACCATCATTGTAGTGTACGCATCTGGCAGCAACCATTTTCCCTCTAACTTCTCCAACCAACACCTGTCATCCAATTTTGCCAAACCCTCAGCCCATTGTTTAATTTCTTCTGATGTGGCATCGGCTTGGATATTCTTTACAGATTCAATACCCTCATCCAAAGTACAAACATTTGTGGCTTCCCTTGAAGTATACATTTCTGAATAGATATCAGTGGCAGTCTGTTTGGCGATCTGGTCAGCGAAAGCGTTCCCTTTTCCTACATCATCTATGATTTTCTGATGCGCTGCACATTCCATGATCGCTAACTGAGTGGGGAGTGCAAGCGCTGAAAGTAACCGTACTATCAAGGAGCCATATTGGATCTTTGTTCCATGCGAGGTCAAGAAACCTTGTTCTGGCCAAAGTCTACCAAAGTTATGAACCACCCCAAAAGCATACTGGCTATCAGTATATATATTTTTACTCTAAGCCCTTCGGAAAGTTCACCTGCTCGAGTCAATGCTATAATCTATGCTGCCTTTGCAGAGTTATGCGTGATTCTCTTGGTTTCCACAATCCTGCTCAATGTGGTGATTGCATAAGCAGCCGTGGATGTACCATCTGGAAGTTTGAAACAAGAGCCATCACAAAACAGCTCCCCTTGTGGGTTATTCAAAGGAGTATCTTTCAGATCGTTTCTGCCTTTAGTCTCTTGTTCTGTGGTGTAGAGGCAGTCATGTGACGCTTCGTCACTGCAAGCAGTATCTTGCAGGGAAGGTAAAAGTTCAGCCGGATTCAATACACAACACCTCTGAATTTTTATGTGCGGTGTGAACAAGATCAATTTGTATCTCGTTAATTGTGCGGAGGTGAGGTGTTGCGTTTGTGTTCTGTTTAATAGAACATCTACAGAGTGACGTACCATCAGGGTTAAAGCATGGCGTAGGAGCATACCCTCGCTCTGTTTTACAGACGCAGCAGCAGCAGCGACAGCTCTCAAACATCTTGGCAAAGCGCATGCAACAGGATCAAGGGCGGAAGAAAAGTAGCCGCACGGCCTATTCTTCCCTCCATGTTCCTGCGTTAATACAGCCAAAGCACATCCATCACGTTCATGCACATACAACACGAAGGTCTTTTTATAATTTGATGTGCCCAAAACTGGTGCTGAACACAGTGCAGTCTTGAGCAGATCAAACACTTGCTGGTGTTCCTAGTTCCACGGCAATGGCAAAGAAATGCCCTTCTTTGTCAAAGTCAACATTTGTTTAATCGTTAACGAGAAGTTCGGGATCCCCTGCCTACAGTAAGAAGCCATTCCTATCAAGGCTCTGACTTCCTTCTGTGTATTTGGGACAGACGTGCCAGAAATGATTTTAATCCGCTCAGGCGTCAACCTTCTTCCCCCCTTTGACAGGTGATAGCCTAAATAGGCGACCTCCTGTCGACAATATTGAAACTTTTTCAGTGAAGCTTTGTATCCATGCTTTGCTAGGTGAATAAGCAACAATATGGTGCCCTCCTTACAGGCACTTTCTGAGTCAGCAGCTAAAAGAAGATCATCTACGTACTGAAGCAGTGTACAAGTGGTAGGCAACTCGAGTGTATCAAGCTGCTCTTTCAAAGCCCTACTATAGATGCTCGGACTTTCCGTGTAACCTTGCGGCGCACATGTGAATGTAAACAAGCGTACCCCTAAGGGGCAAACAGGTATCTGATACCCTTGTGTATAGGAATGCTAAAGAAAGCATTCTTAAGATCTACAACACTAAAGTGAGTAGCAGAAGCCGGGATCATGGTTAGTATTGTCATCACATCAGGCACAGTAGGAAATTGTGGAGCAACAATCTTATTGATGGCATGTAAATCAATGATAAAATGAAAGGGAATTACAATATCGCCTTTCTTATACACAGGCAAAATCGGACTATTGCACAAACGACCTGCAATTTCCTCAATTACCCCACAATGTACAAAATCGGAGACTAAACATTTCAAAGCTTGCTCACCATCAACCGAAATCTTATACTGAGGAATACGTCACAATTTTACTTCGTGTTTCAAAATGATTTTAACAGGCTCAATTTGTAGAACACCAACATCATTGTCATCAATTGCAAATAAACACTCAGGAACATCACTAAATTCCGATGGCAAAGGTCTAGTCAAGAACTGAGAGACAGAAAGTTGCTGTGGTGAAATCGTCAAACGCACTCCATCAGAACAATGAATTACCACATTTAATTCTTTCAACAGATTCAACCCCAACAAATTCTCTCCACAGTTTGTTGTCAAAAGAAATGGACAGTGGTCCATGAATGGACCCAATGTAATCGGTACCGGTGAAGATACCGGACAGACTACTGGCGTACCAGAAAACCCTACAGAAACATAGGTTTGCCCTTACAGTGGAATGTTTGAAACACGTGAATGGTCAATGGAACACTTCTGTGCTCCTATATCTATCAAGAATAGATGTTTCCTATTTCCCACTATCATTTCAACGTAGGGACCTTTCTGATTAATGGGAATAGGCGTTGATTCCAAACCCTGCTTCGGGCAATCCTAGCGAAACAAAATGTCATCAAAAGGAAGGTCTTCAGAGAGAAATGCAGCAGAAGGATGATCACAAATGTTTCTATTGTCCACACTTGGTGCCTGATTATCCTGTGAACAGGGTTGCACATTTTGAGAAAACTGACTTCTACCAGGACCCCCTGCCCCAGGGCGGCCTCTGGATCATCTACCCATGGTACCAAATGTGTTATTCGATCTATGCTGGATGATCAGGCATTGTGCTCGCCAATGACCCTCTTGTCTGCAATAAGCACATTGGTTCACGTGTACAGGACCCAACGGCACATTAACCTGTGGAGCATATTGCCCCCTAAAATGTGAAGTACACCTTCTAGGGCCTCTAACAATTTGTTGTAGTAGAACTTTAGTTTTCAGTTCTCCCTTTCTCTTTTCAATTCTCTCTTTTTCATTATTGACTCGGTTTTCATTGTACTGAGCCATATGCAATACTTCAGACTGCGACTTAGCCTGCCAATAGCTCTCAGAAGTCTTAATTTGCGACTGGATATCAGGCAACAATCCACGCACAAATTTATCTACAAATAATCTTTTTCCAGACTCTGTGCTCAAATCTTGTCCACTGAAATCTGAAAACACTTGTTCAAACCGATTAAAGAATTTGGTAGCACCCTCATACTTCCCTTGGACACAAGCAGTAAATTTGTCCCAAATAATCCTTCTCTCTGAAATTATAGTCTTTAATTTCATGACTATTCTATCAGGCAAAGTCGGTATTACCTGTGGCGGTCTCTCGCCAGCTGGTCTTTCTCTATCTAGTCTATCTACATTATTCCATGTGTCCCCTAACCCTGGTACATCATCTACTATCCTAATCTGTTTCCATAAATCAACGGGTAGGAGCACAGGAAATAACAAATCTATATCACTCAGAGTAAATACTGACAACTGTAAAACAGATTCTATCTCTTTATAGAACCCTGTCGGATTCTTTCTGATATCTGGGATGGATTGCTTGATGGTGTTCACTTCCTGTCTCGAGAACGGGACATGAACAAACTGCGAGACATAATGAGCAGGAATGTCATGGGCAGCTGTGCCTGTTGCGGCATAAACTGGAACCTCGATTTTTGGGACAAATGTTGGCGGAACCTCTCTCATAGGCAACTGAGAGATAGGAAACTCCGAGCGCTTACTCAGCAACAGAGCTAAATCAAGCGCTAAGAGAGCTGAAGAAGTGTCAGACGAAAAAGCTCTTTTATAGATATTCAATAATTCTGCGGGACTGTCATGCCCCGTGTTCCTGCACACGGACGACTAGGGTCATCCGTTTCCATGTGGAAGTTGCCTTGGCGACTATTTCCAAGTCGCGGGACACGCCGCACTACATTTCCCAGCATTTCCCCTTTTTGCGATCACGTGACACGCCGACAACGCGTCTCACGTCTTGGGAAAGATACTCGTACTTAACTCAGCTTGTCCATGCAACGGGTGCTCCTAAAACTAAGCAGTTAGTTGAAGTGCCCGATTCTCGTTATCCTGTTTTCTGAATCTCCTGGACCCGGCTTTTGCTTTAAGGACTATTCCATATGTCTCTTCCCTTAACATTTCTGGCGCCAAAACCCTCGACTGTTTTCCCCTTGGTAATCGAACTCCTGGCTTTGTATACGGATTGCTCTCTCCTGCTCCTGT
This sequence comes from Ambystoma mexicanum, assembly GCF_040938575.1. NCBI lineage: Eukaryota > Metazoa > Chordata > Amphibia > Caudata > Ambystomatidae > Ambystoma > Ambystoma mexicanum. The sequence continues at coordinate 124,970,678 of NC_090932.1, read as the reverse complement.
TTGTTGTGACGCTTTCGGATTTGCTTCCCCATCACTGAACTTCCAATTAAGCTTTTCACGGACTTCCTAATTCCCCTTCAATATTCTACGCATTCTGGATTGTTTAATGGTACTTTTCATTTTGTCGCAAAATACACCACTCTACGCATCAACGTGACTATATGAACGCTCTCCTGATTCTACTGGTCACTACCTGGATTGCTTACCTTCACTTCAGGGACGCTTTGCTGAATTGAATAAGGGATTGCTTTTTGGACACTAGCGGCGCCCTCGTGCCGTTCGGGTTAGGTGAATCTCTGCACTAACTTCTACCAACTGGGACCTTCTTCCTGCATCACCTGGTTTCCGTGGTGTGTTTGGACTTACATAAGGTTGTGGGATTACTTTCTGGCTAAGCAGGTAAGAGAGGGTAATTGTGGGTGGCTGGTCGCTGCATTTTGGGTAACCTTAGTTACTCTATTGAATCACTGTTTTGTTTGCTCCCTTAGCTCTGTTGTCGCTGCTCCTGCCTTTTCGCTCAAGCCCCTGGCTGTTAGTTATAATTAAATTCCTACAGGCTACGCTCTTGGGGGGGAAGTCTTGTTTAGCATCACGCGCAAGGTGTCCCGGAAGAATCTGGTTCGCTGCACGTTCAAGCTACCCCAGAGCGGAAGGGCTTCCCAAGAGTGGATGCTGACTGTATCCTTTACACGGCCGTATCCTTTTATAAAGTTTGTCTAACTGTGACAGATTTAGGAGCCTATTCTATTTTTGCCTGTCGGTCATGGACACCGGAGCTGATCAAATGGCTGCCTTGATGCAAGCCTTTGCAGCTTTGCGTACCGACATGGCATCAGCACATGCGACCCTCCATCAGCGCATGGATGTACTACAGAGTTTTGTGGAGCCACTACCACCCGATGAGGAGTTTGGTGATGCTGTTGCAGCGGCAGCTCCTCCTACACCCCAGGTTCAACCTCCTGCTTCAGCCCCCATTGTACTTCCTGGACCTTTCCCCTTGGCCCCTCCGGAACGCTTTTTTGGAGATCCAAAGACATATCGGACCTTCATAAATCAGTGCCGTCTGCATTTTCTGTGTCGGCCACTGGCATTTCCTGATGCTGTTACTAAAGCAGCATTCCTTCTTTCCCATTTGGGAGGAACAGCAGCAGCTTGGGCTAACCCGTTACTCGAAGCCAACGACCCGGCCTTGTATGATTTTGATACCCTTATTCAATCCATGAATAGAGTATTCGACATGCGTTACAAGGCACAAACTTCTGATCTCGAGTTCCTTGCTATCAGCCAGGGCAAAACGGACCTTTTATCCTACCTTGCCCGCTTTAATCAGTTAGCAGCGGAAACTACATGGCCCGAACAGAAGAAAGCAGCCGTCCTCTATAAGGGACTTTCGGAAGAGTTAAAAGACGCTCTATCAGTGGTACCGGCTCTACCGTCCAGTTTTCCGGAACTGGTAGACTTGGTTTTACAGGTCGATGCTAGGCTACGACAGAGACGTGGCGAACGACATATCCCTGATCTTCGTCTTCCAGCCAAGTCAGAAACCTCCTCTTCTGCCTCTCCAGGAGAGGTCGAACCGATGCAAATAGGAGCTGTCAGAGGTCCATTAACCAAAGCCGAACGGGAACGGCGTATGGTTAACAATCTATGTTTCTATTGTGGCCAGTCAGGCCACTACATCCGTGTATGCCCTAGGCGACCTGTCAAGACGGCGGGAAACGCCAAGACTCGTCCTTAAGCCGAGCCCTAAGGATGAGTCACCACACGGATGGCTCGGAACAACGTTCCCCCTCCTCACACATCTACCTGGCTATGTATTTTGTGATCCCTGGTGTGGAGCCTTTCACCAATCCAGTCATGATTGATTCGGTGGCTAACGGTAACTTTATGGATATACAGTTGGCTCGGTGCCATGGTTTAATGGTAGTTCCTAAGGTTAGACCTGAGGAGGTGCATGCTGTAGACGGTTCGCGTCTGGTATCCGGATGGGTAACGGGACAGACAACCCCGCTTTGCATGTCCACCACAGAAGGCCACACGGAAAATATACTGTTTGACCTTATTTCGGCCCCTCAGTTTGGGATCATTCTTGGTCTCCCCTGGCTTCGGACTCACAACCCTGTAATCGACTGGATCCAACAGACGGTGCATTTTTCTTCTGTGTTTTGTACCCAACATTGTCTTCAAAACCCAGATATGACGTCTGTTTCTCCTTGTTTGGCTTTGGTGGCTAATGTCCCCTCCATTAATGCCACGCAGAGAGATCCAACGTCCGAACTGCCGACGGTATACAAGGACTTTTCTGATGTCTTTGACAAAGGACTATCAGAGAAACTCCCTCCACACCGTTGTTACGACTGCCCCATCGATTTAGTGCCTGTGGCAGTGGTGCCTCACGGTCGTGTCTACTCCTTAACCGTCCAAGAAGAGGAACATCTAAAGGAGTATGTGGATAAAGCATTGCGTCTGGGACATAATCGACCTTCCCGGTCCCCTGCTGCCTCTCCCATATTTTTTGTGCCAAAAAAGGAGGGGGACCTACGCTCTTGCGTAGATTATAGGGCCTTGAACAAGATAACAATAAAAAACCAGTACCCGCTACCCCTCATAACGGAGCTACTTGACAAGATGACATCTTCCACCATTTATACCAAATTAGATCTCAGAGGGGCATATAATTTGGTTAGAATGCGAAGCGGTGATGAATGGAAAACCGCTTTTAAGACGAAGTTTGGGCTCTACGAATACTGTGTCATGCCCTTTGGGCTTTGTAACGCCCCAGCCACTTTTCAGCACTTCGTTAATGACATCTTTGGAGACATGCTGGATTGTTATGTAGTGATCTATTTAGACGACATCCTGATATTTTCGGATTCACTCACTCAACACATCCAGCATGTCCGCTCCGTGCTGCGGCGTTTACGTACTCACTCCCTCTATGCTAAGCTAGAGAAATGTGTGTTCCACGCCGCCTCAGTTGAGTTCTTAGGGTTCCAAATATCAGCAAAAGGGGTGCTCATGTGCACTTCCAAAGTCAAAGCCGTGATGGACTGGCCGGTTCCGGACTCTGTAAAAGCGCTCCAGTCTTTTCTGGGTTTTTCAAATTTTTACAGACACTTTATTGCCTCCTTCTCTGAAATAGTGGCACCTCTTACTCGTCTCACTAGTCCCAAAGTCCCCTTTGTTTGGGACAACGAAGCCCAGTCGGCCTTTGAGGCATTGAAAAAGGCCTTCACCACAGCTCCTGTTCTACAACACCCAAACTCCTCTCTCCCTTTTATAGTGGAGGCTGATGCCTCTGCAATAGCGGTGGGGGCCATCCTGTCTCAGACCTGCCCTGCTACACAGCGGTTGCATCCGGTGGCCTATTTCTCCCGAAAACTGTCCCCGGCTGAACGCAACTATACCGTCATGGAGAGAGAGTTTCTGGCAATTCGAGCGGCTTTCAAGGAGTGGAGGCACCATCTCCTGGGTGCTTGACACACCATAACGGTGTACTCTGACCATCGGAACCTCCAAGCTCTTTCACATGCAAAATGTACCAATGCCCGCCAAATACGTTGACATTTGTTCTTCACACTATTCGATTTCACGGTTACATATCGCCCTGGCCTTCTACATGGGAAGGCGGATGCCCTATCCCGTGTCGGTACCGATTATAACACCCAGGACTCGGTGTCGCCTATATTGCCCGCGGGTTCTGTGGTATGTGTCTGTTCGGTCTCCGCCTCACTCCTTGACCGAGTACGACAGTGGACCAAAGATCATGCTTCTTTTCTCAATACTTTGGATGCCCAAATCGTTACGGGTCTTCCTTATGTTCATGGGCTTTTGTATTTACCTGATGACCAAGCCAGACGGAAGGCCTTGGAATGGGCACATGATACCCCGTTGGCTGCGCACCCGGGTCAGCTTAAAACCTATGACCTGTTACACCGATGGTGCTGGTGGCCGGGCATGAAGAAAGATTCTGATTCATATGTATCTAAGTGTGCGGTGTGTATTCAATGCAAGAGACAACATGGGAAACCTTTCAGTCTATTGATGAAGATGCCTCTCCCACCACATCCGTGGCATACGGTTACTCTTGATTTCGTGGTGGAACTCCCCTTGGTCAGGGGGATGTCAACTGTACTTGTGGTAGTGGATGTTTTCACAAAGATGGCACGGTTTATACCATGTTCTGGTCTACCTACTGCTCCATTGTTGGCTAAACTATTCTTTGATCATGTGGTGCGTTTCTTCGGTCTTTGTTTACTAGGGAATGACATCCTGCGTAGGTTGTCACCCCTCATAGATTGTGTAAACAAGATCCTCTGGACCCAGACTAGCCGACCAATAAATTTGAAACAGTGCATCAACCATGTTAGTTTAAACAGCCCATGCCACATGGTTGAACAAAAACCTGACCAAATGGAATTTCACTTCCAGAATAATCAAATCCCAGACGTGACAGTAATTGCAGTAGGACAAAAAACTGGTGATGGGGGGTCATCTCTATTTCTGAAAATCTACCTTCCTTCCAGTCTAAGGTGGCATTCCACACTGGAAGGAAACACTCTGAAATTCTTTACAAATGTACAATCAGAAATTCCCACTCCTATAGTACAGAAAGATGAGAAATCAGCTCAAAGCCTGGCTGATATTCGGAAAATTGGAGAGCAGTTGTTCATCCCTATTCAGTTAAATGAAGGGAAGTGTGTGTGAACAACGGTAAGAGCTTCATCAGCGAAGCCATGTTTCGCAAACTCCCAAAAGATCCAGCCATTCCCACATTTAAACTGATAGACAAATGGGAAATGGACCTGGAAACACCCAATTCCAAACATCTCCTGCCTAGCAGGTGTATGCTCAATATTTCCATAGGCAACAAGAGCATAGTCTATAATTGTTGGGTCGTGCGAGATGTCCCTGCCGCATTTTACTTAGGCAGTGACCTTCTCAATTGCTTTGCCATTAGTGTGGACCTAATAAACTTCAAAGCCTGGTCCCGATTAGCGGGTAATCCCATGGGCTTTGATGACCCAGAGAAAGCATTTAGGTCAACTCAATTGCTGACTTATGCAGATCAAATTCAGATTGGAGAGGAAGTCACCATACCAGAACGGACCGACAATTCTCACTGGAAGTGAAAGTTAAAAGAGGACAGAAACTGAAAAACCCTGGCGCCTAGATTCACCTCAATCCTTATTTCCAACAGCAAGAGTTGGGGGTAAACCCAACACCACTAGACAATATAGAACATGACAGCATTCCAATAGAGGTGGATAACAGCGACTTAAAGAGTATCACTCTGGCAGCAGGCACCATTATTGGAATGGAGGTTGATGACCGTCATTTTTCCATATATCTATGTAATGAACTGTTAGGACCCATCCCCAAGGACTGTTTAGACAGTAATAGCGACAATGACACAACACCAGACAGGACAGGATTTTCACCCGGCATGGGGGGAATTTCCTGGTGTACACTTCCTGCCCTTATGGCAATGAAGATGTGACCTGTGACTTCAGGAGGGATGAGGTGATATTCCAAGTCCGCGAGGACTGCCTTCCCCATCTAAAGCCACCAGTCTAAATCAGCACTTTGACCAGGGACATCTCCACCCAGCTGGAGGAGGCCGCTGAGATAGCAAAACCGGAAGTCTTTCCAGGCTTCAGGCAGATGGTTGAAGAGAGAGTCAACCTAGCTGATGCCTGTGAGACTCTGGAGCAGAAGCAACAATTGAAACAAGTTTTCTTAGATTTTCAAGATCTCTTTGCGGTGGACTCATATGACTGTGGTCGCACCAACATCCACACAACAACAATTCCCACGGACCCGGGCATGACTCCAGTGTTTGTGAAGCAATATCGCTTGCCTCTCACATCAATGGAGTCCCTTACTGAACTTGAGTCCCATGGGATAATTTGTCCTGTCCACAGCACCTTCAATAATCCAGTGCTGGGAATTTTGAAGCCAAACGGCCAGTGGAGACTCTGTGCTGATCGCAGGGAGCTCAACAAACGGGTCCATACTTCCCGATGGCCTCTTCCCTACATTGACCAGGGGCTGGCCCAGATCCAGGGGTCCCAGGTTTTCACTGCAGTAGCCCTGACCAATGGGTATTGGACCGTACCCGTCAGTAGGGAGGACCAATAAAAGCTGGCTTTCACCTTCGGGGGGCAGCAGTATACATGGACCCGGACTCCCTTCAGATACATCAACTCCGGAAATGAATTCAACATTTTTCTACACAAGGCCATGCCCGACTTGGATGAAAGGGGTAACCTGGCCTATGTAGATGACGTTTTAATAAAAAGCTCAACTGTGGAGGAACACATAGTGGAGATAGGTTATGTTCTGACACAGTTGAGGGCTGCCAGAACAAAACTCTCCTTTCAAAAGGCACAGTGGTGCAGAACCCATGTCAATTTCCTGGGGCAGGAGATTACTCCTCAGGGTCTCTGTCCCCAGGAAAAGAAAGTGGAAGCACTCCAGAAATTAAAAGACCCCACAACTCTGCGGGAACTAAGGAGCCTCCTTGGACTGACTAACTACAGCAGAAAGTTCACTGATGACTACGCAGAGATCACAAGACCCCTGATCCATGTTTTGAAGGGGGGGTCAAGTAGGAGTGGGGTCCAGAACAAACCGAGGCAGTAAGACAACTCAAAAGAAGCCTCTCACAAGTGTCTTGCCTAGCTTACCCTGTCAAAACCAAGGAGTTATTCTTGGAGACAGGGTTCTGAAATACATGCTTGACTGCAGTATTATATCAAAAGCATGACAAGGTCAATAAAGTAATCTCCTATGCGACTAAAACTTTATCCTCTGTGGAGGAAAAATTCAACGATTGTGAGAAGGCACTCATGGCAACGGTGTGGGCATTGAAGAATTACTGCCCGTTTATCCAGGGGGAACACATCATAGCGAAGACTCCAACCAGCCTCTGCAATATCTCCAAAGTGACAGAATCCGAGCCGGAAATGTGAGTAATTCCCGAATTACTTCCTGGATCCTGTCAATGCAAGGCTTTCTTGTGGAGGTCAGATATGGCCAAAACAAGAAGAGTCCCCTCGCGCAAGGTCTGGCTGACTTGCATGATTGTGCCAAAGAAAACTGTCTCGAGGACGAAAGTCTTAAAATCAAGGACATGGAGGCATACCTTAATTCCCCACACAAAGTCTTTGAAGAAGACCAGTGTGAGGGAATTCCCACTGTCTATGTGGATGGATGCTCCTACCATGTTGACAACAACAGGGAAAAATAACTTGTGGCCGGCGTAGGGAATGCATGGGTGAATGATGCCCCAGAACCCTCCACTGGGTAGGAAATTGGTCCCCGAAGAATTCAAGTGGCAGAGTTGATGGGTGTGCATCAAGCCATCCTCACTGCTGTCCAACACAAACTCCACAAACTGGTCATAAGCACAGATTCGGATTATGTACGGAACGGGTTGGTGGAGCACCTGGTTAACTGGAAAACCAGAGGCATGCCTGGGGGGTGGCGCTGTGGAGCAGCCCAAGATGGCTGCTTAGCCTTTGAGCTCTGTGTGGCTCCAGCACATACCCGCCTGCATCTGCAGATAACCTTGGCTTGTACACTCATCATCCAGCTGAGCTGCTGCCCCTTTGTATCAGGCTGCATCCTGCAAAATCTCAACCTGATTCAGACTCCGGGAGCCCATCTGCGGGCCCCTTTCGGCGGCGGCCTGTTGACTTGCTGGGGCCGTGTCATGCACCCGGACCCCAACCCCTACTCTCCGTATCTCTATGTGCTTGGACAGTGGCAGAGCGCGAGACGTGATGCCCAGGTGCTCCGCCTCTCCCCCGGGGGCCCTGCCGGGTTGTCTGTGGCCCACCCGGGGTGTTGGGACTTTGCCATCAGCCGCAGCGACCCCCCCGGGTATGTCGCCGTGCGAGCAATCCGCTGCTGGGGCCTGCGCTGCAGCATGCCCCGGCCCCCGCCCTTGCCTCTGGAGTCGGAGCCTTCATCGTTGGACTATGCGGGCAGCTGGGCTGCTGCCTGGCTGTCGTGTGAGAACTGTGGATCTCGGGCGGGTGCGGAGGCTCGCGCTGACCAGGTGAGGAGCGGAGGGGGGACCCATTCTGGGGAAGTCACGGCACCCCCTGGCTTTCCTTCAGCCTGCTGTCCAGCTGCTCATTGAGGGTTGCAGAACTCCTTCCCCTACCTAACCTGGGCCATAATATCCAGCCCACACACTCTGAAGAGTGGGCCTTGAGGAACTCTTTCCAACGGCGCCGGACACACCGTCATCCCCCGCCGCTGGGGCACGGGCTGCACCATAACCCTTCTTGTTGCTAAACATCCACAGCTAAGTGGCCCCTGTGAGCGCTGGGCGTCTGGCTTCTATTTCAGCCATGTTCTGCGGCGACTGGGCTCCTGGTGGAGCGTGACCTGTACGGTTGAACCTACGCCTCTCATCTTTATAGGGGAGCGTGCCCCTGCATCACAACTACTGCAGCTGCCAGGTACCTGCTGGCTGGCATCCTCCCTCTTCTGGCCCCAGGAGTGGACCATCGCTCTCCATCCGGCTGCGGCCGCCTCGCCTCCACTGCTACCAGAGCCTGTCTGCCTTACTGTCACAGGAATAGCACCTGCTGTCCTCCGGCCCCCCAGTCCTTTGGCCATTTACCCTCCTCCAGTGGCTACACCTTTGGCCCTCACCACTCCTAGGGCTGAACCAGCAAAGTCAAACAGATCCAGAGGGAGCTCCAAGGGGGGAGCCAAGGACAAATTCACCAAAACTGTTCCGAGGGGGGAGGTGGGACATGCATCGTCCCTGCAGGAGGAGCAGGAGGCTGACCTTCACCCCAGTGCATCAGCCCCTGATCTGACTACACTCATGGAAACTATGGCCAAAAATGTTGCCTCCTTTCACGAGAAGCTGGATGACATCAACGCTAATGCCGCCTCCCTAAAAACACGGGTGGACCAGGCTGGGACCAGAATCACCGACGCCGAGAACAGGATATCAGCGAATGAGGATGAGATACATGTACTGCAGAACACTGTTGCCTCCTTGTCGCGGGACATGAAGAGTGTGAGAGCAAAGTGCGACGGCCTCGAATCGCGCTCTCGCAGAAATAACCTGCGTATTATAGGCATCCCTGAGAACGCCCTTAAGGGACGCATGGAGGATGCTGTTGAAGCCTTACTCAAAGACTTGCTAGGCAACCCGGCTCTGTCACCGTATTTCACAGTTGAACGAGCCCACCGAGCTCTGTCACCACGCCCCAACCCGGGCGATATTCCAAGGCCCATCATTCATAGCCAGGATTCTCAATTACCGGGACAGAGACCTAATTCTCCGCTTGTCGCGTGAGAAGGGAGACCTACGCCTCGAGTCCCACACTATCAGGATTTTCCCAGATTTTTCAATAGCGGTACAGCAGGAGAGGCACCAGTTTATTGGGGTCAAGAAGCTGCTTAGGGAACGCAATGTCCCGTACGCCATCCTATTCCCGGCACGTCTCAAAATCACTCACAACGGCAAACTATACTTCTTTACTGTCCCGGATGAAGCGGTGAAATTCACCGAGGTTCACATACCACTTCATAATCCGGCGGGTGACCTCGCCAACGATGATTAACGAAGTGCGACATGGTCCGACGTAAACTAACCTATCCAGTAAATCCTTGATTTGGAATGTGTTAATGGCAATAGTGTACTGCAAATTCAGCAAACCAGGCCCCCTCTGCGCTTGGCCGGGCCGTGGCTCGACCCGGGTGCGGTGGACATTGATCTCCTTCGCCCACACGGGACGTCAAACTGGCCATGAGCCCTAGATATTTCTTCAGTGTCATCTCGCTTACAATGGCCAGATGGCTTTGGGGGCCTGACATAGGGTCCGTCTTCCGCAGAACTTGTCTCTGACAGCTCTCGCTGTCCTACATGATACTCGAATAGCCGCCCACACGGCAACAGCACTCCTCACTGCAATTTCAACGCTTATGTTTTGTTGGTTGTCACTGCTTGTTGGCCCCTGTTGGGCACTGGAAGGGGCTTATCCCTGTTGGATTCTGCCCTCCGACCTCTACTTCTCAGGGAGTGTCGGTTCAATTGCTGACACCTGCATTGGGGAGTGGGGGATCTCCACTGCAAGTTGACGGTGGGCAGTGAAGGTGGGGGGTGGTATTGTTGGGAATTTGGGAAATGTTATAGTAAAAGGCAGAGGCGGATTGGCAGACCGCATGACATCGGGGCGCCCGCATTGGAGAGGGCCCCGCCCTACATTTAGGCTACGACAACAGTGGTGGGATGTACACTAGACTCTTGAAATGCCTATGACTGTGATGTCCAGGAATATTCAGGGATTAGGTAACTGTACCAAGGCTCGGAAGATCATGGCATACGTCAATGGTCATGGGGGCAAAATATTACTATTGCTGGAAACGCACTCCACGGGCTCTCTGATTAAGTGTATGGCGCCATCATGGGGTGCCCATGGGGGGGCCCCATCGGGGGCGGCCTCGGCCCTGGATTCACTTTACGACAACGGTGGTGGGATGTTACCTAGATCATTAAAATGCCGGTAACGGTGATGTTCTGGAATGTGCGGAGCCTGAGCAATTACACCAAGGCTCGTAAAATTATGGCATATGCCAGCAGATACGGCTGCAAAATACTGCTCCTGCAGGAGACACATTCAACGGGCCCTCTGACCAAAAGTATAGCGCCAACATGGGGGTCACACAGATATTTCACCTCATATTCCACACGTGCCAGAGGGGTGTTGACGTTGATCCATAAATCACTTAAGTTTGTTCTCCACAAGAGCTATAGACCTCGAGGGGAGATACACTGTCTTACATTGTGCCATAGCCAACAGGGATTATTTGCTGGTGAATACCTATGGCCCTAATGTTGACTCTCCCGACTTTGTCGACCAGGTGTTATCCATACTGCTAGGGTACGTGGGGGTGCAGATTATCTGGGGTGGGGATATGAACTTCATACTTGATACCACAATGGATAGGACTGGGACAGCCCCTAGGCCCCTGTCTGGTGCAGCGCGTAGAGTACTGACCCAAAGCGTGACACTGGACATTCACGATGCATGGAGGGCACTACATCTGCAAACGTGGGAGTTCACTTACTACTCTTCAGTGCATGACAATTCCTCTAGAATCGACATGTTCCTATTATCCGGCCCTATGCTGGGAAGGTCGTGGAAACACGGATACTCGTGCGCACACTGTCTGATCACTCACCGATTTTGATAACCCTGGAACTGGGAATACCTGCTCCTACCATTAATACATGGCGATTTAAATCAGCTGCTCTGCAGGACATTGTATTTAAGGCAGACATCCTTGCTGACATGCAGTCCTATTTTGAGCACAATGCGCCACAGTCCACCACCCTGGGGGTCCACTGGGATGCTTTCAAAGCCTTCATCAGGGGAGCGTCCATCTCTAGAGAGTCGGGAGTCCTCAAAACTATAAGAGCCGCTCTGTCCCGTACCGAAACTAAACTAGGGGACCTGGAACGAGCCTACCCTGCCTCGATCGACCCGAGTGTCCTCTCCCAGATCAGTGAGGAGCTCAAAATCTTTAATGAACAAGCCACTAGGGAGGTCCAGTATTTCAGCCGTCTACAGGCTGCGCAGAAATACGGCAAAGGTGACAGACCCGGCAAAACACTGGCCGCATTAGCGAGGGGTGAGTGGGGCCAATCCCAAATGTCCTGTGTTAAGGACAATCAGGGGACAATACAGTGGTCAGACCAGCTGTTACGCTCACCTGACTCCCATGGAGGCGCTGGCCTGGTTCGCGCTGCTGTGACCTCTTCTAAGGTGATGCGCAGGGTTCGGAAGACGGACTGGACCGGGCCCCCAAAATCTGGCTTGTCTGGCTCGCAGAAGTATCCTTCTGTAGGCGAAAATAGGGGATTAACTGTCTGCGGGGTAATGCAATTGGCCTCCCACTTTCCCCTCTCACCCTCCTTGAAACCCTTCTGTGATTTCTCGTAGCGGCTCACCTTAGGGTCTGGAAGGACGAGCTCTCCATCCTGCTTCTGATGCAGGGGCGCTTTGGTATCCAGTTACTTCACTGGATTTTCAGATTGGTGAGAACCAAACTTGCTTGGCTTCCAGGTAAGTTTTTTGATGAGAGGTTCCCCTTGTGTCCATGCATTAATGTACTAATGCTAGTGTCTTTTTCCCCATAGGGGCCGGGGTACAGAATGCCAGGGAACAGGCACCGACCCGAGATGAGCGGTGAAATCCTTGTAGAAATCAGGTAAGCCTTTAATGAGCGTTTTTTGGTAATGTCTTTTCATTCGCTCATTAACGCTGATATCTCTTTTTCCCCTTAGGGGCCGGGGTCCGGAAATGTCAGGATGCGGCGCGGACACGAAATGAAGAGGGAATGAATCAACAGGTAAGTCTTAACATGGAGATTTAGCTTTCCTTATTCCCTTCTCTCTCTCACCTTTTGTTCTGGTGTTTTTCTCCCTAGGCGCTGGGGCGTGACTACGAATCCGGATGATCGCTGCTGAACATGGAGGCGCCCTGTAAAGGTGAGTGGAATGCGGCGCTGCAGGGATCGACGCGATGAGCTTTTAAATTAAAGTCTTCCTTTTCAGGATTGTCGGCGAGATGTCTCCGGGATGCAGATTTAGCAGGTAAGGACTTTTCCTTCTTCTGTTCTCTTCTTCTCTTCCTTTGCAGGTGATGAAGGATGCTGGCAGGCGTGGCAGAAGTCAAGATGCAGGAGCAGACACGGTGAACGTCCAGCTGCTAGATGCTGAACAACGCGAAGCACGTGTGGCTGTTCGGGTGGGGTTTAAATAGCCTTGGAAGAAGTTCCAGGTATGTATCCTTCCTCAAATCAGGTATGTATCCTTCCCCGACCACGCCCAGATGGTAAATTAGTCCCACAGGTAAAGTAGTTCCTTTCAGGCCTCAAGGAGGCCGGGATCCTGCAGCATGGTCTGCATCAGGTAAGTGCACCCAAGCATTTCCATAATGAGCCTGGCGCCTATGGCGCCAGGACTGATGTCTTTTATGAGCCTGGCGCCATAGGCGCCAGGACACTGTCCAAAGGGCCCCTATATGAGGTTGCTGGGTCCTTCCTTGGGGACTGGATGTCCGCTTTTGGGGACTCTGGGCTTGAACCGGCTCCCCGGGAGCGGGCATCATGACACAGGCATATCCTTGAAGTCTTCACAGGCTTCTACTCTGAACTATACTCTCAACCCCCCGAACATAGTGACTCTCAGATGCGGGAGCTCCTGGAGCAGATACCCACCACCATTGTCTCCCCCGCAACGAGAGACCAGTTAGATTCCCCCATTACCTTGGATGAAATAGTGGAGGCTATATCTAGTCTCCCTAAAGGAAAGGCACTGTGCCCCGACGGGCTAATGGCGGAATTTTATCAGGAGCATGTAGCTATATTGGCCCCCGAACTGCTGGGGTATGGAATGAGTCACTCCAGCTAGGATCCCTTCCCCCGACACTACAAGAGGCCGTTATTACGGTCCTGCTCAAGCCTGGTAAGCCTAGCGATGACTGTGGATCATACCGGCCCCTTTCACTAATGAACTTGGATACTAAAATCTTTGCTAAGGTGATCGCTAAACGCTTCCTACGTGTCATGTCATATATGGTGCACGATGACCAGTCAGGCTTTGTGCCCGGGAGATCCACTTCCCACAATATCAGAAGGCTTCTCAACATCATGTCACGAATCAATCAGGATGTGAGTGCAGTTGCGGTCACCCTGGATGCTCAGAAGGCCTTTGACATGGTGTCCTGGAGGTACATGTGGCTCGTCCTTGAAACCATGGGCATTGGACCCAGGATGATTGCATACCTCAAGCTGCTATACACCTCCCTGGTTGCCAGGGTCCGTGTCAATTCTCAAACGTCCGCTCTGTTCCCTCTCTTCAGAGGCACCCGTCAGGGATGCCCGTTCTCCCCAATCCTATTTGCCCTGGCTATCGAGCCCATAGCGGACTATGTCAGGGAGCGCCACTCACACAAAGGGATACGACTACAGGATACCCCCAAAATTATCTCACTCTACGCAGACGATGTGCTGCTGTTCGTCAGAGACCCAAATGTCCACCTTGACCCAATCCTGCGCGACATCACCTGCATTGGTACATACTCTGGTTTCACTATCAATTATACCAAATTCAAACTCCTCTTTCTCACAAGCTCCACAGTACAACCTGCCATGGAGTATCCACTCCGTTGCTCCACTGACGGGATTAAATACCTGGGAATCCAGGTGTCCCTGACCAAAGACACTCTCCTAGCTAACAACTACCTGGCCGTGGCAGAACAAGCGGAAGCCAAGATAGAGCGCTGGCGCTCTCTCCCGCTATCATTAGCGGGGAGACTATCACTGGTGAAAATTATATTGCTCCCTAAGCTGCTGTACATATTCACGAATGTACCTATATGACCAGGCAAGAAGTACTTTGCAGATTTACACAAGCTGTCTGCTCAGTTTCTGTGGCACTCGGGAGCCGTACGTAAAAAATGGCTTGCTATGACACTTCCCTACGAAAAAGATGGGTTCACTGCCCCTGATTTGATGTGGTACTGGATCACAGCGCAGGCACAGTTTGCCACCTACTGGTACCCTGGACCCCCCCCGTCCCTCATGTCAGGCTGGAAACCCTCACTGTATCTGGCACCAATATAATGTCTTTAATATTACACCGACGATATGAGTCGGACTCAACCATAGACCCGGTCCGAACCACTCTACTGGCCTGGGGGCGGATATTGGCTGCAGGGGCTGAGGAACACCCATACTACAAGTGGCTTCCCACCTGGTGGTTCCCTGGGTTGGAACCCACAAACGACATAGCCCTGGCACGACACTGTCAGACCCTGGGATACCTAGGCCTATCTGACTTCTACCCAGATGGGCAATTCATAACACTGCATACTTGGAAACCGGGCCACTCGGGATCACCGCTGTAACTCCTACAATATTACAGACTCTACGCGCCTTCCGTGGTGCTTGGCCTGAGTTTCCCAATGAACCCCCTGACTCCCCTGGGATTTCCTACATCGCCAACTCGGGTGGGGCCCGCGGGGTGGTGTCTTCGTTATAGAAACTCCTCCTCACTGTTACCCCATCACAACCCTCTAGGGCTTGGGATGACTGGGCATCCGAACTGGAGTTAGAACTCACGGACCAACTATGGGGGAAAATGTGCTCCCACACTAACAGAGTCTCCCTGAACTTTTGATATCGCACCATCCAGTATAAATTGTTGAACAGGCTATACTACACCCCGCGCAGGATCTTCAGGTTTGTCTGCTCTGACCCACGGCTCTGTCCTCGCTGCGGTGCAGAGGATGCGGGCCATTTGCACATGTTCTCGGACTGTCCGAGGCTAGCTGCATTCTGGGATGAGATCCTGAAAACTATGTCAGAAATCTGTGATACTGTTATTGAGCCGGACCCGCTGGGGGTACTGTTTGGGACGTGGGGGGCGGAGGGAGCCAGAGGTGCGGCTAAATTCCTAAATGTGGGCTGTATAATTGCTAAGAAGTGTGTTCTGCAGAACTGGAAGTGCTCTTCCCCTCCTACCTTCCAGAAATAGCTTAATTTATTAACATGGTCTCGGAACTGTGAGGAGGAGTACCTCAGTACCCTCACGGCCCGTTCACGGCCCAAAAACATCTGGACTGCCTTTAACAGCTATCTTAACGGCCTAGACACCCCCTCCTCTGCGTACAACTCATCGTAATCATCTCTGCTATGTGCCATAGCTCGGGACGCCCTGTGTTGCTGCATTCCCTACTCAGCTTTCCCCCACCGTTCATATTTACCACCATACTCTATTGATTATGCATTGTGTCACTCTTGGCTGCTCTGATGTATGTGTATGTTATTTGCCTCTGCGAACAAAAATAAAAGTTAAAAAGAAACAGAGGCCTGCTATGTGCTAACAACAAACTATTGAAACAAGGGATATTAATCCAGGATATTGATGATCTGGTCACCTCGAATGGGATGACCATCTACTGGAAATAGATCAAGGTTCATTCTAAAGTCGAGGGACCAGACAAAACTGGAAATGACTTAGCTGATCAGCTGGCCAAAACTGGAGCCATCTAAGGGGATCTATTTGAGATCGAGTCCCTGTTGGGGGAAATCCAGGTCATTGCTATCACTAGGTACCAGACAAATGCTCACAATGAACTCTCAACTGCACAATGGAGTAAGGAGACTCCCAGATGCTGATTTGATTACAGCTCAGAAAAGGGATCCAATAATTGGTAAGTTTTATCAATGCATTGAGTACCCTGAGAACCTTCCCCTGATGGATACCGATTAGAGAGGGAAAGAGGACCTCAGAGTGTTGATCAAATGTCCAAAAATGTTCAGAATCCAAGATGGTTTGTTGGTGAGAAGATCCATAGCTGGCCATGACCAGTGGGTGGTCCCTACCTCATTGTGAAGCATGATGCTAAGTCACGGCCATGATGCGGCCACAGCTGGTCATAGGGAGTTTCATACAACACTTGAAATCTTAAGAGAGGTTACATACTGGCCACACATGGGGCAGGACCTCGACCAATACTTGAAGGGGTGTCTTGTGTGTGCACAATTTCAGCCAACATCCCTCACACACTGTGCGCCTCTCCAAAAGAGGGGGATGACACTGCCCTGGTCAGATTTACAAGTTGATTTTATCGGGCCCGTGATTCGCTCCTCTAGGGGGAACAAGTACATGTTGACCGTGACCTGCTTGTTCACTAAATGGGTAGAATGTCTCCTTGCTCCAAATTGCAAGGCAGAAACAGCAGCTGCCGTGATGATCCACCACATCTTCTCAGGTTTTGGACTACCCCAAAGGATTGAGTCAGACCGAGGAAGCCACTTCATTAGCAAGGTGATGACAAAGATGTGGGAGATACTTGGGTTAAAAAAAAAACTACACATTGGCTAGTGGCTAGCCTGTAGTGGTGCAGTGGAGAGATACAACAAGACAATTGTGAGCATAGTAAAAAAGTTTGTGGGAGATTCTGGGCCAAGTTGGGACATTCGATTACCTCTTGTCCTGATGGCCATCAGATCTACCCCTTCATCTGCAACAAAAATGTCACCATTTGAGCTGATGACTGGACGAAGGATGGTGCTTCCCCAGCATCTGCTTTACAGAACCCAAGAGCAGACTTTGATCAATGCCTCCACAACTCATGAGTATGTTGAAAATCTGACAAAACACCTTCAACATGCTTTTGCCTATGCTCAGCAAAATCTACAAAGATCTGTAGACAGTATGAAGACCCACTATGACCTTAAGACTACTAGAAAAGAATACCAAGTAGGAGACCGGGTCTACTTATACAATTTCCAAAAGAACCAGGCCAAACAGCGCAAATTTCTGCCTACCTGGCGGGGTCCTTTTGAAATTGTAGAATTAATCTCACCAGTCGCCTACAAAATCTGTATCCCCAAAGGCAGTTTGGCAGAGGGGGAAGATAAGTGGGTCCACATCAACCAACTGAAGTGTTGCCATCCTAGGCACACTCTGCAGCAACTAGAGGATTCATCTGGAAACCCAGAGGTGGACACTCAGAATTCCAACTATAAAACTATTCACCTGTTGAAAATGAGTAATCAATTGCAAATAGAGAAGATCGTCATCATATGTCTAATGTATGCATCTGCCCCACTACATAAATAGTGGTGGTGAAATGTCTAAAAATATGCTCTGTTTTGTCATCCTAGAATTTGAAACTATGGATCCTGAGCACCGAGGAGGACCACTCAGAGACCGGAAAGGAAATACCCAAGGGGCCCGGGGTATCGCTCCATACTCTCATCCGGAACCGGCGAGGAGAACCTGTCGATCCACCACTGATGGGAGAAGCAAACAAATTTTGCCATTTTGGACCAGAAAGAAAAAACTGAACATCCCAATCTTGCGACTTTCCCGTGACAGGCGATCAAAAGTCAAATCGCGAGGGGGGGCTTGTGGGATGTTTTAACCCACTAGGCTCTGACCTGCAACACCCCTGTGTGCTGATGGTGCAGGAATCTGCAAAATGGCCACGAGAGCCCTATGCGTGCCAAAGCCCATGGAAATTGCGCTTTGAAACACGGAAAGATGGCTGCCAAATCTACTTTGCCGGTTGTCAGTAGCGGAAAGGAGACCTCACTGCTGAAACCTGTTACTGGGCTGCCCACCAAGTAAAAATGAACACTGCAGGAAAGGCAGTGCTTTATTGCAAGAAACCCAGAAATTGCTCTTAAATCCCTTTTTCTTGGTTGCTGAAAATACAAAATACCGGACCAAAACACCACAAAACATCCAATATCTTTGCTGGGTGTTACCCGCAACTTCATTTAAGGAATCATTATGAATACACAATGTCAGGAAAAGCAGAATCTATCATCAAAATATCCACAGTAAAAAGTGTGCTTGCCTGTGAGAATCTGTCAAAATATGGGCGCAGTACCAGCGGTCGCCTGTATGACAGCTGTCATTAGTTGCATCAGAAGCTTAAACTTGTGCAATTGAAATCAAATGCCTATGAATTAAGTGACCTGCTTTCAAAAGTAATTTAGGTTGCAACTATTTAATCTCCATGGTTTAGAGACTGGAATTAGAGTTCTAGTTGCCTGTTTTAAAATTGCAAGTTTATTTTCAACAAAGAAAGATGTAACCAAGTGACTTTTAAAGTAAGCCTAATGCAAGCCAAAACTACAAAGCAACTCCCTTCTGCTCTCTAGACCAGGAACTCACATTCAGGTGTTGATTAAGAGGGGAGGGGCACTTGGGCTGCTCCTGGAAGAAACAATGAACCTTCCTTGGCTGAAAGGATATGCAGATTGTAAAGTGTCAAAGTGGCCTTTCCCAGAAGGAAGGGGCAGATTGCTTCAGACCTGCCAGAGAGCCAAGGAGGCGGGGACAGACTACCATTTGTGGATTCACAAAGCACAGAAATAATATTTTTGAAAAAGACTAATAAAGGACTGTGCAAATTTGTAAAAATTATAAAATTAATAGCATTGTTAATGTGATTCTTTTGTGCACATTTTAAGAGGAGCCAGAACTCTGTGCTATGTTCTGAGAAGACACACTGAAAATTCTGGTTTTGTAGCGATTGTATTTATGTCAGAAGCATGAAACTTCATACGATTATGCCCAGGTATCATGCGCACATATGTACAACATTCTGGACAAATCAGATGTTGTGTCCCGGACAAAAAGTGCGGATATTTGTCAAATGCAGACCCAAGATCCCACCACAATGAGGATTGGAAGAGGGTTTGCTCCACAAAATATGTGATCTATGTATGTTATTGGTATGAAGATTGTACACATGTAAAGATGTATTATATCAAAAATTGATTTCATGTGCAAAAGGCAAAGGGGAGGATGTTTTGCCTCATAAACCACATCATCATGATGACACTCTGTTTTCTCCTCCAATCAAGAGAGAGAGCAGACTTTAGCCAATAGACTACCTAGGGGGTGCACTTAGGATAATTCAGCATACCCACCCCTTTATCAAACACATAAATAGAGACAGCTGAGGACCTAGAAAAAGACACTGATCCACCCACCATCCCGAATTTGGTGAAACACTCTGAAGGATATCCATTCATACTCCTTGTTCCAGAATCCTGAAACTTTGCAAGCAGAGAGGCTCAGAGCATAGCTGAACCACTTTCAGCTGGGCCTAACTTCCAGAACCCATCCCTCAACTTAAAGGGGAAACCAAAGAGCAGCCAGGCTGTGCTGTAACTGCTTGCCTGCCAAAGAATTATCTTCATAACCAGAAGAGCAGATTAAACCCTGTCTGGTGCCGTTCTGTGCTGTGCAGACCAGAGAGCCATTGCAGATCCAGTGCAGTCGTGCTGTGCAGTGTAGACCAGAGCGCCTTGCTGTCCAGTCCTGCCATGTGGTGTCCAGAGCACCTTGCTGATCGTTGAACCAGACCAGTCTGGTGTGCCCAGCAGAATCCCAGAAAATATCCCTTACCAGAATCCCTGACGGTTCCATTTAAAACATTGGTAGTGAGTATCCATAGTATAGGATTGTCACTAGCCTGTGTACTGTCCATAGTCATCCCTATCCAGATCAAATCTAACTATATCCAGAACTGTATTGCTAGAAATCCTTTTTTGTCTTGCCTGAACTCTCTTTCTCATCCTATAGTCCTTCTGTAATAATATTGTTAAAATCATCTTTGCGCTGATATAGTTCATCTGAAGAAGATAAGCGTCTCGGCCTGCAACAACCTGTTTGGAGATGTCCTGGTCTGGTGCTTGTGCTGTCGTGTAGTTTGTTTCTTCATAGTCCATCCCTAATATAAAGAAACCTTGTTTGTACTCTTAAAAGCGCATCCTTATTTTACAATTTTGCCTCTACCTGAAATAAACGACCTCCACGAAAACATTCATAACTTCTTCATATTGCATGCTAGAAACGAAATTCAAGTGTCTACTTGAAGCTAACATCCTAAGCTTTCTAAAGGACGCAACTCTGCATCTCCTTATAGTTTTTCCGCAATCCTGCTTACCGCGCGCCGAAAAGTTTGCCTCAAATTTTTCGTTTAGCTGAAATCTATAACTTGTAAAATAGTTTTTCATTGTACCCCACCTCAAAATTAAGTTTTCTACTTGCTTATTACTCTCTAATCATTGCTACTGCTTGTCTGAAACCATACAAAGTGGCCCCCATTAGTATTTGAACAATTGCAGTGATTTAAACCATTTTCAGTGTTTTACCTATTCATTCAAAGCCAACTTTGAAACCATTTTTGACAGTTTGCCAATCATTCCTGTTTCCCCCTTGTGTTTGCTGGAGGGAACATTGGGATTGATACATTTGCATGAATTCTGCATTCCTGAAACCTGTTTTCTCTCCTTCTCTTTCTTCATATTACATATTGGGGAGATTGAGGGGTGTGCAGGGGAAATAGTAATCACTTTGCCATTTGATTGAACACACACAAAAGTATTATTTCTGTGCTGCATTATTTTTTTCCCATTATTACTCCTTATGATGAAAGAGATTGCTTAGTGTGACATCACCCCATTGGTGCTTATTGTATAACCATTCAAAATAGTGTAATATATCTTGTGCAAATCATAAATAAATATTTTAACTTTGCAAAGCAGCCTGATTCCTGGTTCAGTGTGACCAGGGGTGGGGGGGTAAAAGAGAGGGGCATGATATAAGTGGTACATCGTTCAGAATAAAATAATTTATAGACACAAATTAATAATGAAGGGTTTCAGTTGTGCATCCCACGCTAGGCATTGACTTAGGTGAAGTACCGGATTGAAATCACTTACACCCAACACTGTGAGGAATTCGACCATCCGCATGGGGAGTGTGCACTTACCTGGGCTTTTTTGAAATTTTGTAAGAAATAGAATGATGGGAGATCAACCTCAGAAAATGTGTGGGTATAATCTGCACACATTTTCCTATGCTCACTGCACAACAAACACATAGTCAAGTGTACTCCGGGGGTACACAGCCTACATGTGCATTCTTCCCTGTCATGTTCAGTTGGAAAGTGACAGCCACAGGTACATCAAAGCATCTCAAGAAGAGGGAAGATGACACCTTCCTCCGGCCATGGCCAGCCTAAATAAAATATCAAAGGTTTCATGGATCTGTCCTATTCTATTGTAGTTCTGTGTGGTGACAGCGCATATTGATGAGAGTTAATTGAAGCAGGCCTGCAATGGGGCTTGTTCACAAAACACAAGGGACAGGAAACACCAATACCTCGTTGCTATGCAATGTGTCAACCTGAAGCTTGCTCCCACCCATCTGTATGAAGGGAAATGAATGGCATGTCTGGGACAACTGTTTACAGTAGGCAACCCCTGCAGGCAGACTCCCTATCAGAGGAAAGAAGTATGTGAATTGATGAAGACAGAAAGTTTGTTCATGCCACAAACTTCAAGGGAGACCTGCGCTTTGATTTGAAGTCACAGAGAGCTCAATTAATTAGAGATACACGTTGATCCACAACAGACAGGAAGATGGGTGGGACTCAGTAGTACATGTTCTCACCCCTTAACTTTCCTGTTGCAAACCACTCTGGTTATGACCTCACAAACAACAGAAGATTCTTTGGGGGGTACTAGGATTGGTTCATTAAGGTAGGCTTAGCCTGCAGCAATCATTGGGGCCCATTTGGCTTTAAAAGATGACTGATCCCCTCACTTAGCAGATCATCCGACGACTTCCAAAGGAGTAAGATGAAACACTTATTTGTATCCTGGCTGAGGGTACAGACTGCCTTACTGCTTCCATCAGTGAAGGAAGGCCAGAATTTCCAAGATGGAAGCAAGATCCCTCCCTTTAACATCTCCTAGGGAACAGAGGGAGATACCGGACTCAAGCACCCGTTCAGCAGTTCCAGAACTGGTACCCAGCCAGCACACATCGTGCCCTGCTAGGTTCTGCCAGCAAACTTCCAAGGTGGGAAGTGCCAGACCGTCTCTGAACAAAGGGCAAGACCGTTGCCTGCAAACACTCTCCTCAGCTTTGGACCATCCCCCTTAAAGGATGGCACAAGCCCTGCAAAGAAGCTAGGAGGAGTACCAGAACAAGCATCAACAGGCATCCATCTTTTAAGGACATTTTCGAGACAGTCGAGCCCTCAAACTGCGACCGGCTGCACCACTGCCTGTTGTCATGCTGCAGTCACTAAAGCTGTCCGAGACACCTCGACCATCATTACAGATCTGTAAACCTGCACAGAGACAACAATTCTTGACCCAGAGCCACCGTGTAGGCCATCCTGAAGCCGTCCATCCAGCCCCACTTGCCGAACTGCCTGCCGCCTGATACCCGCAGCTGTCTCCCGTCTTGAACTCGGTCGCAGGAGCTGCAAAGCGTCCTGGACTGACTTGGCGCTGTTGAGCTTCAATATCATCTCAAACACCAGGTACATTGTGGTTCTCTGAAGGTCCCTAGTGACATTGACAACCCCTTGCTCCCTTGGTGCTGGAACCAAATAACCCTGAACAGTTAAGATTGTTTGCTTTGCAACTACCATCCTGTGTTTACCCAGAGTACATCCCTTTCCTTTGTGAAACTGTCTATCCTCTGTGTTCCTTTACAGGGTGGGTTCTATTTTGTAGTGTGCTAGAACTGTCTGTTGTAATAATGATAAAGTAGATATGTGTATACAACCTTGACTGGACAGGCCCTTTTATCATTGCGTTATAATTGCATTTTCGCTGTGTTGCAACTGACCAACGATCCATGACCTTGTGGGGATAAGCCTGCCATTCCCTCCTCATTACCAAAATTGGACAAGGAGGTTTATAATGTGCATGTGTTTCCAATCTGTACGGGTGCCTTCTGGTGTACTAGAGGCGTGGTGCTGATTCAGGGTTTAGAAACCGATATTCATCCCTGGACCACTGGTGCTCGGAAGTTGATTTGTCACATTGGTGGCAGGGTTGGGATCAGTTGGAGCCTTGCACACAGCTTAGCCACCCAATGATAAAAGTACTGATTCAGACAACATTTAGTCACTGCTAGGTATTAGTAATAGTCATGGATCTTGACACAGAGACTGTAAAAGGCGGGAACAAGGATGTCCTGCATGTTTTATGTCAAGACAGCAGACTTCCCCAGAGCACTAAGGTTAATAATCCTGATTTGATGACCAGCCCCCAAGCTTGGGTAAAAGTGAGGGCGTTTGGGGAGAAGGCCCCAGGGGATGGGCCAGGCCCGTGTACCCGAATGGACAAGACCTTCCACGGGGAAAATGATGAGGATGACCACATGAGCAGTGTTTCTCGCCAATCATCTCGCCGGGGAGGCAAGTGTAATTTCTGAAAACTCGAGAGTGGCAGGGAGGACAGGGGCTGATGCGGCATCCCGCAGGTCCCAGGCCTCAGCACAGTCTCTAAGTGGCCCAGTAATTGTTCTGGCTGTTAATGAGGTAGCGCCTAGGAAGCTCCTGCTCGAGGAGAGGAGACTAGTGCTAGAGGAACAGAAACAGCGGGACATGGTTACCATAGAGCTGCATAAGCTGGTTCTTGAAGAGAAGAAGGAGGCCAACAAATCAACCTCTAGCGAAACAGCAGTAGAAGCTCAAAACAGAGTGCCCGGGATAAGCTTGGCAGCACATCCCCAAAGACTTAGTGCAGGCTTCTGAGGTGGGGAAGGATATTTTTGACTGGTTTGAAGCACTCAAACTGGCTTTTTAGCTTCAGGAGGTGGATGAGGTACTGTGGGCTGCAGCCCTGATGAGTTGCTTACTGACACCAGTGACTGATGCAATTCTTCAGTTAACTACTTAGGAAAGGCTTGTTTATGAGAGCATGAAGTCAGCCTTCCTCAGAAAGTTCTGTAAAAGCCCAGAACAGTATCTCAAGACCTTCAGAGAACTTGGAATGAAAAGTGGGAAGACATTTGAAGTGTTCAAACACTTGCCATTAAAATATCTGAGCGAGTGGGTGACTGGTAACAAAGTTAACATATTTAAAGGGATTTACAGTTTGATTGCGTGTGAGCATGTATTGAAAAATTGTGAGGTTGTCCTACACCAGCATCTTGTGGACAAGATTATCACAGACCCTAGGGAGCTTGCAAAGGCTGCCAATAGGTTTGTGAATACGTGAGTCCAGAAAAAGGCTCATGTGAGCTCATGTCCCGTATGATGCTTTCCGCCAACTCCCGTTCCTCCCCATTCTCCTCACCTGATTCCAAGTCCTCCGGTTGCAGAAGCCTGTGAGAGAGATAGTCCTTCTCCTTTGTGTGTAGAACGTATCTGTCTCGAGAGGGAGCCACAGTGAGTGCTAAAGTGTAGCAAACCTGGGGCCTCCTTCCCGCGATCAGACAGTAGCAAAGGGAAAAAGCCTGTTCAGGCAGAAAAAACCCTCCGATGAGAGAAGCAGATTGAGATGGTCCAGAGCAAGCAGCTGAAGTGGCGTCCTTGAGGTAGGTAGCTGATGGGAGCAGGCGAAGCCAGATATTCAATGTGGAGAAGGAATCGGAGAGAGGGAGAGCCGCCGGAAAAAGAACCAGCGGGAAAAACTTCTCCGGAGCAACAGAGAACCGAAGCGGCTGGGAGAGAACGCAGCCGAATGCAAGGCAGAGAAGGCGGACGCGGAGGGGCCGTGCACCGCAGGAGAAAACAAGCCGAGAGGTAAGGAGAGAGTGGGAAGGAGAGGCAAGGCAGGGGTAGAAAGGGAGAGAGAAGGAAAGGTGGTCCGACGGAGGCAGACCGAGGAAGCAAGGAAGTGACAGGAGCGGTCGAGACCGGAAAACTAGCGTATAGACCCAAAGATGCGAGCTAGCGCAGTGAAGGGGGTTGCAACGCACCGATCGCTGGGAGAGAAGGAAAGAAATACTTCCTAGCGGCGCCATGTTGGCAAACCACTAGACCGTAGGGTGCGCTGAGGAGAAATCACGTAGCAGAACCTCCGCTCGCCCTTCCAGCGCGTAGCCGCCAATGCGGATACAAACGCCAAACAGGACGGCGGATGACAGTATGCCTCCCCCTAGAGCGCAGAACCCCTGGCTTAAAGGGGAAGCGGGCATGAAACCGAGCCAACAATCGAGGGGCATGAATGCTGGAAGCTGGTTCCCACAAGTCCTCCGACCTAGGGTAACCCTTGCAGGACACCAAATATTCCAACCTACCACAGTAGTGGCGGGAGTCACGCAAAGTGGAGACCTCATATTCCACAGAGGAATCCGCCTGAGGGAAAGGCTGGTCGGGGACAGCCCTCTGGTGGATGTCCGGAATGAAAGGTTTGAGAAGAGAAGCATGGAAGACAGGATGAATGCGGCTGAGGTAAGAAGGTAGTTTAAGCCGAAAGGCAACAGGATTTATTTTGGAAAGAATGGGAAAAGGACCCAAAAAGCGAGGAGAAAGTTTAGAAGGGTGAACCCATTGCGGAAAGAATCTGGTGGACAGCCAAACCTTGTCCCCTTCCTTCCAATCAGGGCAAGGCCTACAATGTTTGTCCGCTTGGAATTTGTTGTATTGGAGACTCTTCTCCAAGCACCTTCTGGCAGTGACGTGTGCATCAGAAATAGACTGCAGAACCTCTTCAGCCGTCGGGGAATTGGTGGGCGACGGAATGTAGGGAAGAAGAGATCTTGGGTGTACCCCATAGGTGCAAAAGAAAGGAGAAAGTCCAATGGCTGCATGAGATGAGTGATTATAGGTAAACTCCGCCGTAGGAAGCAAAGAAACCCAATTGTCCTGAAGACGGTTGCTGTAGCATCTAAGGTACTGGTCTAAGGTGGCGTTAAGGCGCTCAGTTTGACCGTTAGTCTGTGGGTGAAAACCAGAAGACAGGGCACGTTCCATACCTACGCGAGAACAAAGAGCCTTCCAAAATTTTGAGATGAATTGGCTGCCACGATTAGAGATGATCTTGTCAGGAAGAACATGAAGAGGGAAAATATCATGGGCGAAAACCTCAGCCATATCGGTAGCGGTAGGTAGACAAGACAGAGGGGAAAAATGAGCCAGTTTGGTCATGGTGTCGACTGCAACCATAATACATGTGCAGGAGTTGGAAACGGGAAGTTCCACGATGAAATCAGTAGAAATCAATCCCCAAAGGCGAGAGGGTACCTCTGGCTGGGTAAGAAGGCCCAAGGGTTTGCCAGTTATGGATTTAGTCATGGCACAAACAGGACAACTGAGTATGTATTCCTCAACCTCCTTCTTGAGTTCTAGCCAACAAAAAAGAACGAGTGATAGATTTAGTGGTATTAAGCTTTCCTCGATGGCCTGCAGTGAGTGAATCATGACACCAACTTATGATCTTGAGACGTAATGGACCGGAAGGTATGTATAACCGATGGTTGAGGTATAGCAAACCCTCCTTTTTGGTGTAGGGTGTCTCTCCCCTGGGTTGTGGAACAGTACCTTCCGAAGCCACACCAGCTCGAACCTCTTGCAAAAAGGTATTGACAACATTCAGGATCCTATTCCTGTGGAACATCGGCTCAGGGGTATGTCTTTTCTCTTCACATTTGGGACCCTTCCGAGAGAGAGCATCCGCAAGCGTATTGTTGGTACCAGGCAAGTAAGTAATTTGCAGATCATATTGGGCAAAGAAATATGCCCAACGGGCTTGCCTGGAGTTAACACACTCCATATTCTGCAGAACCTTGAGATTCTTATGGTCCGTTCTGATGATGACGGTCTGCCTAGCTCCCATCAGTAGATGTTGCCAAGTCTCACATGCTTGTTCAATGGCCAACAATTCTTTTTCCATTACGGAGTAGTTGAGTTGGCTGGGAGTCAATGTCTTAGAGAGGTAACAAATGGGGTGCTCCCGTCCTTTCAACACTTGTAGCAGAACAGCCCCAATGGCCATGGCCGAGGCGTCAGTCTCGACGATGAACTGTCTGCTCTGGTCAGGATGGCGCAAAATGGGAGCAGTGCAAAAGAGGTTCTTGAGATCGTGAAAACTCTATTCTGCTTCGAAAGTCCAGCAAAAGGGATTGTTGACTTTCTTGAGTAGACGAGTAATAGGGAGAACTGCCTCAGAGAAGTTTGGGATGAATGTGCGGTAGAAATTAGAGAGTCAGAGAAACCTTTGCACTTCTTTGATCGATGTCGGAGAAGGCCAGTCCAGAATAGCTGCCACCTTACTGGGATCCATGGAGATACCTTTTCAGAAAGGTGATAGCCTAGATAGGGCACTGAAGTAGCAGCAAAAACACACTTCTCTGGCTTGACAAGGAGTTGGTTGTCTATAAGCCTTTCCAGAACTTGTTGGACATGGGTCTTGTGATCCTGTAGATTGCCGGAATATATCAGGATGTCGTCCAGGTATATGATCACGGAGACAGACAATAAGTCTGAAAACATCCGGTCCATAAACCGTTGAAAAACAGCAGGAGCATTCACCAAACCGAAGAGCATGACTCGGTACTCAAATAAACCGAACGGAGTGCGAAAGGCAGTCTTCCATTCATCTCCTTTGGCGATGCGTAACAGATAATATGCATTTCTGAGGTCTAATTTGGTGAACCAACGTCCACCTTGAACAGCTTCGATGATCTCATGTATTATGGCATGGGATACCGGTCCCGGATGGTAACCTTGTTGAGGCCTTGGTAATCGATACAAGGACGCAAGTCAGTAGAGTCCCTCTTCTTGACAAAGAAGAAAGAAGCCCCGGCAGGAGACTTGGAAGGTTGAATGAGCCCATTCTGAACATTGGCATCAAGATAATCTCTCAGAACCTTTCTTTCTGCTTGAGTTAAAGAGAACATCCTACAGAAAGGAACCAGAGCATTAGGTTCTAGGTCTATGGTACAATCTTCTGGCCTATGGGGAGGTAAGGTCGCTGACTTTCTTTCAACGAACACCTCCAAGTAAGGGGAACAGTATAGAGGTAGAGCATGAACCCCGGCCAGCTGTTTGGTAGACCCTGTAACAATCTGAGGAAGACCGTCATCAGAAAAACAGTTAAGCTTGCAGTAAGGGGAACAAAAATTTAGCTGATTGTCCGCCTAATTGACATGAGGGTTATGCTTTCTGAGCCATGTGATGCCAAGAATAACCAGAAAATGAGCAGCTCGAATAATGTCGAACCGGATTGTCTCGGAATGTTGAAAAATGGTAACCGATAGGTCCTCGGTGGTGTGAGTAATGGTTCCTGAAGAGAGAGGAGAACCGTCAACCCCTTCAACCTTTTGATCTTTTTTGCGAGGCAGTGTGCGGAGACCCATCTGTTTGGTCCAGATGATGTCGACAAAATTCCCGGCGGCCCCGCAGTCCAGAAGTGCAAGGCACTCAACTGCCCTGCCGTTGACATCAATAAGAACAGGTAGAACCATAAGCCTGGAATCCTCGGGAATGTAAGGAGCCGAAATTGAGAGAGAAACATAGGGACTCGTGGATGAATCGGAAGTCCCTCGGAACCAGGTCCCTACTGGCGCCGAGGGAAACCGTTTCCCTGCCGTTTCTGAGGAAGTTCGGTACATTCTTTGAGGAGATGTTGATCCGATCCACAATAGGCACATAGACCCTTCTGCTTCCTTCTTCTTCTTTCAGCAGCGGATAGAGGTCCTCTAGTAGATCCAATCTGCATGGGTTCGTCTGAAGTATGGGAGGGAAAGGAGGAGACGGAGGAGGATGAGGCGGGATCGGCAAAATGAATTGTAGGTCGTTGTTTCCGACGCTCTGATTGTCGTTCCTGCAGTCTATATTCAATCTGTAAGGCTGTGGAGAGCAAATCCGGAAAAGAAGGCGGTCTGGGTGCTCTGGCGAGTTCGTCCTTAATTTCCTCCTTGAGGCCTCGCCGGAATATGGCAAATTGTGCCTGTTCAGACCACCCAGCACCTGAAGCCAGCCTCTTGAACTCTGAAATGTACGATAGGACATCCGATGACCCTTGTCGGATATCCAACAGGTCCTCACAGGCGGTGTAAGTCAACTCGGGCCTCTTAAAGGTTTGCTTCAACAAATTCTGAAAACCAGCAAAATCGTGTAAGATGGGGTTAGCCCCGGTAACCAGAGGAGTAACCCATGGCAGGGCATTGCCGGTCATGTTCGATATCATGAACTCGATCTTTGTCTGATCGGTGGCAAACAGCTGGGGCCTGAAAGTAAAATATACTATGCAGGCCTCCAAAAACTCTTTGACTCTTTTAGGAGTTCGAACTTCCCTGCCGAAAGAGTCATGACAGGAAGTTCTGGGGATAGTGGTTCGCGGGCAGTAATCATCTGTTTCAAGACCACGTTCTCTGCCTTAACACTTTGTAGCTCTTGGGACATTCCCTGAATGGCCTTCCATAGTTCTTGTATCTGCTCTTCTGCTGACATTTTTTCTGATTGGCATTGCAATCTGTCCCGTCTGATGCTTTCCGCCAACTCCCATTCCTCCCCACTCTCCTCACCTGATTCCAAGTCCTCCGGTTGCAGTAGCCTGTGAGAGAGATAGTCCTTCTCCTTTTTGTGTAGAACATATCTGCCTCGAGAGGAAGCCACAGTGAGCGTTAAAGTGTAGCAAACCTGGGCGATCAGACAGTAGCGAAGGGATAAAGCCTGTTCAGGCAGAAAAAACCCTCCGATGAGAGAAGCAGCTTGAGATGGTCCGGAGCAAGCAGTTGAAGTGGCATTCTTGAGGTAGGTAGCTGATGGGAGCAGGCGAAGCCGGATATCCAATGTGGCGAAGGAATCGGAGAGAGGGAGAGCCACCGGAAAAAGAACCAGCAGGAAAAACTTCTCTGGAGCAACAGAGAACCGAAGCGGCTGGGAGAGTACGCAGCCGAATGTAAGGCAGAGAAGGCGGACGCGGAGGGGCCGCGCACCGCAGGAGAACACAAGCCGAGAGGTAAGGAGAGAGCGGGAAGGAGAGGCAAGGCAGGGGTAGAAAGGGAGAGAGAAGGAAAGGTGGTCCGAGGGAGGCAGACCGAGGAAGCAAGGAAGTGACCGGAGCGGTCGAGACTGGAAAACTAGCATATATACCCAAAGATGCGAGCTAGCGCAGTGAAGGGGGTTGCAACGCAGCGATCGCTGGGAGAGAAGGAAAGAAATACCTCCCAGCAGCGCCATGTTGGAAAACCACTAGACCGTAGGGTGCGCTGAGGAGAAATCACGTAGCGGAACCTCTGCTCGCCCTTCCAGCGCGTAGCCGCCAACGCGAATACAAATGCCAAAGAGGACGGTGGATGACAGCTCACCCAAACTGGAAGATAAATCGGCGGCCAAAAAAAGTAAACAAGGATGGGAAGAACAAAGGACCAGCACAATCAAATTTAAAGTCAGGTGCCCAAAAGAACGAAGGGAAATCCCAAAACTCTAGTTCAGCCGAGCACACTGAAATGAAGAGCGCAGCACCCCTAACACTGGGACACCTGCATTCTCACCACCCAAATGTTGTTTTGTGCGTAAGGAGCTGGGACATAGCAAAGGGGATCCTGCTTGCAAGGGCTTAACCAAGCAAGCCATAGTAAATGTTGGACTCATGGAAGAGGCAATGATAGTGTGGGCCTCTTAGAGGAGGACTTCCCAGCAGGCCAGGGAGTGGCAGAATGTGGATTGGTTACACTGTGTGGGAACTGTACCGGGTTTCCAGAAGAGACCCCAGTTCCCAATTATACTAAACTCTATCTAGAACATGTGTATATCAATGGACACAAAACTCCTGCGGTCCGACACACCGTGGCTAGAGTCACTACTGTCAACCGACAGTGGATACAGCCAGGCCATTATATTGATGGGCCTGATTTGTGCGTCAGTGGATTTCACTGAAAAAGTACGTGCCCCTTGGTGATAGTATAGATCAACTGGCGAGGTGAAATGACAAGCGCCATGTAGCGGTGAAAGACTCTTTTCCTGTGCCATGTCTGTTGGGTAAAGGTATTTGGTATTTATTTATTTATATTGCGCACCTGCAGTCCAGCCGTGGTTACAGTGCTCGACACGTCAAAAAGAAACAATGCACGCCGATGAGGCATAGGTTACAGAAGTATACAATATAAGCAGTACTATATACAATACATCGGTTGTCTCTTGAAAAGGTATCTACACTGAGCAGTTGACAACCTAAATGTACATATTTACAATCATAGTGGTGGAGCATCAGGGCAGCAAGAGAGCATGAGTTCGTTATGTGTCGTGAATCTTGAGCCAGTGGATGGTCTTAGTTCTGAATAGGCGGTAGGGGAGGTCCTCCCTGCAAGGAGGTGGAAGGGAGTTCCAGTATTGTGCTGCTTTAACAGGAAAGCTGTTCCCACCCAACATATACCGTTTGAACCTGGGCACCAGGAGGAGATTGGAGTTGGTCATTCTAGAGGGGCGAGAGGAAGTAGGTCTGGTGAATCTGGTGATGAGGTATTGAGGGGCTGCTTGGTGGAGGCATTTGTGGGTCAGGGAAACTGATTTGAGGAATATTTTGTCTTTGGTAGAAAGCCAGTTGACAGACCTTCTAGAATCAGAGATGTGGGCTTTCTTAGAGATACTGAGGGCCGCTCTTAGGGCGTTATTTTGAAGGATCTGAATTTTGTTCATAATATATTTGTTGCATCCTACATAAAGTGTGTTGCAATAGTCCAACTTGGACAAGATCAGAGCCCTGGCTAGGGTGATACAGTTAGACGGAGAGAGAAAAGGTTTGGCTGCTCTGATGAGTTTGCATGTATAAGATGTGGTGGATGCCATACCATTAACTTGTTTTTTAAAGGTGAGAGTGGAATCTAGGTAGAAGCCAAGGGATTTGACATCCTTGGCTACCGTGATCTTATTGTTGTCAATTACGAAGGAGGAGTAGTTTTGGTCTAGTTTGTTAAGGTTATGTGAGGACCCTAGAATGAGGAGTTCTGTTTTGATCTTCCTGATCCCGAAATAGTTGCAGCGGCTATTTTTATTTATATTAATTGGTTATTTATAACGTGCGTAATACCCAGAGGTTTCCAAGCACCGACCTGTGGATCGAACATGTTACACCACATCATCATCCTTCCAAGGTGAGCACGTTCCACCCGGGCAACTCGCTTGAGGGCCAAAGAGAGCACCAGATTGAACACTCTGAGAGCGTTGGGGCCTTGAGTACTACTAGAGGGCTTGTTGGAAGGACTGGCATGGCCGTTAGTCTCTAGTCCAGTCCCACATATTACTGATTCACCTACTCCTGCGGTAGAGGGGCTAGTAGCCACGGAGAACCCTACTTTGTTTGCAGGGGACTCAGTTACTTCAGAGTTGCCTAGCGCAGAGCAGGAACCTGAGGTGGAGGACCAGGTGGGCGCAGATCTGATGGGCCTGCCCAACTTGGATGAATTTGCATCAGCTGGGGGCCCAGGTCAGACTGACTTATCACAGCCCAGAAAGAGTGTCCCACTCTGGCGGGTCTGCGGAAGCTGGCCAAGGAGCAGGCTAAGGGCGAGGCCCCTAGACTGTTAAAAGTTTAATGAGAGGATGGACTCCTGTACAGTGAGCCAAAAGACTCTGAGGCCTAGGGCACCAGGAGGTCGCTGATTCCCCAATGCTGCAGGAAGTTCCTTTTGGATTTGGCTCACAAAATTCCTTTAGCAGGTCATTTGGGAGTGACTAAGATATCAGATTGGTTGTCTACGCACTTTTACTGGCTGCGTGGATATCACAAAGGTTAAGGAATTTGTGTGGTCCTGCCCGACTTGTCAAGCTTCTGGCAAGTCAGGTTGTGCCATAAAGGCCCCCTTAATTCCACTAGCCATCGCTGGGTGGCCTTTTGGAAGAATACGTAGGGATATTGTGGGTCATTTGGATCCTCAAACCAGCTCAAGGAACAAATACATCTTGCTGATGGTAGACCACAACACCAGATACCCCGAGGGTGTCCCTCTGAGGAGCATCAAGCCCCCCGTAGTTGTGAAGACTCTGATTGGGATACTCTCCCATGTTGAATTGCCCAAGGAAGTCATTTCTTACAAGTTATCAAACTTCATATCAGCGTACATGAAGGCCATGTGGGAAGATTGAGGAGTCACCTGTGGGTTCTCTACATCCTTCCAGCCACAAACAACTGGGCTTGTTGAGCGGTTCAACAAGACCCTGAAAGGCATGATAGGTGGCTTGGAAGAGCACCTGAGGAGAAAATTGGATACTATCCTGCCATGCCTTCCGTTTGACTAAAGGGAGGTGCCACAGAACAGAGTAGGGTTTAGCCCCTTTGAGCTTCTGTTTGGACACCCTCTACAAGGTCCTCTTAATCTAGTGAAAGAGGGATGGTAAAGCAAACCCTCATCCCCTACATGAGATGTGGTGGACTATGTACTCAGCCTTCGGTCTAGAATAGCAAAGTACATGGAACAGTCAACAAATAACCTAAATGCCAGTCAGGAGCTGATGAAGCACTGGCATGACCAAAAGGCCACAGTGACAGTCTATTCTCCAGGCCAGTGGGTGTGGATTATGGACCCTGTCAAACCCAGTGCCCTTTTGGACAAGTGGACTGGGCCTTACTCTGTGCTAGAAAAGGAAAGTGAGGTGTATTATCTCGTTGATGTGATAGAGCCTAAAAAGATGTGCAGGGCCTTTCACGTCAACCGGCTAAAACCTCATTATAGCTGAGATGACTTAGTCATGGCTTTAGTGACTGACTGAGAGACTGAGGAGGAGACCGATCCCTTCACACGGAAGCCCCAGATGGGTCAGTTGCAGGTGCCAAACTTGCAATGGACCTGTTAGAACAGCAACTGACAGACTGTTGCCATTTATTGGGACCGTTTGCCGGTCTGTTTTCTCTGACTCCATGTCGCACAGATTGGTGCACCCATGATGTGGACACTGGAGACAGTAAGCCAGTGAAAAGTATGATTCACTAGATGTCTGATAAGGTCAGGGACACCATCAAGAAGGACATTTCCAAGATGCTGTCCCTTGGAGTGACAGAGCCATCACACAGCCCCTGGGCTAGCTCAGTGGTACTGGTCCCTAAAAAGACCAGTGGTAGGAAGGCTGAAGTTTGCTTTTGTGTGGACTACAGGGGGCTCAATTATGTCAGTAAGACATATGCTCACCCCATTCCTCAGGCAGATGAGCTAATTGACAAGCTTGTCGCTGCCAAGTACATGAGCACCTTTGACCTCACAGCGGGGTATTGGCAGGTCGGCTTGATAGATGGAGCGAGAGAGAGGTCATGATTCTTAACCCCAGAAGGACATTATCAGTTCACTGTGATACGCTTTAGATTGAAGAATGCCACTGCCACTTTTCAGCGGATTGTTAACCAGGTTTTATCTGGTCCGGAAAACGTCAGTGTCGCCTTTTTAGACTACATTGCTTTGCTCAGCCACACCTGGGAGGATCCCTTATCCCATCTGAAACAAGTGCTTCAGGATCTACGGAATGCAAGTCTGACTATCAAGGCCACAACGTGCCAGATAGCGCAGGGCACAGTGTCTTACCTAGGCCACCTGGTCGGTGGAGGTAAGACACAACCTCTCAAAGTAAAGTTACCGGCTGTGAAGGATTGGGACATCCCCACCACACAGATGCAGTTGAGAGCCTTTTAAGCTCCCACTGGGTACTGCTGGTCATTCATTAGAGGGTATGGCACCATTGCCATGCCCTGAGTGATGTAACTTCCAAGCAGATGCAGAAGAAGGTATCTTGGACCCCCGCCTGTCAACCCTCCTTTCAGGATTTAAAGGATGAATTGTGAAGGGCCCCAGTTCTGAAAGTGCCAGACTATGGTCAGGAGTTAATTACCCAAACAGACACCTGTGATTTTGGGATTGGAGCAGTGTTAGTGAAGCTGACCTCTGAAGGGGTAGAGCAACCTGTCAACTACATTAGCATTTGGTTGACAAAAAGGGAAAGGAACTGGGCTGTCATAGAAAAAGAGATGTACGCGGTTGGGTGGGCCACAAAGAAGCTGACACCCTACATCTTTGGGTTTCACTTTACGATCCAGACAGACCACCTGCCTCTGCGATGGTTAATAACAATGCAAGGGGAGAACCAAACGCATTTGCATTGGGCCATATACCTACAGGGATTAGATCTGGACATCCAGCACAAGCCAGGCTCCCAGCATAGAAATGCAGATGGCCTCAGCTGGTACTTTCGCCTTGATGACTAACCAGACCCTCAGTAGTGTGGTGGTTCACATGTTGAGGCTGGGGAGCATGTGAGGAATTCAACCATCCACATGGGGAGTGTGCGCTCGCCTGGGATTTTTGGAAATCTTGTAAGAAATAAAATGATAGGAGATCAACCTCAGAAAATGTGTGGTGCTAATGCACACACATTTTCCTGTGTTAGCCTCACAACAAACACATAGTCAAGTGTACTCTGGGGACACACAGCCTACAGGCACAGTCCTCGCTGTCATGTTCAGCTGAAATGTGACAGCCACAGGTACATCAAAGCATCTCAAGAAGGGGGAAGGCGAGACACCTTCCTCCGGCCATGGCCAGCCTAATTAAAATATCAAAGACTCCATGGATCTGCCCTGTTCTATTGTATTTCTGTGTGGTGGCAGCGCATACTGGTGAGAGTTAATTGAAGCAGGCCAGCAAAGGGGCTTGTCCACAGAACACAAGGGACGAGAAACACCAACACCTCTTTGATATGCAATGTGTCAATTTGAAGCTAGCTACCACCCATCTGTATGAGGGGCAATGAATGGCATGTATGTGACAGCTGTTTACACTAGGCAACCCCCACAGGGAGACCCCCTTTCAAAGGGAAGAAGTATGTGAATTGATGGAGACAGAAAGTCTTTTCTAGACACAAACTTCAAGGAGACATGTGCTTTGATCATGAGTCACAGAGAGCTCAATTAATCAGAGATAGGGCCTCATTATGAGTGTAGCGGAAAGGCAACACTGGCGCTGTTAGTGCTACCGGCGCCGTTGTTATCTCCCCACCACACTACGAGTTCTGCTCGCCGGTGCTGGGCTGCACGCCTGGTCTGGCCAGGCGTGCATACCGGCACCCGCGAGCAGAACTCATGATTGCTCCAGCACCGTTATAAACGGTGCTGGTGCAACCATGCTCCCGACCCCCATTCTGCCCTGTGGGGCAGAATGGGGATCGGGAGGCCGGCCATAACTACACCCGCGAATGGGCAATTACCAGGTCCGCCAAACCCGACATGACCCGGTTATTGCCCATTCGCGGGTGCCGGAAAAAAAACAACTCCGGCGGCAGCCGTGCCCTTAATAAGGGCATGGCTACCGCCAGAGTTATAGTGAGGGCCATAGACTTTGACCCACAAAAGACAGTAAGATGGGTGGGACTTAGTAGTACATGTAGTCACCCCTTGCCTTTCCTGTTGCAAAGCACTCTGGTTATGAACTCATGTAGAACAGAAGCATGTTTGGAGGGACCCGGGCTTGGTTCATTAAGGTAGGCTTAACCTGAACCAGTCACTGGAGCACATTTGGCTTTAAAAGAGGGTTGAACCCCTCACTTTAGCAGATCATCTGACGACTTTGGAAGGAGTAAGAAGGGCTCATTTGAACCCTGGCTGAAGGTGCAGTCTGCCTTACAGCTTCCACCAGTGAAGGAAGGCCAGGATTACCAAGAGGT
Source organism: Ambystoma mexicanum (assembly GCF_040938575.1). NCBI lineage: Eukaryota > Metazoa > Chordata > Amphibia > Caudata > Ambystomatidae > Ambystoma > Ambystoma mexicanum. The sequence goes on along the minus strand of NC_090932.1, from coordinate 124,933,707 downwards.
AAGCAAGATCCCTCCCCTAAATATCTCCCAGATAAACATAGGGAGATGCCAGACTCAGAGGACCCATCCAGCAGCACTAGAACCGGTACCCAGCCAGCACACAGCATTCCCTGCTAGGTTCTGCCAGCCAGCTTCCTAGGTGGGAAGTGCCAGAGAGTCTCTGACCAAAGGACAAGACTGTTTCCTGCAAACACTCTCCTCAACTTTGGGCCGTCTGCCTTAAAGGACGACACAATCCCTGCAACGAAGCTAGGAGGAGTGCCACAACAAGCATCAACCAGCGTCCATCTTTAAATGACATTTTCGAGACAGTCAAGGCCTCGAACTGCGACCGGCTGCACAACTGCCTGTTGTCACGCTACAGTCACTAAAGCCATCCCAGACCCCTCGAATCAGCATTCCAGATCCACCAACCAGCACAGAGACAACGATTCTTGACCCAGAACCACTGTGTAGGCCAGCCTGCACCCATCCATCCAGCCTCGCTTGCTGAACTGCCTGCCGCCTGATACCCGCAGCTGTCTCCTGTCTTGAACTCTGTCACAGTTTCTGCAAAGCGTCCTGGAACCCACTCGACGATGTCGAGCATCAGGATCACCTCAAGCACCAGGTACATGTGGTTCTGTCCCCCTAGTCCATCTCCAAAGGCCCCTAGTGACATTTATGACCCCTTGCTCCCTTGGTGCTGAAACCAAATAACCTTGAACAGTTAAGATTGATTGCTTTACCGACTACCCTCCTGTCAGAGTGAATCCCTTTCCTTTGTTTATTTTCTATGTTCCTTCACAGAGTGGGTTGTATTTTGTGGTGTGCTTGAACTGTCTGTTGTAATAATAATAAAGTAGATATTTTAATAGAAACTTGACTGGACAGTAATTTTATCATTGCGTAATAATTGTATTTTTGCCATGTTGCAACTAACCAACGATCCAGTGGAGATAAGCCTGCCGTTCCGTCCACGTTGCCAAAATTGGACAAGGAGGTTTATAATTTAATTGTGCTTCCAATATGTTTGGATCCCTTCTGGTGTACTAGAGGTCTGGGGCTGATTGATGGTTTAGAAACCGATATTCATCCCTGGACCACTGGTGCCCCGGAAGTTGATTTGTCACAGACATCACCCCCACTGACCTCCTCCTCATGCCACAGGCATCCCTCTCAAGTCCTGACACCGCCCCCACTGACCTTTGCCCCAAGTCCCAGACAGCCCCCTCTAGTCCTGACACCACCCTCACCCCAACCTTACACCACCCCCACTGACTTCTGCCCCAAGCCACAAGCAGCCCCCTCAAGTCCTGACACCACCCCCACTAACCTCCACCCCAGCCCCAGGCAGCCACCTCAAGTCCTGACACCACCCCCACTGACTACTGCCCCAATCCCCAGGCTGCCCCCTCAAATCCTGACTCCACTCCCACTGACCACCACCCCAAGGCCCAGGCAGCCCCCTCAAGTTCTGACACCGCCCACCACCCCCCACTGACCTCCTCGCCAACCCCCAAGCAGCCACCGCAAGTTCTGACACCACCCACACCCCCACTGACCTCCGTCTCCACCCCCGGACATCCATCTGATAGTCTGACCCCTGACCAGTACATTCTGGATCCTGAACTTTACTCAACTCGTCTGGCCTGCCTCCATCATGACGTATACCTGCCACATATCATCTGCCACTACGATCAACTCGGTGCACTGGTGTAGAATCCATCCAGTTTTGGACCATCTTCCATTACTCCCTGTTGGACCACACTCATTTGCACATCAACAGGATAGCAAACCGTTGCACCATCTACACTTTGACCATCCAATGTACATGTGACATGGTAATGTAACGCAATGCAATGTGGCATATTTATAGTGTCTTTGTGCCTTTGCAATGGCCTCAAATTACTGCAAGTGAATGCCCTTGGAGGACAGAAGTACAGCGAATCATGGAATGGGCTTAATCTACAGAATGTCTGGGTGCATTCTAGCCTGTGCAAAAGTAGGCAGTTAGGTAGTGGTGGCAAAAACCAGGCCAGTGACCAAAGCACAACAGGCCTGTGTTGGAGTGATGTGAAGCATGTCAGAGAGGGAGCTACTCAGGGAGAATACAAATTGTAGCAGCTATTCTGAACCATCGATCATGGGACTTATCTGCATACCAGTGGCAGAGGTGATGCATGATATGAGAGCAGGTAGTGGCTGATTGCAGAAGTGGATGGGTGGGTGACTGGCCGTACCTTGTGAGGGATACAGCAATCTCCCATTGAGTGCACACATGATGAGTGTAGCCCAACAATACACAGTGAACACCCACAATAAAAAACACCCACAACAGTGAAAGAATTGTCAGCACTTCCACATTCACAAGCGAGTGCCAAAGGAACACTGAAACATCAGTAGAAATTAAATTAACGCAACATACAACAAACCATAACTCCAGTGACCAATGTGCAGATGTAATAGAAATGTCACCAGGCACAACACACACATAAACAGAATGGAACATGTGGCAAGACACATGAACAAGTGAGTATATAACAAACAATGAGAGAGCACATACATCACAGATCTCACACAATAACACAAACAATCCTGTCTGCACACCATTGCACACACACACAAAAACACGTAACTCGAACAACACCAACACTAAACACACAGTGACCCTGCACAAGGAATTGGAACAGATTAAAAGCTATTCCCACCTCTAGCTGCCTGATGGCCCCATTCCTACACGTGAAATGCATGTGCATATGTCCAAGTCAGTCAAAAGAATGCTAACATGTCAAACACTGACAGAAAACACAAAACATCAACAAACACATATGAACACATTCACCATTGGTGTACAAACACAACCATGCCATACCACTATTGCACACACATCCACAATAAAAACCCCAAAAAACAACCTGCATGTGGTTCAGAGCAATAAAGTAGGCAAGTGGCTCATGTGCATGAAAAGCCTGTCAGAAATATGATATCTAAAAGCACACCACCTCCCCACATCTGCAAGAGCTCACCCATGTACATCGAGCATGGATGCCACATCCATAACACACCAGGAGCATGTGCACATGTTCCCCAGCCGACATCACAGTAATGACATAACACACACATTGAGGACCCAGCAGACATCATATCCATTGGACTCATGCATTCTGAGAACATTGAAAAAGTAAAAGTGCATATGGACAAAGAGACTGCATCAAGTGTGATTTGAACGACATAAAACCTATAATAAAACTATGTACACATACAAAATGGGAAGGGAAAAATGTCCAAGGATGAAATCAAATGAAATTCCAAAATGAAACCGAACATTAATGAACTATTTACAATATCAGCCGGTTAGTCCGATGAGATGTCGGACCGGGCTCTTCCAAAGGCTGATTCATCCACAACATCCTCTTCCTGTAGACGGGCCTATATATGTTCCTGGAGGGCTTGCAGGGTGTCCAAAAGTATCCCTCTGCCTCCTCTGGCTGCCTGCAGCACTCTGCCAGGATGGCTGCCCGTCCCCTTGCCTGTCGCTCATCCGCCTCAACCTAGGCCCTCTGGATGGCCCCATCCTGTGCCGGCTGCCTCTCCAGCTCCTGTTGCCTTGCATATCATACCCCAGCAGACACCAGGTTATTCACCATGTGGATCCTTACCCCCTACCTCAGTTGATGCACCTGAGCGCTGCTTTGCTTCCTGTGGGTGGCAATGCCATGTAAATTGCATCCCTGCACAGCCACCATCTGCTGCTGCCTGGGAGTGTGTGCCCTAGGACTGGACTCCGACCGACCAGATGACAGTTGTTGTTGAGGGAGTACTGCACCTGCACTGCCCTCAAGTGCCTGATCCATCACCATTGCCTATTCCTGTGTGGGCTCCACGGCTGGCTCAGTGACAACCTCTGCTGCCGATGTAGGGACTTCCTCCTCATCTAGGGACAGGTGCACATCCAGACAGACTGGTGGTGGGACTGGTGCACAGGGGGCCATGGTGGGAGGCGGCACAGAAGTTGCAGTGGAAGGCACTGGGCCACAGATGTGGAAGTGGTGGAGGGGGCCATTGCATGGGCCAGCCTACAGAGATCATCCGAGAGGAGTGCAGTCGCCAACTGTGCCAGGTAGATATGCCTGTTATGCTGTTCAAGATCCATACACGTAACCTGAACAGCATCCCAATTGGCAGCCATCTGCCTGGCGATATCTGTCAGCAGGGGCTGAACTATATCTCAGATGTCATCATTAGCACCAAGTGGGGCCACGGTCTGGGTGGAGGCATCACAAAAGGTGGTCACTACTGCAGCAGATTTGTATTTGTTTGTATTTGTTTATTATTTGTATCGCGCACCGAACTCTGATGTAACTGGGTGCTGGAAAACTTGAGTGTTACAGGCATAGACAAAAGTTGACAACAGGTAAGAAGACCAATGGTTACAGTAGGTCTGAGGATAGGGAGTTGCAAGTAAATGTTACAGTCATAAATAAAGCAATGACAAAGGTGGGAAGACCAGTGGTTACAGTTCGGTCTGACGACAATAATTTACAAGTAAGAGTACAATGTGGACAAGGGGAGGCCTCATCAGATGGGCTCGTTGCTAAGCCAGCTTTTCACTCTGGTTTTAAAGGTCAAGAAAGTTGGTTCTAGTCTGTGAGAAGGAGGCAGAGAATCCCAGCATTTGGCTGCGTGGACAGGGAAGCTGGCACCACCTGCAGTTTTTAGGCTGAAACTTGGAACAGCAAGGCGATTGGAATGTGCAGATCTGGTAGTCCAGGAGCTGAGTTTGACAGACATTTGTGTGTGATAGCCAGAGTGCGGACCGTGATTCTATCACGAACAGCAAGCCAGTTGGCGTCTCGTCTGATTGTTGGGATGTGGCTGGATCTGGGAAGATTAAGTGCTGCTCTCAATTAATTATTCTGTAAGACTTGGAGCCTATTTAGATTCTGTTCGGAGGATCCTAGGAAGAGTGTTACAATAATCAATCTATGACAATGCTAGGGCTCTGCCCAGCGTTATGCAAATGCTAGTGGACAGATAAGATTTGCAGCTGTGAATTAACTTGTTTGCGTAGGCTGTAGAGGATGCCACTCATTGACTTGTTTCTTTAGGGACAGAGTCAAGTCCAAATAGACTCCGAAGGTTTTTATATCCTTGGCGACTTTGATCCAGTTTCCATCAATATTGAAGGATGCGTACCTTCGGTTAAGTTTATTTAGGCGCGCCTGAGTGCTGACAATCAATAGCTTGGTCTTTTCATCATTAAGGCACAGACTGTTGGTGGCCATCCAAGCCTGGATTTCTGAGTAGATTTCATTGATTAACTTGGAATCCTCATCGTAGTGGCCAGTAAGCGGGATGAGGACCTGGGTGTTATCTGCGTAGTTAGTGTAGATGACACCCAGGTTATCCAAGCGGTCAAAGAGAAGCTTTGTGAATATATTGTAAAGCCTTGGCAAGACGCATTAACCTTGGGGGACTCCACAGTGAATAGGGATTGGATTGGCAGAGGCAGTAGGAGAGAGGACTCTTGTGGTTTGATTGTGGTTCGATTGGGTAAAAAGGATTTGATCCAATTAGAGGCGTTGGGAGAGGTCTCCGGTGAGGATTTAGTGGTCGACTAGATTGAATGCCGCAGACAGCTCTAGCAGCAGAAGGATGGCTAATTTACCTTTGTCCTTCGCCTCATCCACCTGGATTTTCAAATCCAGGAGTGCTCTCTCCGTTCCATGCCTTGGCTTAAAGCCAGATTTTCTGAGGCCTAATAGGTTCTTTACTTCCAGTTGATTCTGGATTTGCAGATATGTCTCTCTATCGAAGATTTTTAAGGGGAAGGGCACGGTGGTAATCGGCCTGTAATTAATTGGAATGTTAGGGTCTAAGGTTTTTTTTAGGAGGGGGATGACCCAGGCCTCCTTGAGATTGTTAGGTACTTGATTGGTCTTAAATGAGGAATTTATTAATGTGGCAATGAAAGGGGACAGTTCTTTGGCTCCTTCCTTAATGATGGAGGCTGGGCTTGTGTTTCCTTGGCAATGAGAGGGTTTCAGGCTCTTAATAATGTCTTCCACTTCTTTTGGTGTCACTTGGGAGAAAACAAAAGGTGGACATTGAGGGGGTGACTGCTCTTGAGCTAGAACAGCGGGCTGGTTGATTGAGAGGGTGCTCTTTTTAGCTCCTATCTTATTTTGTAGCGCTATTTTGTCGGATAGGGCTGGTTGGATTTTAGTGCACCAGGCCGCATCCTTGATGCACACCCTAGTAGGAGGTGCTGGAGATTCTAGTTCCTTTAAGATGCTAAATAGTTCCTTAGAGCTTGATTTGGAGTTAAGGATTCTGGTGTTATAGGCTTCCTTTTTGTGGATAAGATGGCAGATTTGTAGGATGCCGCCGTTGAAGCGAACACAGCTTTTTTATGGGTGGTGGTTGAGTTTCAAAACGAACAACGAGTGGGCACCACAAATGTTCAAGTCTTGTTTGAAAAATTTCTTTCAAAAAGAGGTAAGTAGTAATTAATATGTTTGTATTTTCATGAAAAAATCTTAATGGGAGCTGACTGCGAAGATTCACCAATTCACCAAAGACATCTCTGACAGTAAAATCACATTCCTTGATGTCCTCATTGAAAAGAAAGCAACAACTTACAGTACGTCTCTTTTCAGGAAACCCACCGACCGGAACCACTTACTACACCGTTTAAGTTTCCACCAACCTATCCTGCTCAAAAACTTGCAATATAGTCAACTTCTACGAGTCAAAAAGATTGTCAGTGACCCTCAAGATTACCTGTCAAAGCAAAATGAAATGAAAGAAAAATTCTTAGCGAGAGGATATAAAAAAGTTGAATTGGACTCAGCTTCTGACAGAGTGAACTCTTTGGAACGTAACACTCTCCTTACAAGCAAGCCGAAGTCAAAAAGGGAAATAAAAACGCCTGTTTTTGTGTCAAAGTTTTCGGTGCAGAGTAATAAAATCAAAAACACCATTAAAAAACACTGGAACATCTTTAAAAATGACATTAGAGTACAAAATCTGTTTGAGGAGTTACCAATGTTTGCTTATCAAAGAAGCAGGAATCTATGGGATGAGTTAGTCAATACCAGACCTCCAAGGAAAGAACCTATTACTCAACGTACAGGAACTTACCCATGCTTACACTGCTCTAATTGCAATTTTGTGCTTAAGGGGAATACCATCCATCATACCCGGACGGGGAGAAAAATCCATGTAAAGACATATGGCACTTGTGACAGTGCGAACATCATTTATGGAATAAAATGTCCTTGTGGCAAATATTCTGTGGGCCAATCCACAAGGAGTGCCAAAACACGATGGAATGAACATCGCTCCTGTATCCGTAACATGAACTTGAACTCTGCTGTAGCACGCCATTGGGCAAACGAAGGCCACAACTTAAGCCAAATAAAATTCCTTATTCTTGAAGTCTTGACTAGAATTAATGCACATGAAGATCTGGGACAGCGACTGAATAAAAGAGAAACTTTTTGGATTGACAAACTTGGAAGTTTGTTTCCTAGTGGTCTCAACGAGGAGATCAACTTCCACTGCTTCATTTAGATACAATGCTTAAGGATCTTGTTTTATAACATAAGTGCCATTGACTTTATGCAAATTTGTGTTAACAATGTTACAGATTTATTTGCCTTCATGTCAGCAAACATCACGGACACTCCTTCCCAGACCTCGGTCTGAGACCCAAGGTGCTGCCTATGGCGTCACCACAGGTGTCCTGAGATTCACTAACATAGACATACCTCATATCTACTGTTTGACTGCTTCATGTTTGATTCACAATGTGCACTATGAATATCCTGTTATTTTCTGTTTTTCTTTGAACTGCAATCTAGTTCATGAACTTTTGGGTTTCTTTCCGTCTTCTGTTTGTTCATAGTAAATCAGCACTGTTTTCTTCCTTTTTTTCCTTTCACATTATCTACAGTGCATTTTTCCATTCTATCCATACAACTTTCTTCCTATACGCTCATGCCGCTAGGCACGCTACATTTATACATTTGTTACTCTAAATGCGTGCAAGCAACTGGTGCCATGGCTCTTGCCTGCCTTAGCACACCGTTGCTCAGCAACGCATCAACAAAGGGAGCCATTTTGCTCCCGGCTCACAATTAGCGGAGTCACATTTCCTTGCTAATGCCGTGAGGCGAGGTGTGAAATAGTTCCGTTGCTTAGCAACGTTTACACACAGGAACAGCCGGCTCCTCATTCGCGCCAGACCTCTGCAGCACGCAGACTGCTGATCAGTGTCTACGTTAACCACAAGTACGGTCCATGGAGCAGTTCACTCCTTTCCTTCTGATTTAATACAGTGGTACTCATTTTGACCCTCACTTTTTATTTACAGACGTTGCCTTGCTGCAACAGAACACCCTAGACATTGGATCTTCTACCGCCTTCCTTACACAGGACTTTTGCTGTTTTTAATCATGTCACTCCACATCCAGGTAATTCATTGTTCCTTCTTCTGTGGGACTTTAACGTTACTCATTTTTTGCAATTGCCTAATTTAGCTTTTTATTTCTTTTATGTTATTCTCACCTGACTGAAACCACAACCATTCTCGATGGGTATGTTTACATTTAGCTATTTTCTGCACCTTGATATTTGTTTCACATATTGAATGTATGTATTTTGATTAAATATTTCTATGTAACATTTGACTTGCCCTGATGAAGGAGTTTCCCTCCGAAATGCATTGGCATACTAAGTCAACAATTTTGGATGCTCTGACATATTTGCTTCCTCACTAAGAAATCATTAGTGACCTTTTGATTTGAAACAAATTTACCTTTGAATATAAAACGGTCATTATAAACCCACAAACAGTGTCATTTGTGATAAATTGACTACAAGTACAATTGAGTGAACTTCATTCGAAAGAGAACTATTCCTAATCCAAGAGTTGGGGTTTTTGAAAGTATTTTTGAATTTGGGACCCCATTTTGGGACCAAAAGGAGAACGACTATGTGGCTGGGCTTACTACCTAGTCTTTTGCTTTGTGGTGGTTGAGTTTCGCCAAGTGGAATCAGCTGACCTTTTGGAGTTTCTTAGGATTTTTAGTTCAGGCGTGAACTACTTATTGGGGTGGGCAGTTGGTTTGGCTTTTTTAAGCTTGAGTGGTGCAGAGACGTTTAGGGCTGATTCAAGAGTGTCATTCTAAAGGTCCACTAACGTATTTGCATCTAGGTTCTTGTAAATGGACACGCCAAGGATGTTGTTGATAAGAGGCTGGAGACTTGAGATTATGATGTTTCGACAGTTTCTAGACTGGCTAGGGGTTGCGAAGGTCGGGTAGTGGGGTGCTATCCCTTGGATAGTGAACAAAATGAGATGGTGGTCTGACCAATCAACAGGTTCATTCTGGAGTATTTTCAAGGAACAATTGATGTCTGACACTCAATCCAGGATACAGCCCTTCTGTGACTCTATTTTTGAAGCCAAGTTGGCAGATGGAATTTTCTAACACTAAGGCCTGAGTGTCATCAGGATCCAGAAGTCCTAGATTCAGGTCCCCCAAGAGGATAGTTTGGGAGCCAAGCTTAGAGTTGGTAGAGAGGAGGTCAATGATGTCTTCCTCAAAGGAAGAGATCGGACCCGTAGGGCAGTAGATGAGGTGCATAAGAATTGTTTGTGTGGGTGAAAGTTCGACTTTAACAGAAAGAAGTTCTGCAGACGGAAGGCTGGAGTGGGAGATAGCTCTGAAGCCCACATGGATTTTCGTTACAAAGGCCACTCCTCCTCCTTTCCCTGATTTTCTATCAGCCCTAATGATAGTATATCCCTCAGGGAGGGCTAATGCGAAAGCTGTGTCTGCTGCCTGGTGAAACCAGGTTTCAGTAATGGCCAAAAAGTCCAGACAATTGGCTGTGATAAGGTCTGCAATGTTGAGGGCATGGGCAAGTGGTCTACAGAAGGAGTACTAGAAGGCGGAAAACATATAGTCGGTATAAAGCCGGGATGATAGCCATAGGAACAAAAGAAGGGACTAAGTTTTGTAGCACTGTGTGTAGAATTGTTATAGGCGAATTCGGCGGTAGGCAACAAGGCTACCCAGTTGTCCTGCTGACTGTTGACAAAACATCGAAGATATTGTTCCAGGGAGGCATTGGTCCTTTCGGTCTGGCCATTAGTTTGCGGGTGGAACCCCGAGGACAAAGCTCTTTCAATACCCCTCTCACAGAGTTCTTTCCAGAAGCGAGAGGCATATTGGGTTCCTCTATGCAATATAATCTTGTCTGGGATACCATGCAGGCGGAAGATTTCTTTGGCAAAGACTGAAGCCATTTCTGCAGCAGTTGGCAAACCAGAAAAGGGTGTAAAATGAGCCATCTTTGTAAAACAGTCCACTGTCACCATAATACAGGAGCAGCCCTCGGAAGGTGGTAATTCAACAATGAAGTCAGTAAAGATAATGCTCCAGGGTCTCTTGGGTGGACTCTCCTGCTGAAGGTATCCAATAGGTCTCTGAGTGCTATATTTAGAACTACAGCAAACCAGACAGGACAGTACATATTCAGAAACCTCTTTGGCCATAACAGGCCAACAAAACTGGCATCTAAGCAGATCGAGAGTGTTCTTTACCCCTCTATGCCCTGCTACCGGGTCATCATGGCACCATTTAAGCGCACTCTGTCGGGATCTGGAGTCAGGTAAGTACAAGCGTTGTTTGTAAAAACATATTCCATCTTGCATGGTTAGATCTTCTGGAGAGCAGCCCGACGGTGGAACCTCGGAATGGCGGGTGGCTCTGCAAACCTCTTCCAGGAAAGAATTGATGGAACAGATAACCTTTTTGTGGCGGTAACATAAGACTTAGTTGTTGTTCCTGAGATTGACCAAGTCAACACAAAGTCATACTGAAAGAATAATTAAGCCCACCGGGCTTGACGTGAATTGATGCATTCCATACTTTGGATCACCTTGAGATTCTTATAGTCAGTTCTTAACTCAAAGGGATGAGCCGCTCATTGCAGAAGGTGAAGCCACTCTTCACATGCTGTTTTCATGGCCAGCAATTCCTTTTCGATCACTGAATAGTGAGTCTGACTGGTATTCAAGGTTTTGGACATGTATGCCACAGGGTACTGGATGCCATCATGTTCTTGTAGTAGAGCGGCTCCTAAAGCCGCCACAGAGGCATCGGCCTCTCAATAAACAATCGTCCTTGATCTAGTTGGCGTAACACTGGAGCAGAACAAAAGGCCTCTTTCAACTGTTGGAATGCCTGGTCAGCCTCGTTAGACCAAAAGAAAGGGGTATATGTATTTTTTAACAGGCTGGTGATGGGCAGAACTTTATTGGAAAAACTAACTATGAACTTGTGATAGAAATTGGCTAGCCCTAAGAACCTCTGGACGTCCTTGACAGTAACAGGAACTGGCCAATGCAAGATAGCTTCAACTTTGCGGGGATCTATCCGGATGCCTTCGGCTGACAGAATAAATCCTAGGTATGGAACCATAATAGCTTGAAAGACACATTTGTCAGGATTAGCCTTTAAGTGATTATCTTTTAGTCTTTGTAATACCTGACGAAGGTGAAAGGAATGGAGTTGTGGGGTCTTTGAGAATACCAATATGTCATCAAGGTATACGATGGTGCATTGGAATAAAAGATCTGAAAAGATGCGATCCATGAACCGTTGGAAGACAGATGGGGCGTTGACCAAGCCGAAGGGCATGACTCGGTATTCAAAATGCCCGAAAGGTGTTCTAAATGTGGTGTTCCACTAATTTCCTGATCGAATACGTAACAGGTGGTATGCTCTTCGTAGATCAATCTTGGAGAATATCCTGGCTCCCTGTACAGCTTCTAAGACATCTTTGATAAGAGGCATAGGGTACCGGTCCCTGATGGTGACTCGATTAAGGCACTGATAGTCAATGCAAGGTCTTAGCTCGCTGGTATCCTTCTTATGAATGAAAAACAGTGAAGCCTCAGCCGGGGAATGCGATTATTGGATTAGGCCATTCTGTAAGTTGGAGTCCAGGTACTTCCTGAGTACCTCATTTTCTTTGATTGAGAGCGAAAACATACGCCCAAAGGGGACCATTACCTCGGGCAACAAGTTTATGGCGCAGTCTTCGGGCCGATGGGGAGGCAATTCTTGTGGTTCGTTATCCTGAAAGACCTCAACGTACTGATCAAGATCAGCGGGAATGCTGTTTATTCTCAAAGTCCTTGCTCCTTGTGATGGTTCAGGAAGTGTCTGAATGGTGGCGTAATTGTTTGCTGGTAAGCATGTCTGGCGACAGTAGTCTGAGGAGAACGACATCTGATTATTTCTCCCGTCTATGGTAGGTTTATGCTTCCGTAACCAGGACACACCCAATATGACTGGGAAGTGGGCAGCTCTGATGAGGTGAAACTGGATAGTTTCAGTATGCTGCAGCAATTTCATGTTCATCGGGGGAGAAGTGTGTGTTATTAGGCCTGAATTTAAGGGTTTGTCATCAACTCATTCCACCTTCTGATCTTCTGCTTTCTCCAGGCGACCAATGCCAGTCTTGTCGGCCGACACAATGTCCATGAAACATCCTGCCGCACTGCAATCAGGCAACGCCAGTACATCAAAGGTCTGTTGAAGAAGACTCAGTTGAATGGCTACCACCATGAGGCGGTTGTCCTCGGTAGAGTTGACAGAAGTTACTGACATAGAAACGTAGGGACCAGGAAATCCCCCTTGGTAACTTGTCCCTACTAGTTCCGAGGATGAGCGTTTCCCGATCGCCGTGGTGGCACATCTGGACAGTCTCTTAGAAGATGTTGGTTGGAACCACAGTACATACATAGGTTATTGTCTCTTCTTCTCTTGCGTTCATCTAGGGTAAGAGGACCTCAGGTAGTACCGATCTGCATGGGTTCTTCCTTGGTCAGGTAGGTTGAGGAGGGGATGGGCACACAAGGTTTGGATGCTGCAGAAAAACCACTGTTTTTTCATTGTTCCAAACATCGTTCAGAAAGACGGAAATCCAACTGAAGGACCGTAGACCATAGTTCTGCCAGAGTTGCGGGTCTGGGTACCCGTGCTAGTTCATCCTTTAGGTCTTCTCTGAGACCTCGTCGAAATATGGTATACTGAGCAGTCTCTTGCCAACCGGTCTCGGCTGCTACTCGTTTGAATCGGGATATGTAGGACAACAAATCAGTGTTACCCTGACGAATGTCCAACAACTGTTCACTAGCAACCAGAGTAGTCTCTTGTCTTTCGAACGCCAACTTGAACTGGGCAGTAAACCCACTTTAGTCCTGCAATAATGGACTGGGACTGGTTACTAATGGGGTAGCCCAGGCTAAGGCGTTACCAGTTAGATTAGATATCAGAAAACCTATGCGGGCTTGGTCAGAGGCATAGGTTTGTGGTCTGAAGGTGAAGTGGATGATGCATGCCTCCATGAATTCCTTAAACTTATGTGGAGATCCGTCATATTTACCAGAGGCTAGAGACATAGGAGGGGGTTCACTGCGGGCTCTTTCTTGACTGTCAACTCGCTGCTTAAGAACAGCATTCTCTGCCTTAACTGCTTGAAGTTCCTGTGTCAATTTATGCACAGCACTGAGTAGTTCCTGGACCTGTTCAGTGGAAGCCATCAGGGATCTTCTTGGGCGTTGCAAACTATCAGGCTCAACACTGACTGACTCTATATCAGTAATATCCGTGTCCAAAACCCCCTCCTCCTCACCTGTGTCTTCCGATGAGGCCTTGTGTTTGCGCATTCTCCTTTTTGTCGATTTCTTTTTTGTGAAGTGATAAGGCCTTCCGCGGTTAGAAGCCACCCTGACACCCTGGTGAGACAGGGAAGCAGAGGACCCCTTTCCGAAGAGTCCGGTCTGAGAGGAAAAAAGCAGATGCTAAAAAAAACTTCTCTAGGATGCGATGTCTTGAATGATGAGTTTGTTCATAAAAAAAGTCCAAGACAGTTGTGAAGTCCTACGGCCAGATCCTTAGTAACGTGATGCCGATGATGGAAGCAGTCCTTTTCCGAGGAAGACCTCGGAAACAATGTTTTCTTGAGAGAAGAGGGAGATCGCCAATATCAAGGAGTGCGGGTAGGAGACCCTGAATCAGCTGAGCGAGCACCTTGGAACAGGAGGAAGGAAGTAAAAGCAAGGCAGAGCCAGGAATGGGAACAGAACAAAGGTAAGAAGGGGTATCAGGAGGAAAACGGAAGCTGGGAGGAAGGAAAGGGCAAAATTAGTAGAGAGGAAGAGGCACATAGGAAGAAGGCGGCCGGAGCCGAACGAGAAATAACAGAATCGAGGCGGAAAAGGAAAACAAGGAAAGGAAAGGCCAGAGGGTAGAGAATTATCAGGGAGCAGACTAGCGGAGAGCAGAAACAAGGAAAGTGAAGGAGAACCAGTGAAAAAAAACCCTGGTAGGAAGTAAGCAGAAAGCGAGCACAGCGCGGCAGACGGAGCGAAAAGCAAAAGAGTTGCAACGCGCCGAGCCAAACAAAGGGCATGGCTAAATACAGAAGCTGGAAACAGGCAGAGACAGAAAGACTAGAATGGGCACCCAGGAAGTAACAGGAAGAAATGGAACAACCTAATGGCGGCGCAAGCGCCATGTATTTCATAGACGCCAGTGATGTCTGCGAGAAAGCGGCATGACAATGGCGCAGACGGGCTAAAAAACGGTGGTGTGGAAGGTTGCCCAGAGCAATTGTAGTGGTTCAGATTCATTCAAACCCTTTCACCCAGCACTTTTGTGGTTATAGTTTGTCTCACTATCTGAGAGAGGGTATGCCCAGACCTAAGTACCCTGTTTGATGCACCATAGGGAGCCAAGCTGCACCTCACTGAGAGAGCCCAACAAGGCTTAAACATGTCTGGGGTTTCTTCTGTTTCTGTGCAAAGGGGACCTGGCATAGCAGTTCAGACGGGGCTGCTACCATTGGTGACAGTACAGGACTGATTTGCTTATGGCTGGAATCTTTCTGTATTGGCGCAGATGGGATAAAGAACAGTGGTGTAGAAGGTTGCAGAGAGAAAAGCTCAGGCGAGACAGGCTGACGTCTACGGGGCAGAGCTTATGTGATGGAGTAATGTCTCTCATTTGTCTGTGTCTGAAAATGCTTTCCATAAAAACATATTGGGTCTGCCCACTAGTGCTCCAACTCTTCAAATCATCCTTGTGGTAGACCTGCAGTCTATTCAACAACTTTGCAGGATCAAACCACTTCTGTATTGGATTAGGCTGTGGCACAGCAAAAGCTTGATTAAATACAGGGGAGCACTGAAGGATGTGATAGCCCAGGACGGCAGTTTGACGCTTCCTTGGCTAGTGCATCTTAAGAGGGAATGTTCTGCCCTTAGCCTCGGGAGCCTATGGGCTCACCCAGTGACAATTATTACAGGGTCAAAGGCCAAAGACCAACATGACCTTAAACTAGAAAGGATTTGTATTTGTATTTGTATTTATTTATTTATAAAGCGGACCTGGCCCGAGGGCATCCAGGTGCATAATTTGGGAGGATGCTAGAGATTGAAACAAGATTGGCTACCTCCCATCAATTTAGCACCTATTGGGAATGAAGGAGGAGCGGGGTGAGCTGGGTGTTCTCAGACAGCCCTTTAAGATGAGTAGCAATACCCTGGAGATGGATGGGGATGCAGAGGTCATTCATACATCAATAAACAAGACGACTCAAGTAGTTTGGCAAAGTGAGTCTGTTTTATTAACAAGTCTCTAAAACAGGGAGTACAACGAACATCAGCAATTGCTCGATCTTCTTACTCAATTCACTTTATAAAAAACTGGGCTCTGATACCCAGAATTGGTCATCAATGACATTTAACCTACGTTACTACCAACGTCATCCTACGTGGCAAATTACAAAAACCTAACGGAGGGTGTGATTGGGTCTAAGTGAATATCTAAGTATAAGTTCTATATCAGTATAGAACAGTGGACTAAGGTGATAGGATACTTAACATCAGGTGGGGCAACTAAGCCCTCCCCTAAAAATGGCTACTATGAACGTCACTAAATACTCGACGTCCCATTGGCTACACAAGCAGTAGGACCCTTAAATACGTGGTCCTCTATAATTGGTTTGCTTCTAACCCCCGTCAGTACTTTTCCACCTATGTCTAGCAGCATGCAGACTGAACATCCAGGTGCGGGTGAACTTGTCTTAACACTAGCTTCCCACCAATAAATGTATCCATCCATCATCACCTCAATGGCCCAGTGTTAATTAGTGCTTTGAAGACTTGCTTTGAGTTTGTACTGTGCTCTGAGAATTTTAAGGAGTGTGGGCACAGCCGGCCTTCGTGCGTAGGTGTGACCACCTCGATTGTCCAACTTCCTTCTTCCACGTGACTAGACACCATGAAACCAAGCTTCTAGTGTATTTGATTTATTTTCTAGTAGTCCTCTGACGTCTTTTGTTTTGCTCAACTTTCTGAACAGGATTCTCTGTTCCTTCACACGATTTGTATCCAATGCCAGCCCATTCCAGCTTGATAACACATTGGCTTCCTTGGCTCAGTCAACTCTTTCAGATGAGATTAATTTAGTTAATTCAATTGCTTTTTAACTGCGACACACTGAAATGAGGCCTTCTTGCTTTTGTTCAGTACTGCTTATAATGCGTAGTGGAAACATCCATCCTTCACTTGCCCATATGTATCTATATATATGCTAGCGCTTGCCGCAATCTATCTATCAAAAAAGCATAAGGCAGCTTCATGATTACTTTACACATTTAAACTAACTAAATATGTTCATCAGGTCTGCGACATAAGCTTCTTCACCTTGATCCCAAGATGTCACTTATCCTCGGTGCTTTCTTGATGCCTTATATATTGTCTGCATTCTTTGGTCTTTATATCTCTTCTGTGGGCGTCATTTCGGTTCTGTGTCACGTCACCATTCATCTTCGTCATTCATCTTCCTTGCTTCTTCAGGAATTGTATTCAAATGGCCATCATATTGTTTTGTATGTAGGTACGGTTTTCTCAATGGGTACCTTACATCCCAGATTCTTTTAGGTACGGGTATTCTTATGGGTACTGCACAAAGTCCACTCTCTGTTGGTTCAACTGGTCAGTAGGTGTCACATACTTTGGTTCCCATTTTATAGGTAATAGAGGCGGGGGAGATGGAGTGGGGACACTTGGCTCCTCCTCTACAGGGGTATGAATCCTATTCAAATTGCACAAGTCCTTAGATGATGCATTCACTGTATTGTAAGCTGTGATTTAGCATCTTGCCCTTTGCCTTTGTGATGTCCAAGTGGATCACTGCCATGAGTCCACATTGCCCATTCTGCCTTGGTGTTAGGGAGGACAGAATACATTTTTTGCTGTTTTGCCCCATTTATACGGACCTTAGGCAGAGATCCTTAAAACTCCTCTTCCAGCAGAAACAGGTCCTAACCGTTGCAGGGGCCATTGGGCTCTGTTTGGGAGCTAAAGTTCCCTTAGCTACGTTTAATACAGGTTGGTTTCTGCTAAGGGACTGGCGCAGGAGGATGAAAGTTAGCAACTTGGTTGCAAAAGTACATATATTTCTCTCCTCCTTCTGCGACAGGGGGTATTTTACCCATGTCCCCTAAGGCGGGCAAAACAATACTACGCTGTGGGGGGACAATTGCGATTGTTGCCTATTACTAATTAAATGGTTATGTATTTTGCAAGTATGCAGGCATTCCCGCAGATTCTCACTCAAATCGATTATTTCGGTTTTATCTGTTATTGAGGATAGGTAATTTACCCTTTTATCTTTTTTTAACATTTCAATTTGGGCAATGTTTTTATCAAATGTACTGGTTTGTATTATCTTGGCTTTTATGGTAATATTTTTATCGAAATACATCTGAAATATTATTTGATGGTCGTAGCTTGCTCCCATCTGTAGATTTAGGGTTAGATAGGCGTTTATTGCACCCTTGTTGAAGTTCAATAAACACCCTTGAACTGTGGTCACTTGTGTCTGTCTTACTGTTGATACCATGCCTTCCTTAGAGTCCCCATAATTCATGATGGCTATAATGGTGAGTTTTATCTGTGGGTCTCTCCAATGCTCACCAGCTGCTTTCTTTCAATCTTTCCCAACTTTGCTCACTAAATTTGTTAATGCTGTTGAAATTAGCACAACGATGGGTCTCCACAGCATGTTGAACTACATGGTCCCCCAAATCCACCTGGAAATCTACCACCAAACAATGCAGGAAAGGTGCGCTTGCATGCTCGAAGAGGTGATCATGTTATTTGCTGGTTTCTTTATTTATCACAAACATGCTATACATTATTTTAAGAGGTCTACACACCTTTCATGATTCAAATAATACATTAATCATTTCATTCTTCTGGAAGGTGCATTAATGAGAATGCCTTTTTCTCCTTGACCTTATACAATGCAAGTTAGTGTATTAATTAAATTACATTATACTTGAAAACATGTTTTAAAATGCAATACAATACATTAATTAAATACGTTGTTCCATTCATAACGAATATGACAAAGTTGCCAATAGAAGTTTTTTTAAATTGCTTTTAAACACATTTTCAATATAGACACTCATTCATAGAGCAAATTACATTTCACCGCAGAGCAAAGCATGAAACTATTGTCAAAGAAAATTAATTATTTAATGCAAAGATGCGCTGCAGTAAATATGTATTAATAATATCTATCACCACAGTCCAATTGTTTTGCAGGATTGAACTTCCGGGGAAAAAGGCTGAGCAATCATCAATAAAACTCTGCCTCAAGCACTGCATTTTAAAGACATACGTTCTCAGGTTGTGAGTTGTTCAATTACTCTTCTGTAGTGTTGAATTGGAAAACACACAAAACAGTGTTTCCTCGAGTACTTTTGTAAACACTAAAACCCTCTAACACCGGCCCCATTGTATGTGATGGAGCACAATTCTGTCTGCATCGGATGCGTCTGACTTACCTTGCTCCTAAATGGGGCCCAGTCATGTACTCCCAAAACCTCTGGGAAACCTAACTGTCTATACACTCAGCTCCTGCAGCGGAGTACTTGTGTGACATTTATAGGACTTTCCTGCCTAGCTCTTCTTCCACAGCTCTGTTACGACCAATACTAAGTTTTATATTTTATTTAAACTTATTATACAAAAATGCATGTTCTGGTACGTTTGAATACATGACAAAAATAGTACAAATACTTTCATACATAGAAACACTCGGTGAGGGTTAGTAGGTGAGGCAATATTGTACTCACGCCCAGTTTTCACATTTAAAGCTGGGCATCTCTTCTATCGCATACCTGTATTTAACATCAAGAACAACTGTTGACATGCAGTTTCATAACAACTACTCATCTAATACAGTCTTCTTGCTACGTTCGCACTGTAGCTCTTCCCACTGTGGTGTGGTGCTTCTGCGTACACCGTCAAGCACAATGACTTAACTGTCACCAAATACAATGTCCAAAAAGAACACCTGTGTTTCGGCCCAATAGTCTTCTTGGTGTCTCCAGGTAGTAGCAAGAGAGCCTCCTTTATTTTTGCAGGGCCTTCATCGGGACTCCCGAGGACTAATGTAACCCCTCCTTTGTTCATCAATAGCTGTGCGTCTTTATTTAAAACAACATCCCCTTCTCCGCAGTTAGAAAAACCTGCAAGGAAGCACCAACGTGTCTGCTTTCCACCGTAGAGGTTGGACGATATCAAATGCCTGATTGCTGAGGTTGTACCGCTTAGGGTGTTAACAGTGGGGGCTGTGGTTGGTACTGTTTCTCATTCTGATGTGTGCAACAACAATGTGGGGAATTATCTGTATATCCAAATATACTTGCAGATGCATCCTCCTAACCATGGGGGCAGGCACTGAAGAGGCAAGGGGTTGGACCCTAGGTGGGCCTTATCAGTGTCTTCATTCCATTGCCGAATTTGATAAGACATTGCAGTCATGAGCAGAGCATAACAATCACTCTTCTTGCCCAACATCGCACAACTGTAGACCCTGCTACTTGTTGTAGGTAGAATTACTGACATACCAGGGAGGAGCACATTGCAGACTTTAGTGTGGTATTTCCCTGTCCTATATCCCATCCTTTGGCCCACCTTGCTCTCTTCACAGGAAGGGAGCCACCAGCAGCATCACCGTCAGCCTCGACTTCCTCTTCCACCTCCTCCGGCTGCCAAATTTTCTTGTGGCCCTTTTTCTACTGTCCCACAACTGCATACACATTTTCCTTCTCTTGGCATACATTTGTATTCGTGTATAGTACCTCCTGATGCCTCTTCTCTTCCTCCTTCTCATACTCCATCTACTTCCCTGCCTCCTCTTGTCCAGCATCTGTCTCTCATGTTCCATCTCCTGCTTGCCTTTTCCTCCTGGCATACATACACCTCCTCATGCTTCCTCTCCTGTCCCTCTTTCTCCTTCTCGTTCCCTGCATTCACCTTCTTGCCTTCCTTCTACCACTGTTTCACTGCAAGAGCTCATAAATTGGAGGGGATAAAGTTGGGTGGTGGGGTTAGGAGCAGGGAGGAGATTGATAAGAGGGAAGCAAAGGGTGAGCCTAGGGAGAGCAATGGGTTTGATGGAGGAATGGAGGACTTGGGGGGGGGGGGCATGAGGAGAGTTTGGAGGCCGAGTGGCTTGAAAGGGGAGGTAGGGTTGGGAGATGGGAATGGTGAGGGGGGAGGTAAAGGAAGGATGTGGGTCAGAGATGGCTATGAAAGTGGGGGCTTGGTTGGATACTGAGAGAGATGAGAGGTGAAATAAGAAGGTAGATGTAATGAGGAGGGATTTGAGGTTTGGCAAGGGGTAGGTTTGGAGTCACAGTGTTGTACCTCAAGTGATTAGACGGGGTGGTGTTCGGGTGAAATTGGGCAGTGGAGCATAGATATGGGGTTGTGTGGGTGTTGGCGAGAGTGAATTGATGCTGAGGGTGGATAATGGGGGAGGAGGAGTTTAGAGGTGAGTAGTAATTGGGGTTGCTTATATGTTCTGAAGTCTGAAGGGGGGTGGGGGGCAGCAGGTTTTTCGTGCTTTTCTGAATGGCAGAAATGTATACCGAGTACTGTGAGGAGTCAGGAATGAGAGACGGAGACACAGGATTCATGTTTCTGGCCAAGAAGATTTATTAAAATAAAAAGGGGTTGGGAAATGCCTCTCTGTCCCTATGCTAATAGGTGTTCCCTACCTAAACAAAAAACTAAAGATCTGTCCAATGTCAGGATATTCAAAGCAAAACGTTCTGGCCTCCATTGATCTTCATTACTTGGCTCATCTTCTTTGTTACAGTATTTTTGTATTTAAGGAAAGGGAAGTTAGTTCTTGATGACTTGTATGCAAAGTTTGGAAAGTGTTCTCAGTAGTCTTGAAAGGCAAGCCTGGACCAGAACAACCCCACAAACTATTGAGCAATCACAACAGTCCCCTTTCTATTGAAGATAATTGATAAAGCAGCATACATCCAGATACAATCGTATCTGGAGACCAACAATCTACTCGGACTTCGTCAATCTGGTTTCAGACCCCAACATGGCACAGAGACAGCTCTGATTGACCTGAAAAACCAGATTGACAAACTGAAATATAGAGGGAAACCTGCTCTCT
This sequence comes from Ambystoma mexicanum, assembly GCF_040938575.1. NCBI lineage: Eukaryota > Metazoa > Chordata > Amphibia > Caudata > Ambystomatidae > Ambystoma > Ambystoma mexicanum. Next base: position 124,912,144 of record NC_090932.1, on the reverse strand, counting down.
TACTCCTGTTAGACTTGTCAGCTGCTTTTGATCTGGTCGATCATAAATTGCTCTGCAAACACTTATCAACTGCGGCCCACTTTTCCACTGAGGCCACGGCATGGATCCAATCTTTCTTGAATAACAGATCCATGCGAGTTTTCTCACCATCAGCAGCAGCTGATCCTATCCCCATAACATGCAAAGTCCCACAAGGATCTTGTGTATCGCCTCAAATGTATAATGTGTTTACCAAACCATTGTTTGATGACCTAGATGACCTGGGTGTCACCTACACTAACTACGCAGATGACACCTAGATCCTCATACTGTTGACAGGCGACTATGACATAGATCTGGCGCTGTTTAACAAAATCTATCTCATCATTCAGGCCTGGATGGCCTCACATGGTCTGTGTCTGAATGATGAGAAGACTGAGTTGCTGCTTCTAGGCACATCAACCATGCAGAGGAAATTGAGCAATCACTACTTCTCTTTCAACATCAACGGCAATGACATTAAGGTGGCTAAGGAGGTAAAAACCTTGGGGTTCTACTTAGATTCTGCCTTAAGCTTGTGCAAACAAGTTAGTGCCACGGCATCTGCGACAGCCTACACTTGCAAGCTGATCCATGCCTGTAAACCCTTTCTATCCACAGAAAGCTGCATTTAGCTGGCTGGAGTGCTAATACTTTCAAAACTAGATTATTGCAAAGCACTGTACCTAGGGGCCAGAAAATACATTGTCAATAAACTCCAAATACTCCAGAATAAGACACTTAGAACAGCATTAAACATTTCCAGAAGACATCATATCTCAGAGGTCAGACAGAGTAATAATTGGCTCTCCATCCAGGACAGAATACAACTCAAAACAGTCTCCCTAACTCACAAATGTCTCAACAACTCAGCCCCTCAATACCTCATGGACGAATTCACCAGAAATAACTCCACACGACCTACTAGGACGTCTAACTCCTTCTGCCTAAGAGTCCCCAGGTTCAAATTTTAAAAAACAGGCGGATGAAGCTTTCCCGTCTTGGCTGCCCAACATTGGAACTCCCTACCTACTGCCATAAGAGCTAACCAGTCCTTCTACAACTTCAGGAAAAATACCAAGCAATGGCTCACCTCCAGAGACTTACCACAACCTTAGTCATCTGAAACCGAGACCCTGCAACAACACCTGTGCTATTTTTCTATACCCATGTAAATAACTTTTTCATATATATTCTAAGTATTATGATGCACGGAAGCATTTTGCGACCCAGTCCCATTATTGTACACTTGTCCTTAATGTAACTGTGAATTTTTTATCTAAATTTAACTAAGAAACTGAAAATTCTTGTAATGCGCCTAGATAACCCTGGGTTGGGAGCGCTTTATATATAAATAAATAAACAAACAAACATACAAATTCTTGATGACTTGTATGCAGAGTTTTGCAAAGTCTTCTCAGGAGTCTTGAAAGGCAAGTCAGGTTTTGATGACTTGTATGCAGAGCATGGGAAAGTATTCTCAGTCCCCTTCCTAGGCGGGTCAGGTGAGATTTGACAATATTCCGTTAAGGCAAGGGGAATGGCGGGGGCATACTCAAAAGAAAAAGGGGGATACCATGTCTCGTCCGATGATGTCATGTCACTCCCCCGAGGGTTGCCTCCCCCCATGTGATCCTCCCTCATATAGCCACCACCAGGGTCAGGATCAGGTAATGGCAGCTGTCCCATTGCCACATGGGGTGAGGTCACTGCTGGGAAAGGAGTGACAAAACCATCAGAATCATCACAGTACTTAAGACAGTTGGAGAATGCTTCAGTTGTGAAGTGCCCAAAAGAGTTTGGCCCTTTCTTTCAACACCTGTTTTATTGTAAGCGAAATCTGAACAGTACTTTTTCTGTAGCAACTGCAAAGGAATTTGACACCATTTATAAACAAAGAGGTAGATTCTCAAAACATTTTGGATGCAAATGATGAGATGAACTAGAGCATCTCATCATTTGTGCCAAAAAAGATGTGCACTATCATCAAAGGTCATTTGAATCTGCATGCCATAGCTTTGCACATTCAAATGGCCTCTTCTACTCTCTTTGCATGTTTGCACAAATAAGGGGGGATTTCTGCGCATTTTAAAGCACATCCCAATAACATGCACAGAGATCAAATACATCCCCTGTGCCTGTTTGAAAAGGTGCAGGGAGATGCAGATTGCATGATAAGGTCCATCCTGGGTCTGCCAGGGAAGAAATGTGCACCCTGCACCCACCTAGGTGCTAGGAGCCTATCATAGTATGCAAGGGGCTAGTCAGCACATCTTTTGCGCTGCTGCACAGCTCCCAAGGAATGCACGGGTCACCTTTGTGTATAAGGTGTCCTGTACGTTTCTATAATTAAAGCAAATGCTAAAAACAGCATCTGTGCCTTTTCCATGGAGTTCATTTTTGAGAACCTGCACCGAAGAGTGCAATTCGTCTGATCTGAACATGGTACCCACAGATACCCCATAATACATCAATGGTTCCTTGGACACATTATTACTAAGACACCCATCCTGAAGCCTGCTCAATATTTAAAACAAAGATGAATCTACAGTAATTATTAAACCACCAGCTCACATTCCTAGAGGTCTACCTCAACATCACTGTGCAGTGTGTTGGGTCACCCCTTCTTAAAATAAATTGCTAGGGAGGTTTGCTTCAAGAAACACTCAAAAAAGGTAAACAACATGCACCACAACATTAAATTAACCACTCTGCGATGCAACGCTTCCAGACCTTTTGATATTGGAAACTGCTGTAATTTCTCCTGGGATGTAAATTACCAATTGATATATTTTCACACTGTGGATAACGGTTTATGGTCATTTCATCTAAAACCATTGCATCTAATGCCATTCCATCGAAATGTTTCCATCTACAAAATGTCCATCTAATGCATTTTCTTTTTCTTTTTTGGGCCCCCCCCCCCAAAAAAAAAACACCAATTTTTTACACTTTAAAATGCACCTGAACAAAAATTAACCCTTTACCCTCCAAAAACATGCATTAGATGGAAATGTTTTAGATGGAGACATTTCGATGGAATGGTAATAGATGGAATGGGTTTAGATGAATTGACTAGATACCGTGGATCATTGCATCAGGTGCGACTTCCGTGATGGTGTGGCACAAATTCACCTTTGTGTATTTTGCATTCATTGCTTTTATGGGATGCACATTTTCTCTGATTGCCACCTCCATTATTTGCTGCACCTGAATATTCTTGTACACTGTTGGTAATCTGCTATCTGAAGCATTGGTAGATTTAATGGCTTCTGCTTCAGAATTGCCTTTGAATACTATTTGTTTAAATTCAATATCCTTGAAATTTGAGGCATCATTTAAACATCGGTCTAGTGGGGGTAAACACACCAACCCTTTGTGTGGTTTCAGGTTAGCTCACTTCACTTGTTTACACTAAATTGGAGTAAAGCATTCACACAACTTTAAAAACCTGCCTACCACCACTCTATTACAATCCTGTTCAACGTGTAAGTCTGACGGTGCAGCCGTCGAGTGGTGCATTTCAATCCAAACAGGCCCCACCCACGAATTGAGTTTCAAACCCGGGCATTGAGGGTGTCCTGTGGAACTCCAACAGCCACTGACAAGTTTGTGAGTAGGTATGCAATTTGTGATCACTCTGCCACAAAAAATGGCGGTAAGGCAACAATGGCACCGGTATTGCTACTGGCACCGTTGCTACCCTACCGCCATACTAGGAGTTCTGCTTGCGGGTGCCCTTGCAGTCACCAGGTCTGACCTGCAACCTTGAGCAGCACATGATGGTAGCACCGGTACCGTTATTAACTGTACCGGTGCTACCACTCTCCCCATTCCCATTTGAGCCCTAAAGGGCAATTACCGGGCCTGGCTGGGGCGGAATAGCCTGGTAATTGCCCATTCGCGGGTGCCGGACCCGGATGCGAGTTTGGAGGCCCCAATTTCATGAAATAATATGGGCATCAGATATCCAGAATTACCAGGGAATTGCTTGTCAGAGAGTTGTTAAAGATTTGTAAAATGTAATTTTGGAACCATTTCAGAAATGTTGCAACACCTCAAAATCACATGTCAACATTTTGTTGCAAAATGTATAAGCTGACTGGTTGGATCTAGCTGTCCTCTACTAATCCCTTTACCATCCTCACAGCATTCTGAGACTAGTCCCCAGTGAGGTCAAATCCCTGAACAACTCTACAGGGAACATAGAACATTGTAATCGTCATGCTTCACAGACACGCAAAAGAAACAAGCACTGGCAAAGCCAACAGTTTTGGTAAGGTACATCGCGATTCTCCTAAAACATTCATTAATTTGTCATTTGGTTGGGAAAGGCTTTGAACCTGGAACGTTTTCACTTCTGTGAATACGCAAAGTACCATACATGAAAGGACAAGGCAATAATTATTAAAAGTATTACTCAAATGCATACTTGTTTTCGTAACTGAGATCCGAAAGTCAAACTTAGGCGCTGACCAAGTGATACTTGATATTTAATAAATATTAATTTCCACACTTGGTAAGTGTTTGCAATAAATATTGGTTTATTGTTTGTCATGTGCTTCAAACAATGATTGTCCTAAATCCCGCAGATTAGAAAGAGCTGTAACCATGTCTTTACACCATGGTTCCTTTTCAGTCATTTACTTTTGGTTTTTAAGTGGAGTGGTGGCACGGAATGGACTAGCCGTGTCTGTACTGCTTGCCCTACTCACTGAGATGCTTAACGCCAGCACGAGTTTCCATGCTGGTGTTAAACCTAGAGAAAATTAATAAAAGGAAGGGGAGGGGCCTTATGTGGAGACCCACGAGGAAAACTGCACTAATGGACCGTGAAGAAGGTGAGGCGATGAGGCTATGCCCTCATGAGATGTGCCTCATTTTATGCACTGAAAACAGAAAAGTTATTAAAAATGCGCTCAGCCAAGTCTTTAGGGCATCCCGCGGCAGACTCGCTCACCCACAGATGAGGGCACCTTTATTTTACTTATTTTTCTTATAGGCCTATAAAGCAGACGTAACCCGTCCTGTGACGGACTGCTCAGAGAGTAGGCTAAAATTCGATAGTGAGCAAGTACATAGGAACACAAGCGCTGGCAAAGCGACCTGTGCAGTCGGCAGACATATCGTTGAAGGTGTTTAGCGTTGATGACCGGTTTTTGCCAGACTGACCTCTTGATGCTCCTCGAGAGTGCCTGCCTACCGACTTTCAGCAAAATGTAATTATTTCACAAATCTGATGCAGCCCTGAAAAGCTTTCCCATGAAGCAATTTAATTCATGTTCTGCGATGTTTTTACCCATGCATCCAAGCCCTACCATAAAACTGTGCAGTACTGGCATGGAAAACATCATGATGGCCAGAACTCCCCAGAGAGTGCACAGGGAAAACATGAAGAATAGGCTGCCACCCATTTTTGCCTATGTTGTGAGCACAGGAGGGCACTGCCTAAAACCACCATTGGGCTACACATACAGTAGCCTGAAACCATTGGGAATGGCAATGCTGATTGCCAAAAAGCAACTCAGAACTGTGGGGAATTCATTTTCTTAATCCCAAAAATGGTTGCAATACTGGTACTCAACACTATCAGAAAGCCGGCGTTTTAAAACCACCAGACTTTTGTGTAAAACTGAACAAATGAAACAAAACCAGACCAAGGAAAGACTTGCTAAGAGGTGGATACAATGTAAAACTATATTCTGAAATGACTTGAAGGAAGTAATTATTTAATGTATATGTACAAATTGTCAGTTTGATTTGAATGTAGAAAACTGGGAACAAAAAGTGACATTTAGCTGAAACCTGGCTTAATGAAACTGGATTCTGCCTGACAACTACCCCAGACAGGAGTTGAAACTGGATCAACAGCTGTGTTCTCAGGCCTAGCTGCATCCTGCTTCCCCACCAAAAGGAGTTGACACCTCTCTGATTGAATTAAGGGAGGGGACCTGCAGCCTGCAGGAGGTTGAACAAAGCACTGTCCTGGGCTCAGGCAAATGTTATATTGGGGGGCCGTGAAGTGGCTTCCTCTTGGGGGAAACTGGGAGGGGCAGTGCCTCTGCTAGCAGCTGAGCTTGGGGGAAGTGGATAAACCAGTTATTCCACCCTGTGATGTGGGAAGCCACACCCCTTTTTGACCAGGGCATAATTTTAAAAAGATAGATAACTCATAGTGCGGACTGGTCAAAATTATATAAATAATACCATTATTCTTGTGATTTTTCGGTGCACATTTTAAGAGGTGTTAGGACCCTGTGGTATGTTCCTGGGGATAGTAGCGGAAAAAAGGTTGTTACTCCAAATGTCTGCATGTTAAAAATCTGACACTTTATCATCTGAAACCCATATCCCTGGTGCACATTTGTGTAAAATCTGGAAAGGTTTAGAGGCCGTATCTGGATGAAAAGGGGAGAATTCTGTCATCAGTGGACACAACATCGTACAAAGACAGGGATCGGATGGTTTGGTGCTACAGAACATATGTTAACTGGACCCATAATATTAGAAAAATGGTACATAGATAAATATGTATTTGGGTCAGAAATAGATTTGTGTGCAAATTGACCAGGGGAGGATCCTCTGACCCATAAACAGACCTCATCATGATGACAATCCATTTCCTTCCCCCAATCATGGGAGAGGGGAGAATTGGGCCAATGACAAGTAGAGAGGGGCAGGCTTAGCAACCCCAGGCACACACCTATTTTCAAAACACATAAAAAGAGACTGCTGGGACAGGTAGAGACATTCAATTCCATTTGCTGCGGAGCATGCTGACCGACGACTTCACATCCAGAGATCCAGACTTCAAATCCATCAATCTCCAGAACCTGTAGCAGAAATTAACTCCAGAATTTGTAGCAGAGAGGCCTGAATTCACCAGCTGAATCCTCTTCAGCAGGCCTCAAACCAACCAAACTATTCAACAGCCGGGCGAGCTGTTCGAATTTTTGCCAAGAATTTTTGCAAGAACCTGTAGCAGTATCCAGAAAGCAGTGCTGTATCCGGAACCCGAGAGAACCACAAACCAGACCGTTGTGAGCAGATCCGGTGCTTGACAGACCCAGAGAGCAGGGCTGACCCAGATAGCCGGGACTTCAGAACCACCCGCCGGAAGTCCCGTCCAACCTGACCAGACCGTGACGAGGCATATTTCAAATTGATATTGTGAGTACCTAGCAGAACTGTGCAGAACCAATCTCTTAGTTAAAATAATCTAATCCAAACTATTTTAACCTAAGTAGAACAGCCTCCTAGAAATCGTGTCATATGTCATTTTTAAAGCTGCACAACTGTCACCTGTCAATTCTGCAGCTGCAAGCTGTCACCTGTCATTTTGTGTTTACTTTAAATCCGAAAAACTACCTTTATTAAATAGTCCGTATCTCTGGAACCGTTTGGGCGAGGAACTTTCATTTTAAAGCTGTGATTCTAGGCTTTCCAACGAACCTAGAACCGACTTCCTACTCCTTATACTTTTTCCGCAATCACAATTTACGCACTTGCGAATTTTACGGCGATTTGCGATTTTGGCTCAATTTCTCCACTTGTCAAAATAGCAGCTCCATTCTTTCTTTTGTTAAAATACGTTTGCAACTTGGTACTAACTCATAGAGCATTGCTAAAGTGAGCCTGAACTAATACCAACACGCATCTCACTCTCACCCTGAATCTCTACAGGGAATTAAAATCAGTTGGCACATTTTCCCATCCATTGCCATCACATTTAAAAATCATTTTGGGCCTGTGTTTCAAACTCCTACCTGTTTCCTCTGAGCTTGCTGGGGGGGAACTGAATTTCGTATTGTATTTGATTGCATTCCTAAGAACTGTGTGCTCCTCTTTCCATCTCCTTCCATTTCTTACATTGCATAGGGGAGGGGGGTGAATTGCCAGAGAAAAAGTGATTATCTTATCTTTTGCTAAAATCATATCAAGTATTTCTGTACTGCATTTCATTCCTCATTGCATTTCCTTGAAAGCATAAAGCATTTTCAGCTACCTCATCCTCTATACTACTCCTAAGTAATCAAGTGTACCACTGTAACATTACCCATTGTGGATCCACATCATATGTCTCAGTGTACTATCAGATATTAATATATTATAAAAGTGTGATAGATATATATTGTTGAATTGTCCAAATAAACCTTTTAATTTGCAAAACAAACCTACTTCTTGGCTCAGTGGTATCAGGGGGATTCTAAGAGGAGGGTGTTATACAAGGGTTGTCATCCAGAGTACTGAACTGAAACATAAAAATACATCAATAAGGGTTTTCCTCAGCATCCCAGACTAGGCATTGACTTAGCTGTAGTGTTGATTGAATATCGCTTACAGAAGTGGGGGCTCGGAGCCAGGATATTCTGGGTTAGATTTACCACTTGTGCAGATTAATACAGTGTGCCAACTGACCAGATACACATATCCGGTTAGATCACCACGCTGTTTTACACTGTGAAAGCATCCCTCAAAGGAACGCTCTAAGGAAACGGTCTGTTTTGCAAAATAAAATACAAACTTCTGTAAATCAGGAAGGAACTCAAATTCCAGAATGACGACCTTGGTAGATATAAAAATAGCCAGAGAGCACTTCTTACATAAGCTATTTGTGAGAGGTGAGTGGACTCATCAGGACCAAATGGTCTGGTTGCAGGCAATCGCGCAACAGGTCACTGAAACAGGGTCAGATACATGGAGAGATCAGGGTCCATTACATGTGGCCCTGAGTGAATTATACATGGCTCCTAAAGTTAAAGATGAACACGACAATATGGTTAGGATAGCGGCATATTTGTATCTATATATGGGAGCCATGCAGGACAAATGTGCTGAAGGCCAAGATCTGGCAAATAGGCAACAGATGGTGTTAGAAAAGGCCCAATCTGACCTGGTCTCTTCTGAGCAGAGGCTGCAGAAGAGCCAGGAGTCAGAAAATGATAGTAGGCAGCATATCATTAAAATATGAGGACATGGATAGACTGCAACAGGAAAAGACGGACCAGGATACCAGAATTCTGGCTTTGCAGAAGGAGCACCAAGACAGTTTGGACTCCTTACTGCAGAGCCAGAAAAAGCTGGAGCAACAGATCAATTTCAACAGGGCATGCACAGAGCAGGTAGCCACCCTGCAAATCCAACTAGACAGAGAGAAAGAGGAAAGCAATAAATTGATTTTGAAAGACCTGGATACCCAGGCAGAGTTTGATGAAGAACGCCAGAAAGCTGGTGCCTTTCAAAGGCAGAGGGACGACCTGGTGTCACAAATGCAGGCTCTTAGTCAGGAAATGGATACCTTAGGCCAGGAAGTCTGCCACTTAAAAAGGAAAATGGAAGAAAATCACTTGGCCCTCCAGGGGCTGGGTGACCTCCAAAAAGAGCATCAGGGCTTGCTAGATCACACCAGGAGAGTGGAGGAGGCTCTGGCAAGAAAGGAGCAGGCCAGTAGGGATGGGACTGAGGGGGTAACCCTCCTGCAGCAAAGACTGGCCCAGTACTCCAGGACCAAAAAGGAGGCACAGAGAGAGAATGACGCTCTCTGCCAGCACAATGATAGGCTCCAGCAACAGGTAGCCATGCAGGAGAGCCTGATAGAGTCTAGTAAGGCCTTAACTGAGGAACTGAAAGCGCAGGCTCTTGCATTGCAACAGGAAGCACGGGCGGATAGAGATGAGGTTCGCTGGGAAAGAGAAACTCCTGAGCATAACCTCAGGAGCCCTAGTACCAGAGGCCTTCATCTCTCCCAGTCCCTGGACTCTGCCACCCCAATGTCCCCTCGCGCACATGAGCCCAGGGCCACAGGGATGGCAGATTACTATCCAGCTAGAAGTATGGGGCTCATAGGCCAGTACCTCCCAGGAATGGATGGGCGAGCACCCAGGTATCGGCACCCAAGCACAGTGCAATTTAGTGGGGAACCCCAGGAGAGTAGGCCCACTAAGGGCATCCTGAAAACCTCTGCCCAGTTAGGTCAGTGGGGGGGATACCCAGCAAATCCTGGTAGCAAGGAGGGATCTGAAGACTCCTCTGAGCGTCACAGGACACAGGAGACCAGGTCCCCACATTCTGCCAGCCATTCCCAGGCTCGCAGAATCCGGGAAAACCTGGAAGATCAGACGGGCTCCTCTGGGAGCAGCGCTTCTGAGTCGGAGGATGAATGGACCAGGGTTACCCGAACCAAAAAGGCCAATAAGGCAAAAAGGGCCTTGCTTAAGGACCCATTGAAACAAATAAAGGCAATAAGGAGTGTCATCACGCCTTATCATAAGAACGCCAAGTATTCTGTTCGGGAACACTTGGAGCTCTATGAGCAAATGATGGAGACTTTCCATTTGAAGGACAGCCAAAGCTGTATTCAATATGGAAAGTGGACCTTCTCACCACAATACTCCAGTTTCTTTGCGGGGCTGGAGGATCAAAACCATTCAAGGTGGTCCACATACAGGGAGGCCATCTTGAAACATTTTTCTGTGCACAGAAATCCTCAAGAGGCTCGCAAGGCAGCCTACAATTTATAATGTGGGGAGGATCAGGCCCCACAAGAGTTTGTGCAAGAATTAAAGCGTGCTTTTGCGCAGACCACCAGAAGGGTGCGCACGGATAGCAGAGAATTTATCAATACGTTTTTCCATGCCTTACCCAAATACATAATGACCCAGCTCGTGAGAGATTTTTTTGAGAAAAGATCTTTAGACTGGGTCATTGAACAGGCTACCCGGATCTATGAGGTGCAGAAGCCCAGCGAAAATAAAAATAATGCGCAGAAAAACCCCAAAACAAACAGCACCCCTGCTGCTGCCAAGGTGGCAGAGGTAAAGGTTGCCCCCGTTTTAGATTTGGAGATGGGGGGGCCTAAAAACCTGCCTGCACCAAATAATTCACAGCCCAGAAGGCCCTCGGGCCAGTCACAGACAGGGAGTCGAGGAGGTAGTCCCACAAATGGGGTCCCCCGCTCCCCTGATTATGTCAGTCCCCGCTACAAGGGATACGGACCAATCCTGGGTTATGTGTGGACTCCTCCAGCCCAAGGGGGGATCCAGCCAAGCACCTGACCTGTGGAACTTCCCTCCTAACTTCCCCCAGGAGGGCAGAAATTCTCCAAATCCTGGGCAGAACTTTTTCCCCAGGTATCCGCCCAATTTCCAGGCCCCAAATCATCCATCCTTCTTTCCCCAATTCCCTGAGCCCAGACAACCTAATCCGGGAGAGGGGAGGCCAAGGGTGGAGGGGTACCAAAATCTTCCCAACCAGGGGTACTACCAGAGAAGGGATAGCTACCCCAGAGAAGGGATAGCTACCCTTCCCGGGATCAGCCCAGGGGAGAAAATAGAGCCCCGTATCAGCCTGAGCGGGTTTCACAACTTGAGCGCCAGGTCCAAAATATGGCACGGGATCTGGGTCACATACTGAAGGCTCAACAGAACCCTCAGATGAGCATGCCACCGCAGAATGCCCCAAACTCTGGACCTGGTGCTCCAGAACAATGACGGGGGCAGCACCCCGATAACCCACCGGTTCCCAGGGAGGAGGCCCAAGGGGAAGGGGGGTGTAAAGCCTTGGAGGAAGCTTCCTTTCCAACTTGTAAACAGCCCCTGGAAAACCAGGAACAGGAAACAAAATATCCTGCCCCTGAAAGCCTGCCTCCCAAGGAGCAGAGGGGGATAGGAGAAACAAAGGACCCAAACAGACCCACTTTGTGGTGGAGGTAGGACAGGTCTTCCAATTTGAGGGAGAGGGATCCTCAGAAGATCCTGGGAAAAGGATCTTCTCCTTCAGAGATGGGGGAACTCCTCCCAAGGAAAAATGGGTCCCAAGGGATGCCAATTCAGACTGGAGAGATGTGGAGACTGAGCTACCGCCGCCCATCATCTCATCCCCGAACCGACAATACCAAAATCCCATGGGTCAAACCCATCCTGGTGACTGGCTCCAAAAAGGAGGGGCGGCCCAGAACCAGAACCAGGGGAACCCACAATGGCTCTGATCTCCAGTTGCCAACTTTTTCTTTCAGATTCCCAAGGCTCTCCACAGAATTCTGCCCAAATCTCTTCGCAAGCAATGTCCAAAACAAGAAAGTTAGCCCACCAGTTGTCCAAAAATGTGCATTATCTGTGCCCCCTTGAGGAGAAGGTGGGAAGCTACTATGCCCCGGTACAAGTACAGGGGCAGGGTACAATTTGGCACTGGTGGAAACTGAATCCCAAGCTACCCTTCTCTCCAAAAGGGCCTTAGATGAACTAAATGCAGGAAGGGGGGAGAATTACCGTATTCCTCTCACCTCTATTTCTGGATAACTCCAGAACTTTGACCGGAAGGAAATTCCCGTCGAGGGGACGGCAGATTTGGACATTAAAATTGGGCGACACAAGGTGAAACACCCAGTCATAGTAGAGACTCCAGAGGGCACCCCTTGTTTACTAGGGAATGACCTCCTGAGAAGGTTGTCACCCCTAATAGATTGCGTAAACAAGGTCCTCTGGACCCAGACTAGCCAACCAATAAAATTAAAACAGAGTGTCAACCATGTTAGTTTAAATGGCACCTGCCACATGGTTGAACAAAAATCTGACCAAGTAGAATTTCACTTCCAGAACAACCAAATTCCAGACGTGACAGTAATAGCAGTAGGACAACAGACTGGTGATGGGGGGTCCTCTCTATTTCTGAAAATCAACCTTCCTTCCAGTTTAAGATGGTATTCCACACTGGAAGGAAACACCCTGAAATTCTTTACTAATCCACAATCAGAAACTCCCACTCCTATAGTCCAGAAAGATGTGAAATCATCTCAGAGCCTGGCTGATATTCAGCAAATTGGAGAGCAGTTGTTCATCCCTGTTCAGTTAAATGATTGGAAGGACTCTGTTCTCGCTCGAGTGTGTGTGAACAACGGTAAGAGCTTCATCAGCGAAGCCATGTTCCGCCAACTCCCAAAGGATCCAGCCATTCCCACATTCAAACTGATAGACAAATGGCAAATGGACCTGGAGGCACCTAATTTCAAACATCTCCTGCCAGGCAGGTGTATGCTCAAAATCTCCATTGGCAACAAGAGCATAGTCCATAATTGTTGGGTCGTGCGAGACGTCACTGCCACCTTTTACTTAGGCAGTGACATTCTCAATCGCTTTGCCATTAGTTTGGACCTAATAAACTTCAAAGCTTGGTCCCGATTAGCGGATAATCCCATGGGCTTTGATGATTCAGAAAAAGCATTTAGGTCAGCTCAATTGCTACGTTACGCAGTTGAAATTCAGATTAAAGAGGAAGTCACCATCCCAGAAAGGACCCGACAATTCTCCCTGGAAGTGAAAGTTAAAAGAGGACAAAAATTGAAAAACCCTGATGCTTATATTCATCTAAATGCTTCTCTCCAACAACAAGAGTTAGGGGTAAACCCAACACCATTAGTCAACATAGAACATGACACCATTCCAATAGAGGTGGATAACAGCGACTTAAAGAGTATTACTCTAGCCGCAGGCACCATTATTGGAATGGCGGTTGATGACCGACATTTCTCCATTAACTTAGGAAATGAATTGTTAGGACCGATCCCCAAGGATTGTTTTGACAGTGACAGTGAGGATAATACAACACCAGACAGGATTTTCACCCTGCATGGGGGGAACTTCCTGGTGTACACTTCCTGCCCTTATGGTAAGGAAGATGTGACTTGTGACTTCAGGAGGAATGAGGTGATTTTCCAGGTCCATGAAGGCTGCCTTTCCCACCTGAAGCCTCCAGTACAAATCAGCACTCTGACCAGGGACTTCTCCACCCAGCTGGAGGAGGCCGTTGAGATAGCCAAACCAGAAGTCTTTCCAGGCTTCAGGCAGATGGTGGAAGAGAGAGTCAACCTAGCTGATGCCTGTGTGACTCTGGAACAGAAGCAAAAGTTGAAACAAGTTTTCTCGGATTTCCAAGATCTCTTTGCGGTAGACTCATATGACTGTGGTCTCACCGACATCCACACAACAACAATTCCCACGGACCCTGGAATGACTCCAGTGTTTTGTGAAGCAATATCGTTTGCCTCTCGCATCCATGGAGTCCCTTACTGAAATAATTAAGAACCTTGAGTCCTGGGGAATATTCTGTCCAGTACACAGCACCTTCAATAATCCGGTGCTGGGAATATTGAAGCCAAGCGGCCAGTGGAGACTCTGCGCCGACCTTAGGGAGCTCAACAAACGGGTCCATACTTCCCGATCGCCTCTGCCCTACATTGACCAAGGGCTGGCCCAGATTCAGGGGTCACAGGTATTCACTGCAATAGACCTGACGAATGGATACTGGACCGTGCCTTTCAGTAGGGAGGACCAATACAAACTGGCTTTTACCTTTGGGGGCCAGCAGTACACCTGGACCTGGACTGACTAATTACAGCAGAAAGTTAATTGAGGGCTATGCAGAGATCACTAGACCCCTGATTCATCTCCTGAAGGGGCGGGTCAAGTGGGAATGGGGTCCAGAACAATCCGAGGCAGTAAGACAACTCAAAAGAAGCCTCTCACAAGCGCCTTGCCTAGCTTACCCTGTCAGAAATAAGGAGTTCTTCCTGGAGACAGGGTCCTCTAATACGTGCTTGACGGCAGTATTATACCAAAAGCATGACAAGGTCAATAAAGTAATCTCCTATGCGAGCAAAACTATATCCTCTGTGGAGGAAAAATTCAACTCCTGGCAACGGTGTGGGCATTGAAGAATTACCGCCCGTTTATCCAGGGGGAACACATCATAGTGGAGACTCCACACCAGCCTCTGCAATACCTCCAAAGTGACAGAATCCGGGCCGGAAATGTGAGAAATTCCCGAATTACTTCCTGGTTTCTGTCAATGCAAGGCTTTCCCGTAGAGGTCAGATATGGCCAAAACAAGAAGAGTCCCCTTGCGCAAGGTCTGGCTGACTTGCATGATTGTGCCAGAGAAAACTGTCTCGAGGACGAAAGTCGAAAAACCAAGGACAACATGGAGGCATACCTTAATTCCCCCCACAAAGTCTTTGAAGAAGACAAGTGTGAGTGAATGCCCACTGTCTATGTGGGTGGATGCTCTTACCATGTTGACAACAACGGGGAGAAAGAACTGGTGGCGGCATAGGGAATGCATGGGTGAATGAGTCCCCAGAACCCTCCGCTGGATACAAAATTGGTCCCCGAAGTAGTCAGGTGGCAGAATTGATGGCTGTGCATCAGGCCATCCTCACTGCTGTCCAACATCAACTCCACGAACTGGTCATAATCACAGATTCGGATTATGTACGGAACGGGTTCGTGGAGCACCTGGTAAATTGGAAAACCAGAGGCATGTTATGTGCTAATAACAAACCCTTGAAACATGGGAAGTTAATCCAAAACATTGATGATCTGGTCACCTCGAATGGGATGACCATCTACTGGAAAAAGATCAAGGGTCATTCCAAAGTAGAGGCACCAGACAAAACGGGAAATTACTTAGCTGATCAGCTGGCCAAAACCGGGGCCATCCAAGGGGATCTAATAGAGATTGAGTCCCTATTGGGGGAAATCCAGGTCACTGCTATCACTAGGTACCAGACAAATGCTCATAATGATCTTTCAACTGCACAATGGAGTAAGGAGACCCCTGATGCTGATTTAATTACAGCTCAGAAGGGGGATCCAATTATTGGAACTTTCCCCTGATGGATACCGATTACATTGGGAAAGAGGACCTAAGAGTGTTGATGAAATGTCCAAAAATGTTCCGAATCCAAGACGGTTTGCTGGTAAGGAAATCCAAAGCTGGCCACGATCAGTGGGTGGTTCCTACCTCATTCTGAAGCCTGATGTTAAGTCACGCCCATGACGCGGCCACCGCCGGTCATAGGGGGTTTCACACAACACTGGAAATCTTAAGAGAGGTTGCATACTGGCCACACATGGGGCAGGACCTCGACCAATACTTGAAGAGGTGTCTTGTGTGTGCACAATTTCAGCCATCATCCCTCACACACCGTGCACCTCTCCAAAAGAGGGGGATGACACTGCCATGGTCAGATTTGCATATCGACTTTGTAGGCCCTGTAATTCGCTCGTCTAGAGGAAACAAGTACATGTTGACCGTTACATGCTTGTTTACCATGTGGGTGGAATGTCTCCCAGCCCCAAACTGCAAGGCAGAAACAGCAGCTGCCCTGATGATTAACCACATCTTTTCCCGTTTTGGTCTACCTCAAAGGATTGAGTCAGACAGGGGTAGCCACTTCACCAGTGAAGTAATGACAAAGATGTGGGAGATACTGGGGGTCAAAAGGAAGCTACATATTGCTTACAGGCCAGCTTCTTCTGGAGCAGTGGAACGCTACAACCGGACAATTGTGAGCATATTAAAAAAGTTTGTGGCAGATTCTGGGCCAAGTTGGGATATCCGATTACCTCTGGTCCTAATGGCCATCAGATCTACCCCTTCATCTGCAACTAAAATGTCACCATTTGAGTTGATGACGGGGCGCAAGATGGTGCTTCTCCAGCATTTGCTCTACAGGACCCAAGAGCAGACACTGATAAATGTCTCCACAACTCATGAGTATGTGGAGAATTTAAGGAAACACCTTCAACATGCTTTTGCCTATGCTCAGCGGAATCTAGAAAGATCAGCCGAGAGCATGAAGACCCACTATAATTTGAAAACTACCCGAAAGGAATATAAGGTGGGTGATCGGGTCTATCTATACAATTTCCAAAGGAACCAGGCCAAACAGCGAAAATTCTTGCCTACATGGAAGGGACCGTTTGAAATCATAGACAAGATCTCCCCTGTTGCCTATAAGATCTGCATCCCCAAAGGCAGTTTGGCAGAGGGGGAAGATAAGTGGGTACATATAAATCAGCTAAAGTGTTGCCATCCCAGGCACACTCTGCAACAACTGGAGGAGTCCTCTGCAATACCAGAGGGGCCCGCTCCAGAGTAATTCAATTCCAACCCTAAAATATCCCACATATAGGGCCTCATTACACGGAAGGCGGTGATCCAGGGTGCTATTAGCACCCTGGACCATGCCGGTAAATTACCGGCACCGCCTTGGTGGAAAGGGGATTTACCACCCCATTCCAAGGTCGGTGGGGCGGTAAATCCCCCTTCCGCCATTGCCCTTCCCCATTCCCATTTCTGCCCCATAGGGCTCTATGGGAATGGGGAAGGCGCTAATTACGGCACCGCAATTTTGCGGTGCCGTAATTAGCTCCGAGGTCCCTTAGCGGGTTGGTTTTTAACGCCTGCAAAAAGCAGGCGTTAAAGCACCAACCCGCTAAGGGACCTCGTAGTACGGCGGTAAGGGTTAACGGTCACCGTTGCCATTAACGGTGACCGTTAACCCTTACCGCCGTCCGTGTAATGAGGCCCATAGTCTCTAAAATATTATGATTTGGAAAAAAGAAAATGTCGTATAATTGTATCTTGTTTTTTGTTAAAATAAGAACGCAAATGTTTTGACTATAAAATGTATATGCCACCCCACTATATCAATGGTGGGGAAGAAATGTCTACGAATAGGTATTGCCGCTTTCCTTTGTCGTCCTAGGAGAAAGAAAACCTGGAGACTGGCCAAGGAGGACGATCCGGGGACCGGGAGCAGAGACCCGAGGGGCCCGGGGTACCGCCCAATCCTCCCATCAGGACCAGCAAGGAGAACTGATTGATCAACTGGAGGGAGGAAAAGATGCTGAACTGTACCATCCATGGAATTGGAAGAAGAGGAGGCGAACATCCCAGATCTTGCGAGTTCCATCAGTGAAAGGACAGAATGGCCATCGCAAGAGGGGGGGCTTGTGGGATGTTTTTACCCATGCATCCAAGCCCTACCATAAAACTGTGCAGTACTGGCATGGAAAACATCATGATGGCCAGAACTCCCCAGAGAGTGCACAGGGAAAACATGAAGAATAGGCTGCCACCCATTTTTGCCTATGTTGTGAGCACAGGAGGGCACTGCCTAAAACCACCATTGGGCTACACATACAGTAGCCTGAAACCATTGGGAATGGCAATGCTGATTGCCAAAAAGCAACTCAGAACTGTGGGGAATTCATTTTCTTAATCCCAAAAATGGTTGCAATACCGGTACTCACCACTATCAGAAAGCCAGCGTTTTAAAACCACCAGACTTTTGTGTAAAACTGAACAAATGAAACAAAACCAGACCAAGGAAAGACTTGCTAAGAGGTGGATACAATGTAAAACTATATTCTGAAATGAATTGAAGGAAGGAATTATTTAATGTATATGTAAAAATTGTCAGTTTTATTTGAATGTAGAAAACTGGGAACAAAAAGTGACATTTAGCTGAAACCTGGCTTAATGAAACTGGATTCTGCCTGACAACTACCCCCGACAGGAGTTGAAACTGGATCAACAGCTATGTTCCCAGGCCTAGCTGCATCCTGCTTCCCCACCAAAAGGAGTTGACACCTCTCTGATTGAATTAAGGGAGGGGACCTGCAGCCTGCAGGAGGTTGAACAAAGCACTGTCCTGGGCTCAGGCAAATGTTATATTGGGGGGCCGTGAAGTGGCTTCCTCTTGGGGGAAACTGGGAGGGGCAGTGCCTCTGCTAGCAGCTGAGCTTGGAGGAAGTGGATAAACCAGTTATTCCACCCTGCGATGTGGGAAGCCACACCCCTTTTTGACCAGGGCATAATTTTAAAAAGATAGATAACTCATAGTGCGGACTGGTCAAAATTATATAAATAATACCATTATTCTTGTGATTTTTCGGTGCACATTTTAAGAGGTGTTATGACCCTGTGGTATGTTCCTGGGGATAGTAGCGGAAAAAAGGTTGTTACTCCAAATGTCTGCATGTTAAAAATCTGACACTTTATCATATGAAACCCATATCCCTGGTGCACATTTGTGTAAAATCTGGAAAGGTTTTGAGGTCGTATCTGGATGAAAAGGGGCGAATTCTGTCATCAGTGGACACGACATCGTACAAAGACAGGGATCGGATGGTTTGGTGCTACAGAAAATATGTTAACTGGACCTATAATATTAGAAAAATGGTACATAGATAAATATGTATTTGGGTCAGAAATAGATTTGTGTGCAAATTGACCAGGGGAGGATCCTCTGACCCATAAACAGACCTCATCATGATGACAATCCATTTCCTTCCCCCAATCATGGGAGAGGGGAGAATTGGGCCAATGACAAGTAGAGAGGGGCAGGCTTAGCAACCCCAGGCACACACCCATTTTCAAAACACATAAAAAGAGACTGCTGGGACAGGTAGAGACATTCAATTCCATTTGCTGCGGAGCATGCTGACCGACGACTTCACATCCAGAGATCCAGACTTCAAATCCATCAATCTCCAGAACCTGTAGCAGAAATAAACTCCAGAATTTGTAGCAGAGATGCCTGAATCCACCAGCTGAATACTCTTCAGCAGGCCTCAAACCAACCAAACTATTCAACAGCCGGGCAAGCTGTTTGAATTTTTGCCAAGAATTTTTGCAAGAACCTGTAGCAGTATCCAGAAAGCAGTGGTGTATCCGGAACCCAAGAGAACCACAAACCAGACCATTGTGAGCAGATCCGGTGCTTGACAGACCCAGAGAGCAGAGCTGACCCAGATAGCCGGGACTTCAGAACCACCCGCCGGAAGTCCCGTCTAACCTGACCAGACCGTGACGAGGCATATTTCAAATTGATATTGTGAGTACCTAGCAGAACTGTGCAGAACCAATCTCTTAGTTAAAATAATCTAATCCAAACTATTTTAACCTAAGTAGAACAGCCTCCTAGAAATCGTGTCATCTGTCATTTTTAAAGCTGCACAACTGTCACCTGTCAATTCTGCAGCTGCAAGCTGTCACCTGTCATTTTGAGTTTACTTTAAATCCGAAAAACTACCTTTATTAAATCATCCGTATCTCTGGAACCGTTTGGGCGAGGAAGTTTCATTTTAAAGCTGTGATTCTAGGCTTTCCAACAAACCTAGAACCGACTTCCTACTCCTTATACTTTTTCCGCAATCACGATTTACGCACTCGCGAAATTTACCGCGATTTGCGATTTTGGCTCAATTTCTCCACTTGTCAAAATAGCAGCTCCATTCTTTCTTTTATTAAAATCCGTTTGCAACTTGGTAATAACTCATAGAGCATTGCTAAAGTGAGCCTGAACTAATACCAACACGCATCTCCCACTCACCCTGAATCTCTAGAGGGAATTAAAATCAGGTGGCACATTTTCCCATCCATTGCCATCACATTTAAAAAGCATTTTGGGCCTGTGTTTCAAACTCCTACCTGTTTCCTCTAAACTTGCTGGGGGGGAACTGAATTTCGTATTGTATTTGATTGCATTCCTGGGAAATGTGTGCTCCTCTTTCCATCTCCTTCCATTTCTTACATTGCATAGGGGAGGGGGGTGAATTGCCAGAGAAACAATGATTATCTTATCTTTTGCTAAAATCATATCAAGTATTTCTGTACTGCATTTTATTGCTCATTGCATTTCCTTAAAACCATAAAGCATTTTCAGCTACCTCATCCTCTATACTACTCCTAAGTAATCAAGTGTACCACTGTAACATTACCCATTGTGGATCCACATCATATGTCTCAGTGTACTATCAGATATTAATATATTATAAAAGTGTGATAGATATATATTGTTGAATTGTCCAAATAAACCTTTTAATTTGCAAAACAAACCTACTTCTTGGCTCAGTGGGGTCAGGGGGATTCTAAGAGGGGGGTGTTATACAAGGGTTGCCATCCAGAGTACTGAACTGGACATAAAAATACATCAATAAGGGTTTTCCTCAGCATCCCAGACTAGGCATTGACTTAGCTGTAGTGTTGATTGAATATTGCTTACAGAAGTGGGGGCTCGGAGCCAGGATATTCTGGGTTAGATTTACCACTTGTGCAGATTAATACAGTGTGCCAACTGACCAGATACACATATCCGGTTAGATCACCACGCTGTTTTACACTGTGAAAGCATCCCTCAAAGGAACGCTCTAAGGAAACTGTCTGTTTTGCAAAATAAAATACAAACTTCTGTAAATCAGGAAGGAACTCAAATTCCAGAATGACGACCTTGGTAGATATGAAAATAGCCAGAGAGCACTTCTTACATAAGCTATTTGTGAGAGGTGAGTGGACTCATCAGGACCAAACGGTCTGGTTGCAGGCAATCGCGCAACAGGTCACTGAAACAGGGTCAGATATATGAAGAGATCAGGGTCCATTACAAGTAGCCCTGAGTGAATTATACATGGCTCCTAAAGTTAAAGATGAACACGACAAGATGGTTAGGATATCGGCATATTTGTATCTATATATGGGAGCCATGCAGGACAAATGTGCTGAAGGCCAAGATCGGCAAATAGGCAACAGATGGCGTTAGAAAAGGCCCAATCTGACCTGGTCTCTTCTGAGCAGAGGCTGCAGAGGAGCCAGGAGTCAGAAAATGATAGTAGGCAGCATATCATTAAAATAAAAGAGGACATGGATAGACTGCAACAGGAAAAGACGGACCAGGATACCAGAATTCTGGCTTTGCAGAAGGAGCACCAAGACAGTTTGGACTCCTTACTGCAGAGCCAGAAAAAGCTGGAGCAACAGATCAATTTCAACAGGGCATGCACAGAGCAGGTAGCCACCCTGCAAATCCAACTAGACAGAGAGAAAGAGGAAAGCAATAAATTGATTTTGAAAGACCTGGATACCCAGGCAGAGTTTGATGAAGAAAGCCAGAAAGCTGGTGCCTTTCAAAGGCAGAGGGACGACCTGGCGTCACAAATGCAGGCTCTTAGTCAGGAAAGGGATACCTTAGGCCAGGAAGTCTGCCACTTTAAAAGGAAAATGGAAGAAAATCACTTGGCCCACCAGGGGCTGGGTGACCTCCAAAAAGAGCATCAGGGCTTGCTGGATCACACCAGGAGAGTGAGGTGGCTCTGGCAAGAAAGGAGCAGGCCAGTAGGGATGGGACTGAGGAGGTAACCATCCTGCAGCAGAGACTGGCCCAGTACTCCAGGCCAATCAGGAGACACAGAGAGAGAATGACGCTCTCTGCCAGCACAATGATAGGCTCCAGCAACAGGTAGCCATGCAGGAGAGACTGATAGAGTCTAGTAAGGCCTTAACTGAGGAACTGAAAGCGCAGGCTCTTGCATTGCAACAGGAAGCAGGGGCGGATAGAGATGAGGTTCGCTGGGAAAGAGAAACTCCTGAGCATAACTTCAGGAGCCCTAGTACCAGAGGCCTTCATCTCTCCCAGTCCCTGGACTCTGCCACCCCCATGTCCCCTCGCGCACATGAGCCCAGGGCCACGGGGATGGCAGATTACTATCCAGCTAGAAGTATGGGGCTCAGAGGCCAGTACCTCCCAGGAATGGATGGGCGGGCATCCGGGTATGGGCACCCAAGCACAGTGCAATTTAGTGGGCAACCCCAGGAGAGTAGGCCCACTAAGGGCATCCTGAAAACCTCTGCCCAGTTAGGTCAGTGGGGGGGATACCCAGCAAATCCTGGTAGCAAGGAGGGATCTGAAGACTCCTCTGAGCATCACAAGACACAGGAGACCAGGTCCCCACATTCTGCCAGCCATTCCCAGGCTCGCAGAATCCGGGAAAACCTGGAAGATCAGACGGGCACCTCTGGGAGCAGCGCTTCTGAGTCGGAGGATGAATGGACCAGGGTTACCCGAACCAAAAAGGCCAATAAGGCAAAAAGGGCCTTGCTTAAGGACCCATTGAAACAAATAAAGGCAATAAGGAGTGTCATCACGCCTTATCATAAGAACGCCAAGTATTCTGTTTGGGAACACTTGGAGCTCTATGAGCAAATTGATATTGTGAGTACCTAGCAGAACTGTGCAGAACCAATCTCTTAGTTAAAATAATCTAATCCAAACTATTTTAACCTAAGTAGAACAGCCTCCTAGAAATCGTGTCATCTGTCATTTTTAAAGCTGCACAACTGTCACCTGTCAATTCTGCAGCTGCAAGCTGTCACCTGTCATTTTGAGTTTACTTTAAATCCGAAAAACTACCCTTATTAAATCGTCCGTATCTCTGGAACCGTTTGGGCGAGGAACTTTCATTTTAAAGCTGTGATTCTAGGCTTTCCAACGAACTTAGAACCGACTTCCTACTCCTTATACTTTTTCCGCAATCACGATTTACGCACTCGCGAAATTTACTGCGATTTGCGATTTTGGCTCAATTTCTCCACTTGTCAAAATAGCAGCTCCATTCTTTCTTTTGTTAAAATCCGTTTGCAACTTGGTAATAACTCATAGAGCATTGCTAAAGTGAGCCTGAACTAATACCAACACGCATCTCCCACTCACCCTGAATCTCTAGAGGGAATTAAAATCAGTTGGCACATTTTCCCATCCATTGCCATTACATTTAAAAAGCATTTTGGGCCTGTGTTTCAAACTCCTACCTGTTTCCTCTAAGCTTGCTGGGGGGGGAACTGAATTTCGTATTGTATTTGATTGCATTCCTGAGAACTGTGTGCTCCTCTTTCCATCTCCTTCCATTTCTTACATTGCATAGGGGAGGGGGGTGAATTGCCAGAGAAAAAGTGATTATCTTATCTTTTGCTAAAATCTTATCAAGTATTTCTGTACTGCATTTTATTCCTCATTGCATTTCCTTGAAACCATAAAGCATTTTCAGCTACCTCATCCTCTATACTACTCCTAAGTAATCAAGTGTACCACTGTAACATTACCCATTGTGGATCCACATCATATGTCTCAGTGTACTATCAGATATTAATATATTATAAAAGTGTGATAGATATATATTGTTGAATTGTCCAAATAAACCTTTTAATTTGCAAAACAAACCTACTTCTTGGCTCAGTGGGGTCAGGGGGATTCTAAGAGGGGGGTGTTATACAAGGTTTGTCATCCAGAGTACTGAACTGGACATAAAAATACATCAATAAGGGTTTTCCTCAGCATCCCAGACTAGGCATTGACTTAGCTGTAGTGTTGATTGAATATTGCTTACAATGTCTATCCTCAACAAAGTTTACCTAAGATCGCGGGTAGTATAGCCAATGGCAACGCGCTTGTCTCAGAAGCAAGACGACGCAGAGCAACACAGGTTGGAATCCCAGGTCCTAAGCAGGTTATAAAATATTAATTATAATTTATTGGGAAGGCTCATGTGAAAGAAAATGAGCCTCATTACGAGCTTGCCAGTCCAGATACAACGGTACCAGTAAGCTTACTGGTACCGTAGTATCCGGACCGGCAAACTCTGAGTTGTGTGCCCACGGGTGCCTTTCATTCTGCCAAGTCTGACCTGGCAGAATGAAAGGCAACCGCGAGCACAGCTTGCCTGTAGCACCGGCACGGTAATGGACTGTGCCGGTGCTACAGGCATCCCTATTCCCATTGAGCTCAAATGGGAATGGGGATCACCCGATTCCGGCACCTGCGAAAGGGCAATTACCGGGTCTGGCGGGGCCGGAATACCCCAGTAATTGCTCATTCGTGGTGCCTGTATTACAGGCACGGCTACCTCCAAAAACATGTAATGAGGCCTGTCTTTTTCGCTTTTTTTTAATGGCGAGACAAGCTGAGACAAGCTACCGCAACTCTCCCCTTCCCAGGCCGGGCTTGTGTGCTCAGTGCAAATGGGCAGCACCCGCTGGATGCCCATGTGAGCAGCTGTCACAACGCAGCGTAGACACTGCCTCTTCCAACATGTGCTCAACCGCTGCAGTAGTGGCAGTGCACAGAGATGGCTCACATCGCAGCTGCTGAGAAGAAGGGGTATGCGGCAGTGCTGTTGTAGAGCAGGGTAGCTTGTTTACAGCAGAGGAATCAGCTCCTGACTTCGCTCTTAAATAAAGTAGGGGGAGGCGGCAGGCAGTGCGATTTACATAAGCACACACAGCGGGCTGTGTTTTACTTACTGTTTTTGCTGCAGAAGACCAGTGGTGGTAGTTGATCGCTAGTCTTCCCCGGATCTGTCTGTTGACTCTGGGGCGGAAATGAGGCAAGCACGGCTGGGTCTGGGTACTGCACGGAGGGGAGGGTACGAGCTCCGGGCAAGAGTGATCAAAGGCTGAAATAAAATGGCTGCCCTCTGTACAGAAACACAAACTACAGGACCAAGGGCATCCTCCTGACATCATTATCTGCACAGCCAATCAGATCGTGTTTACATCAGGAGACACTACAACATCACCCACAAATCAGTGTGTGGACAATTGGACAGCCATTTTATAAAATATGTATCTTTAACAAAACGTCTTTATTTGGAAAACCAAATACATTAACATATGGAACATAACCTAAAATATGCAGTAAATACTTTAAAAAGCATCAATGAAGTCAAACAACTTTAAAATAATATTACGAGATGACGGCTGCAATTTTGGAAGTATAACTGGGTGCCATATCCACCACACTGTAGAAATTGCCAAAGAGTGCAAAAGGAGGTTTGGCTGGAAAGAGATTTGGTGGGAATGGGAGGAATTTCCTATACATGTCACTTTGCAATGGGCGTTAAATGGGTGGGACGCATAGTCAAATGACCATGTATCCATCCTCATAAGCCCACCTGCATTGAAAAGCATTACAACAAACCTGCATCCAAAGCCCCTGTTTCAAGCTCTCATGTTAAAGCTCTTATTTTAATGACAATAGTTTCGGCTTTAAAGGTTGCGTTTTCAGCGCCACCTAATAGCCCAAACTAAAAAGTGAAACAGTGCTTACCCGCAGCTTAAAGATCTTGCCGAGTGCAGTGTCAACAATTATAGTGGGTGCTACAAGGATGTGGACAAACCAAAATGGGAAGGATGGAAGAGCAACCTTTAGAAGGGGGGCCCTTGTGACATAGCCCTTTGGGCCTTTCAAACCACAGTACTGCATGGTATTCTAAGGGCACAAAGAAGTCAATTTCTAAGGTTCATTTGCATAGAGATTTCTACACCAAATTCAAGCAGATGTTGTGGGCATGACCATGCTCATATTGGAACACCCGCCTTTAGAGGCTGGCACTTTCAGAACCTAAACATATAAGTATTAAAAGTGTGCAATGAATATAGCCAGTACACCATAAAGTTAATCCTTAATATAATTACCACAAACAAGTGTTGTGTGAGCAGCAACATGACGCTAAGGCTTTAACCATTCTTCAGAACAACAACAATAAAACATGGGATTGGAGAAAACAGAACACAAGTGTGGCTTACCTCTGTGCTTCAAATCGAGGCAGGGAAATGCTACATTGAGATGATGGTAGCGGAGGTGGGTCGGGAAGGTCAGAAAACCTAAACAAAATAATGGCTCAATCAAAAGGCATGCTCTATTCAGGGGTTATAACAAAAATGAGTCAAACTTAAATGTGAGTAAAACATAGCATAGACTTCCAGAAAGGAGCCTTTGGCCTGTCACAGAAAGAAGTAAGAATACAAGAAAGTCCCTACCTGTTTAAATAGTGCTTGCCGCTACAGGTGTGCCTGTTTTCCAGAATTGTAAATACCATTGGCTACTTTTACCCAACTTAATGGCACCTATTTTATCAATCTTGGAAGATTAAAGGGCACAACCCTTTCATGATATAACACTGTGACTGCAAACTGCACGCATTTCTAAAGCCAGTAGGTAACTCACAGAGCTATTTTACCACCTTCGGTGCCAGGGAGGCCTGCACAGATGATATTCCATAATCCAATCACAAACAACTTACTGATCTTGCAAGGTCAATTTCCTAGTTTAAGGAACTCCCTTCCTCCTGCACTGAGGGCTGAAGAGTCCTACTGGGTCTCTCAAAACCTGGCTGTTTGCATAAAGGAATAAGCCTATGCCTGGTCAGCCTTTGGGTTAGCAGCCCCCCTGAATCCAGACTGTTTGCACGCAACCACCACGTCATTCTACATTGCTGCCGAGATGTAACAGTAAAGTAGCCGGTATATAACTGCCTAACTGCCAATAAGACACATGATGCCTTTGGGTTTTTGCGTGCTTTATAACTGAAAAAGTAATCCATTAATACATACATTCGTTGCTATTCTGCAGTGGGAGAACAGTCCTGCACATGCTGAATTTTTGATGCACACCACTGGCCACCATGTTGGGCCATGGTCTGCAAGAAAGCTTTGCATCAAACCTAACTCGCAGGTTCCTGACCTGCTCCACTGGTGGGTGACCCAACTTCTGAACTGGCATAGGGGCAGGTGGTCACATGTATCTATCTCTCTGCGTTTGACCCCATCACATGCCTATTTTGAGGTATTTGCTTTCTGATTTAGGAGATGTGCAGAGTGTTAGCTTGTTACAAAGGGTTCAAACTATGATGAATCGCAGGAACAACCTAATCGCTAGATCTCAGCGGCTGACTCACCTATGGCGGGATAAAAACATCGTATTTCTGAAAGTCCACTTGGCTAGGGCCAAGACACTTACTGGGTCTGACTTTCAAATGGATCATCCTGTTGGCTAATCTCAAATGTCTTCTAGTGGCCAATCCACGTCTGGTACCGCCTAATAGGAGCACAGCCACGTTTTGTCAACTTCACTGCATTTCACATGGTTAGATTTTATTCACATCTTTTTGTAGGATAAGAAAGCAGAAGACAGGTTGGTAGATACAAGAAAGATCCCAATCCCACATTCCACTTATATAATGAGAGAGAGAGCGAGAGAGAGAAACAGAGAGAGGGGAAGAGGAGGAGAGAGAGAGAGAGAGAGAGAGGGAGGGAGAGAGAGGGAAACAGAGAGAGGGTAAGAGGAGGAGAGAGAGAGAGAGAGAAAGAAAGAGGGGGGAGAGGGAGAGAGGGAGATAGAGGGAGAAAGAGACAGGGAGAGAGGGAATGAGAGAGAGGGAGAGAGGGAAGAGGGGGAGAGAGGGAGAGAGAAAGAAAGAGAGAGAGGGGAAAGAGAGAGAGAGAGAGGGGGAAGAGAAAGAGAGAGAGAGAGCAAGAGAGAGATGGGGAGAGGGGGAGGGCGAGGGCGAGAGAGAGAGAGGAGGGGAGAGGGGGAGAGTATGTTAGAGAGGGGGGAGAGAGAGAGAGAGGGAGACAGAGAGAGAAAGAGAGAGAGAGAAAGAGAGCGAGGGGGGAGATAGATACAGAGAGAGGAGGGAGAGAGAGAGGGAGGGAGAAGGGAGGGAGAGAGAGGGAGAGAGAGAGGGCGAGAGAGAAAGAGAGAGAGGGAGAGAGAGGGAGAAGGAGAGAGGTAGAGCGAGGGAGAGAGAGACAGAGAGGGAAAGAAAGCGAGAGAATGAGAGAGAGAGAGAGAGAGAGAGAGGGAGAGAGAGAGAGAGAGAGAGAAAGAGAGTGAGGTTCCAGAATTAGGCTCTGAAAACTAGCAGAGAATGTAACTAGGCAGTAGGGATCAGCCATCTGAATCTATTAACCAGGGTTGAAGGATGCCTGGGCTAGGGAGGAGGTTTGATACAAGGAGGGAGAGGGAGAGAGAGAGCGAGAGAGAGAGAGAGAGAGAGACAGAGGGAGAGAGAGAGAGAGGGGGAGAGAGGGAGAGAGAGGGAGAGAGAGAGACAGAGAGAGAGAGAGGGAGAGAGAGAGAGGGAGAGAGAGAGAGACAGAGAGGGAGAGAAAGCGAGAGAATGAGAGAGAGAGAGAGAGAGGGAGAGAGAGAGAGAGAGAGAGAGAAAGAGAGTGAGGTTCCAGATTTAGGCTCTGAAAACTAGCAGAGAATGTAACTAGGCAGTAGGGATCAGCCATCTGAATCTATTAACCAGGGTTGAAGGATGCCTGGGCTAGGGAGGAGGTTTGATACAAGGAGGGAGAGAGAGAGCGAGAGAGAGAGAGAGAGAGAGAGAGACAGAGGGAGAGAGAGAGAGGGGGGGAGAGAGCGAGAGAGAGGGAGAGAGAGAGACAGAGAGAGAGAGAGGGAGAGAGAGAGGGAGAGAGAGAGAGAGACAGAGAGAGGGAGAGAGAGAGAGAGACAGGGAGAGAGAGGGCGAGAGAGAGAGAGAGAGGAGAGAGAGACAGAGAGGGAGAGAGGGAGGGAGAAGTGAGGGAGAGAGAGGGAGAGAGAAGGGAGGGAGAGAGAGAGGGTAAGAGAGAGCGAGAGAGAGGGAGAGAGAGGGAGAAGGCGAGAGGGAGAGAGAGGGAGAGAGAGACAGAGAGGGAGAGAGAGAGAGAGAGGGAGAGAGAGGGAGAAGGAGAGAGGTAGAGAGAGGGAGAAAGAGAGAGAGGAGAGAGAGAGAGAGGGAGAAAGAGAGAAAGAGAGAGGGAGAGAGAGAGAGAGAGGGAGAGAGAGAGAGCGAGAGAGAGGAGTGCAGAATAGATTTGGAAGATCTAAGGTGAAGTGCAGATTGATGGTGTTTGAAAGGTACCATGATCATTTGCCTGGCATGGTTTTGGGACATTCTTCTTATCTCTAATCAATGTTTTATATTCTTCTCCTAAGGCGTCAATCTTCATTGATGGCCACATTTCTTCCATGTTCCCCTTGATGTGTGGCACGCGCCAAGGTTGCCCTCTATCGCCCATTCTTTTTACTCTATCTCTCGAACCTTTTCTAGAACTACTTGGATGTAATGCAAATATTCTCTGGGTCATCTGTGGCCATAACAAAATTAAACTGACTTCCCGTGCCGATGATATACTGACCTTCATGAGAAACCCTGAGTCCAATCTTCCAAATCTGTTGGACTCCATTGCATTGTTCTCTTCAGCTTCAGGTTATAAATGAAATAAGGATAAATCAGACATGTTACCTCTTAATCGATGTTGTTTTAAGCATGATTTTGTAGCCTTTTTGTTGAAGTAGTGCCAGAGGTCATTCAGATATTTAAGCATCACTGTCACTGCGTCGAATAAGGAAATAGTCAAATTAAATATGGAAAAAACTGATGAGTAGACTTTGTGATGTTTTTGTTTCTTGGTCACTGCTATACTTTGCAAGGTGCGATAGATTAGAGTTCATTAAAATGATGCTTCCTTTTATAGTTTTATACCATTTATGTATGCGTCCTTCTCCCCTTCCCACACATTTCTTTAAATCAATAAACATGATCCTATTGAATTTTCTATGGGCTGGTAAGAGGAGAATATTAGCTGTTAGTAGGTCCAAAAATCCTTGTGATACTGGTTGTATAAGATTCCTGGATTTCAGATGCTAGAAGAAATCTGTTATCCTTAAACAAGTCCAAAACTGGTTTCTCCCCAAGGAGTATGTTGACCATCATGGCTCACAGGAGAAATAGAACAGATGTCCCCTTTCCCTGTTGATCTATATTTTCAATCGGTCTGAACCTATTATCCCCAAAACAATTTGTATCTCATCACTTCTGTGCTTAGAGAATTCCATCCCCCTTGTATTAGTAGCCGCTGAGGTCTTTCTTGCAGTATTCCTGGTGAAACAAAAGCATCAACATGAATGAGAAGATCGTGTTATGGAAACCTTGGCTGGATTTGTTTCTCAACTTTTCTCTGGCACTGATGTTTTGACCTTCGAGGACTTTAAAAATAAGTTCTCTTTCACAAACTCTGCACTTAATATTCTAAGTTATGTAAAGCGTGTGCTTATAACCTTATTTCCTTTACAGATAATAAACAAACTCCTAAACCTACCAGATGGTGCTGTATGGAGTCCATCCATCTAAGTAAAGCTTCGACTTCTATTATGTGATAATTAACAAACGACCCCCGGAATTGATGTGGTCTTCTAAGCTGAAGTGGGAGGCTGGTTGTGAACATGTTTAGTCCTCTCGGGTAATGTTAAAACTATTTCCACTTCTGCCAATTTAAGCCAGGCTCTACTTGTCTTTGCTCACAGATCCTCAATACCAATATCGCAAAAGGATCAGCATTGCTGCTCATGTCATTCCAAGGTGTGAACTTTTAAACGCATATTTCTTTAATGCTATTATGCTAATACGTTTTGGTTTCATGTGTGGGGCTTTATAAAAAGCATATTTAAAGTCACTGGGCCTTATCACGAGGTTTTCGGTAGCCGTGCCTGGAATACAGGCACGGCTGCCGCAGCTATTCATTTTTTTCCAGCACCCAGAAAAGGGCAATTACCGGGTCTCTACGACGTTGCTGGACCCGGTAATTGCCCTTTTCTGTGCGTCAGACACAATTATTCCCCATTCCCATTATGTGGAGGGTGGTAGCACCAGTACCCGTAATAACGGTACCAGTGCTGCCGTCATGTTCTGCTCACGGGTGCCGGTACGGCCACCAGGTCAGACCTGGTGGCTACAAGGGCACCCGCGAGCAGAACTCGTAGTATGGCGGTACAGTAGCAATGGTGCTGGTAGCGCTACCAGCACTGTTGTTGCCTTACTGCCATACTCATAATGAGGCCCATTTTACCTCTGCATTTCTGTAACATAGAGCCTCATTCCAAGTTTGGAGGCAGCCATGCCCTTAAAAAGGACATGGCTGCCTCCAAACTCTGGTCCGGGTTCCCTGAATGGGAAATACCGAGCAATTCCGACCTTGGAGGGCCCGGTATTTCCCCATTCAGGGAACCCGGACCATCCCCATTTGAGCCCCCGTAGGACTCAATGGGAATGGAGAGCATGCTAACAACAGGCCCGCTAATGATGGGCTCGTTGTTAGCATGCTGGCCCCCTCGCGGGACCCGCTAATGACGTGTGGTAAAACCAGACGTCCAGAGCAGGTCCCGCGAGGGGACCTCGTAAAGGGGCAGTAAGGGATTAACGGCCCTGGCACCTTTACCGGCGCCGTTTACCCCTTAGCGCCCCTCTCGTAATGAGGCCCATAGTTTTAGAAAGCCTCTCCTTTAATTCAATGAATATTAATCACTCCTATATTATTTATGATCTTTTCATTTTGGTGTGCATTAGCATCAAAACTGTGAATTGGAAAACATTGCAAAAGATCAGTATCAAGGGCTGTTGAATAATATCTGTAATATTCACAGATTAGAAAAATGCTTAGCCGATTCCCCCAGGTTATTGAGGAAGTATGAGATGATTTTGCATATATTTATTAATTACATATCTTATTACAAACTCTGCAAGCTCAGCTACATCAATTCACCAATAATATTTTCAATTAAGCAATGGCAAACTAACGCAGTAACTCTTCTTCTTTCTATCATGAAGCTTTGGGCGACCTCTGTGCCTGGGCCTGGCTGGTCAGCTGGGGCTGAGTCTTGATACAGCAATATATATTATCAACTTGCTGCAAACAATGCTTATCAATTAGTACATGCCCTCTCACACATAGGGCCTCATTACGAGTATGGTGGTAAGTCCTCATTGGAAAAACCCATCCCCATTCCCCCTAGGGCTCAATGGGAATGGGGAAGGAGCTAATAGCGGGCCCGTTATTAGCTCCCTGGTCCCCTCGCGGGATTCGGTAAGGACGCCTGGTTTTAGCAGCCTTACTGGGTCCCGCAAGGGAACATCGTAATAGGGCATCCCGTAATGAAGGGTGCCGGTCCCATACCGGCACCCTTCATTACGGGAGCGCCATGGCCGTAATGAGGCCCTCATAAATCGTGTATTTTGTTTCAGATGGGTGTACTTTTTGGCACAGACATTAAAGGATGGTCACTGATTGCACCATTCTGCTAGAGATCATTTATAGCCCAGGGTAACATTATTGATGATGTCATGATGGATGGTACTGAGATGGTCCAAAGCATTTTCTTTACCCCTATACCAGGCTATGTAGGCAGGAGGCTTCATGCCGGAGGTGCTGATTTAGAAGTATGTAATCAGCCAGCAGAGAGTAATAGGTGATGGAATAATGCCACGAGAGCGATGCTGGCCAATCAGCTGGCTTCGAATTCGGAAGCATCCGCCAGTACTTACCCACGTGTCCCTGGCCACCAGGGCCTCTCCCCTGAGTTCTGCAATTTGTCTTTGGTCGTAGCCCCAAATGTTGCAATCCTTGCAGCACCCATTTCCCCCCTGGTGCCTGCTCCACCAGTGTTCTACTTTCCGTCCCCCAACTTACATGTCAGCAGCTCCTTCACAGCCTCAAAGCTGCAGCATCCCTCGGCCACCATGGAAACATGTTCTTTGAACAGGGCACATTCTTTAAGGGACTGACACAAATGAATGCCTGTAAATGAAAAATCTAATACACAGTTGCAAAAGCCAACAGTATTGGCACAGCCAATGCGTGTTTAGCTTTCGAAATGTCATTCTAGAACTTTTGAAATGTCACTGACTGAACCGTGCCCCTAATACAGGAGTACCAGCACTTGACACCTGATGTCTGCACTTACCCTTGCACTTGCCACCAGCTGGCTGCACTTTTATTTATTACTGTTATTTATTCTATTTATTTTACTGTTGTTTCCATGTACTGCTCCCCCCTTTCCCCCCCACACTTTCCCCTTCCCCCTCCCCTGCTCTTGTGCAATCTCAATGTCACCTGACCCAGTAAGATCGTGGTCTCTGTCTTCCCTCTGTTCCCCCTCCCTTGCCTGGTCGTGCCTTGATACACGTGTGTGTAGGCGCGTTATAAATGCCATATTCTATCATATCATACTGTTGTTTATGGTTCACCGCAGGTTCCAGCGCTACACCCATATAAGTGCTGCGAGGCACTCATTATCTAGGAATAAGGCTCTCTTTGGGGTATGCAATGGGCCAGGGCCGCGCCAGGCTTCGATGCCCACCCTGGCCCGAGCCTGGCGACGTCCGTAATCTCCAAAGTGGAAAAGTGGATAGTTGCGCCAATGTTTGTAGATAGCGTCTCCACAGCGTCGCTATTTTATGCTCCACTTTGTGAGCTGCTTCCGGTGTGCTCTTTTCAGCTTGCATACGTACTGTACAAATACATAGAGACCACTACGGAGGGGGTTTTGCGCCGTATACAAATGTTTTACAAAAACGGGACGAGGGCATGGTGACCTGTGTTATCTAAGTGTCTTGAAAGTCTGCGCATTTAAAACATCGGGGCTGTTTTGCGCTGTCAACATTGCCATCTAGTGGTGACATTTGAGTACGCCACTGGCATCGTTGTGCTTAGTGAAGGCTTTTCCCGTCTTCGTGGATGTGGATCTTAGCATCAGAAATATAACTAATAGCCTTTCTCGGGCAGAAACAACGAGTGAACATAAAGAAATCAGATTCGAAAAATCACAGAAAAATATGCACACTGTGCATGGAATAAACAGAGCATTTACTGCATACAAGGACTAAAAAAAGATCGACCCGTGCTGCGGTTTTCCATTCATCCTTGTATAAACAGACCGTGAATGGTGTCCAGTTTTACCCTTATTCAGTATCCATACTTCCATTAGATCTGTTCCAGGTATTAAAAATATGTGTCTGTTTTGCTCTCCTGGCCTCCTGATGTGAGGCTGCTTTATACATATGCTGCCATGTGACTGACAACATGTGCTCCAATGTGACCCCTAACACAACACACTTGTAAACCTTAACAGAAAGTGTAAAGTCAAATGCATCTCTACTAGTAATTGTCAGTAATGCAACACATGAACTCATGATGGGGCCAAACTGAATTAGCCCATCGGTAACAGGGGTGCTATTTCGGCAGAGGCACAGACCTTCACAAGAGGCTCGTGAAGTAAGGCCCAGGAGGCTCAGAGGAAAGGCATGGATGAACAATGCCAGA
Organism: Ambystoma mexicanum; assembly: GCF_040938575.1. Lineage (NCBI taxonomy): Eukaryota > Metazoa > Chordata > Amphibia > Caudata > Ambystomatidae > Ambystoma > Ambystoma mexicanum. Next base: position 124,877,581 of record NC_090932.1, on the reverse strand, counting down.
CATTAGACGTGTACATCATCACTGGCAATTTGGGAGGTTGAGCTACAATAGGTTCACCAGGGCAGGCATGCTTCCATTTCAGGATCAGTCCTGCCAGGCAGAGGATGAGGCAGGACGTTGCCAGAGAAGTTAAGGGAATGGGCCATAGGCAAATGAAGGGTCGGAAACAAAAAATAGAATTCGGTTGAGGGAGAGGTGCACAATTAAAATAGGCTTTAGCTGAGGGACACGTAGACCACTAACACTGGCTTCAGTTGAAGGAAAGTCAGACAATGTAAACGATGTAAATAGGATTTGGTTGAGGAACAGGTAGGAATTGAAAGAGGATATACCACCTTTGTTTAATAACTAATTCTACATCCAAAATGACCACCTTGCGTGACATAAACACATGTGACATTTCTTGTCAGTGTGAGGAGATGGACAAAACAGAGTTTTTGGGAGGCAGGCAGGACGTTACTTTGTCTTTGTGTGATTGTGTCATCTTTCAGTATCCCTAGTTAGCAGATGCAGTGAAACAGTAACAAAATTGAGTTTTTGATATGCGGGAAGAGAGATTATATTCAATTTGTGTAACAGCGTTTGTTGTCCTTTTGTGCCCACTGCCCATGCCATTTGCTATTTACAAGGACAAGGTCTTATTTGTATTGGTATGATGAAGGAGATTATATTCAATGGCTGAAAATGAGTGAGTTGGTTTTTTAGTGCTCACAGCAAATACTAGTTGCTGCAAAAAATGTTTATATTTGGTGGAAGGCAGAAGGAAGTAATATTCAGTATTCAGTGGCTGTAACAGAGTGCACCGCCATTTAGTGGCCACACCAAAAATAACTTCCAGAGAGCAGGTGTTATCATTTTTGGTAGGCAGGAGGAGATAAAAGTTAGTGGCTGTATGTGAATGGCAACATCTTTAATGGCATAACAAGCACTACCATGTGAAGTCGCTCCCTCTTTAAACTCCTCCTTCTAGTTTTCAAACCTATCCTTCAGTTGCTCCTACTGCACATGGACAATTCCTTCCCTCGTTGCCCACTCTGGTATCTCGAGTGCTTCTCAGCCTTGCAGCTCATTGTCCTTCCTATGCTACCTCTGGCTTCCATTCTTTCACCCTACGTGTACCCCACCACTGGAAATCCCAACACCCTGACATATAGTCCGCCCCCACTTTATCAGCTTTCAAAGAGCTTTAAAGGGCATCTCATCTGACTAAAAGGAGCACAAAGTTGCCAACTGGTATTCCCCTCCTCACTCAGCCGCCTCCTCTACCTTTCAATAATAAATGTACTGCATTTGCCAATCTTGTACTACATGTAAATAATCTTTACTGTAAATCCTGCTCCCTCTATGTGTCCGGTCTGTGCTGTCCCCTACCCTACCCTACCCATGTTCCATTGGCTCATTACAATATCTGATGTATCTTTCTGGCATTGCCTCTGCATAGTAATATAAGGCACTCTCTGTTGGGACTGCCTTGCCAACAATACTTGCTCATGTACACAGCTTTGCTTCAGGGATGTCATTTCACCAAAATGCCAGGGCTAGCGGAATTGACATCAGATGACCCTTGACCTTTGATGACATCACAGGAAGTGATTTCATTTGACCCCACCCTGAAGTGACATCACAGGAAGCGATGGAATACAACCTTTCACCCCTTGATCAAACAGGAAGTGGCATCACATAGCATTGTTCCCAAGTACATTATGACAAATATGGTTACGATATCACTATAATGAGATCTACATTTCATACAAGAATGGATCACCATATGTATCGTTAATATTAGTGTGTAGAGCCTATATTACCAAATTACTGTGAATACAAGCAAACGTCCAAGGCCAAATGATAATAATGCGTTATTATATAGCACTTACACTTAAGCACTTTATATAGAACAAATATACATACAATACCACCCAACCTGTATTGGTACTCATTTATCAACCTCAGGGGGATGAAAGGCTGAGCTCAGGTGTTCAAGAACAGACTAAATCAGTGACTCACCCCCTTAAGTGTGCCTGAAATACACTTTTAATGCTTTTAATGAGTTTAATTATTGTATAGCATTCCAGAAAGACACATTATTTGTTATTTCTATTCTTTCTTATTTAGGGTCACGGCTCAAAGTGTTACACTTGTGGAACCCTCTGTTGTTTAAGAGGCCTGAACAAGAATGTCAGACACTCCAGAAACAAAGAGCCACATGGCGCTGGCCACAGCCCAGGAGCTTCCATTTAAAGAAAATACTTTTTTTTTTAGGGGTAGCAAGGGAGACCACAAGTTGCGACCCCTGGCAACCCCCAAATGACATCCCTGCAGGCAGAGCAGAGCATAAAGGTGAAAAGATCCCTCCATCTTTAGTGGGTTTCTCTTTCCTTCCTGTCTCATACACTTTGTGCACAGTGACAAACCTTGGGAATAATGCAAAAAGCAACATGTCACTGATTACCGTAACAAGGATTTGACTCCTGTAATCAGGCCTCCTTTCAACCAATCCCCTGTGGTGATTTGCCTTTATAAGGAAGGAGTACTTCTCCTTGCTTTGATTCCTTCCAGGACTTCAAGAAGAATTCATTTGGACCTCTTTTGGGAGAGTTAACATTTCCAAAGTTGTCAGCCAGTGACGTGAAGAAGAAGTGTTCCAGGACAGAGGAAAACTATGCTCCCTACCCATCCCCAGGCCATATTGGTGGTGAGCTGCTGCTGGAGCAACACCTGCCTCCCTGACAGCTACACTGACACCCAGTACCTCACTGAAGGTGATGGAATCGTGCAGGTCTTATGCAGCCTCCCCCAGGATGGAAGAACGAGAACAAGGGTTAATCTTTCCCTGAGCCCCTGGACTGGGACTCACAGATCTAGAAGAAGCAAAGCAACTGGTCTCCTGCATTGTTCTATGTCGAGCCTCCATCCAACTATTGTTAACCATGTTCTAATGGCTTCAAACGAAGAGCAGCCATGTTGCTGCCTTTGACAATTCGTCTCAGCACTTTGCACCATTGTAGCTGCTCCTTGAACCAGTTTGCCATCGCACCATGCCAGATGAACCTGTCATTTGCTCCAGCTCTAACAAGAAGCTTGCCGCCGTTGAAGCTTTTGACCCTCCACGTCTAGAACTGCTCCTCAAATCACCAGCATCTTTGTCATTGACACCAGCTCGAATGCTGAACTAATGCTGGTGGCTTCAATTACCTGCATCCTTTGAAAGCTGCATCGAACCACAGCAAGCTTCATCAATGACTCATTGCCTGCTCCCCATCTGGATCACAGTGACTTGTTGCAGCCAAACCTGGTTCAACCCACTTGCACAATATTGAGAAACCTGATTTGACGCAGTTGAATCGCCAAGAACTGATTAAGGTACTGTTGAAATACCCCAGGTCCCCCAGTCATGTTATGGGACGAGTAAAACATGGTAACAAGGTTCATGAGTAACTAAATAATGTAACTAGCAGCAACAACATCCACAATGTGTTGTACATTTTGATCTTATATAGACATGGAAGGAATACTTACATTAAATTACAAGGATAGCTTATATGTACTAACTGGAACTTTGAAGCTTAGTTTAACCTCAGATCTGGGAGAATCAAAACAATAAAGAGATTAATTGTGATTTAGATTATTTAAGTAACTGCCCATTGGAATTTGTATTAATGGACCCTGCACATAGATGCATCTTACCTAACTAATTGTGCCCAGGAAGCAATAGGTTGCTTTCCACCGGAGGATTTCCAGATATGAAATAAAGGGTTGTTACAAACTTAGAAGGTGTCCAAGGGGGCCATCTACCTCCACAAGATAGAGAATGATGAAGCAAGGTGGTATGGGGAGCAATGTTCCTTCTAAGCTGTGTGCATGTGCGCTTGCCCAGTTTGCTTCCGGGTGCCGCTCAGAAGGTTTTTAGCAGACAATTCTCACCTAACTAAAAAGATTAAATAAGGTACAAGCCACAACAATTATCTGACATTTGCTTTCTCTTAAAATAACTAACTAATCTTAATATTCTGGTGTAGCTCATTTGCATTACCCTACTATGCAAGCATGACCTTAAAAACCTACAAACCCCAACATAACACACCCATAAGAGGTTAAATACTAATATGAAAAAGTGGCTCCATGAAAAGCAGAATCTAACCAAGATTTGCCTGGAGACATTAACCAAATAATGTTCCCTCCCCACCCATGACTCTGATTCGTGGCTCTACCATGCTTTTACCTTATGACTCTAACTTGTCCCCCAGAACACATTTAGATATCAACCTGGACTCTTCTTCTTTTGGCTCTACGAAAGGTTAGCAGACTTGTACCGACATCCACTTGGTTCATATTTGTTGTAATATGAATAACGTTCAAGTACCAGAATTTCTGGTGCTCCTGGTGCCTCGCCAAAAGCATCAACCACACTATGTACAACAACTATCAGCCAAAAATTGGTTACTGACTTCGAGTAAGACGTCTACTTGGATGTGTAGCCTCATCCAATGCTTCCTCTTCTTTGTACATATGTCATGCAAGTGTTTTGCAGTGGTCCCCTTGCAAGTTATATATTGTGAAACTCAAATAATAATTTGCCATCCAAGGATTTCAAGTAGACAAATATTATGCTCACCATCTCCTACTTTACATTGCTAGCACCACCCTATTGGTGGAGAGCAACATTGCAAGATAATTGTCTTGGCCTGCAAGGGAGAATGGGTATCGACTATGCTTTACTCCTCTATAATAATAGGACGATGGATATTCAGATAGTTGAATGATTTTCACAAAATCTGCATCCTTTCCAAGTTTTCAGAGTTCCATTGGGCATAGACCTTAACAAATGTTATGGTAACTTGCTGGGGATACAGAAACGGCTTCACTGAGCACTTGTTTAATATTATAGGGTTGTAGGTGTGGGGTATGTTGCAAGAAATCTTGTATGCGCTGCAAAATAATTAAGTACATGCCGATTGATGACATTTTCTTAAAATGCACATAATATCATAACGAGACATGAAATATGTTTTGCTTGCAAAGTGTTGGTATGCAAATATCCCAGTGAGTGTGTATTGTTACCATCCCTCACTTTCTACAGTGCTCTGTCAACTAGTATTGTAGGCTAGCACAGAAGCCGGGGGATGCGGGAGTACAGGTGGAAGGGCAGGGGAGAACACTCCTTGGTGATGACCAAATCAGCAAACTTAAATAAGCAAGTCACACATTTCAGCAGGACAGGGAAGGAAATATGTTTGTTTGCTGAAGGCTAAGAAACTGAACCTTGTGTCTCTATGCTCCGCTGCAAAGCTTTTCTATATAATCATGTGTTCATCCGTTTATTGACTCAAGCATCCCCCTGCAACTTATTTAAGTGATAATGAATTACAGAAGAGGGGTCCCTGGTTACAGAAGAAGGCACTGAATCTGTTGTACTGATGAGCACTGATGCTACTAAGTTAAAAGGAATATGTATGTGAATTTCTTCAACTGGCTCCATTAAAAAAAACCTCAGTAAGGCACTTGTTGAATTTTGTCTTGGCTTTGGTGAGGAAGGGAGGGCACAACTATGGGCTGTATTATGAGCCCTGTCATTTCACTTCCTATGTCAGGGTTGCAAGCAGGGCTCTGATAAGATTTTGCTCCCTTCTTGGATTGAAATGATTTTTCAGAGAGTAAAAAAATGATTAGCTTTGCCATCAAGGATATTTTATGAAATATGTTCTTTCCTCTTAAAACTTCTCTTGAGATCGGGCAGCAATCATATTAGAGTTGTTTCCTATGCCACTGTTCCGCTGGTAACTAACTTGGAAACATATAAGACTTATTTGTGGAGAAAAGACTTCATGGGTAATAGCGACGGCACAAACTATGAAACAAATCCTGACAGGTGGGGAGCACCCAAGCTCTAAACCGCAGGACTAGCTTTGTGCGTTTTG